>NC_037336.1:42402626-42705656 GCF_002263795.3 Bos taurus
AAGCAGGCCTGACTCCACGGAGAGGTGGCACATCAACTAAGCTTTGAAGCGGTTGGCTTGTTCATTGTGGTTACAGATAATAGTAAGAAGGAGGGCTTTCCATGTGAGGGGCCTAGGAGACACGAGGCAGATAAGCAGGATCCGCTTCCTCAAGGACTTCACAGACTCATAAAGGCATGGCCAGGTGAGTGACTGGACAAATTGAGTGTGCTGTGCACTGGACGGAGGTGGGCTTGGAGGGGCCTCAGCCCAGAGGGGAGGGGAGGAAGTGGGCCCTGCAGCCTCCCCAGGAATGCGTTCCTAGAGTAGTTGCCAAGTCTTGAAGGGCTACTGATAGTGCCCTGGGAAGACAGGGACAGACAGTCAAGGCCAACTCCCTGTGCAAAGACACAGGAGTGGGAGAGAGAGCTGGGGTGTCAGGAAACAGTTCCTAATTCTGCAGATGGTGTGCAGGTGAGGCTGAGGGCAGGGAGCCAGTGGGGCTAGAAAGGCCAGCAGGGGCCAAAGTGGGAAGGGTTCTGGGTGCCACTCCATAGGCCACAGGGAACCGCTGAAGAGCTGTAAGCAGGGTAGACACATTCCCGGGAGGGACCCTGTGGAAGCTTGTCAAGGAAGCTGAAGCTAAGCTCAAGTGTAGAGGAGGAGCCGGAGAGGACAGGGAGCAGGTGCGAATCCTGAGTGCCTTTGCCCCTGGGCCCCAGCCCTGGCCTTTGGCTGTGCCCTCTGGGCAACACCAGCTGGCATCTACAGGTCTGCTTGAAGCTCAGGCTGCCCATCCAGTGTCAAGGGAACATCTGCAAAAGAAGTGGCTTTGTGTAGCTGTGAATCCAGGCTCAAAGTGTGCATTCATATAAACCTTAGGAACTTACAGAGAGGTCCTGCTGAGACCAAGAAGTGGTCCATCTTTTCCACAACCCCACCTTCCCACCACGTGTAAGCCACCCGGGGCAGGAGTGGTGAGCTCTGGTCTCTCCTGGGCTACCCTCAGCATCACATATGGGTGTGTTCAGTGGGCCTTTGCTAACCAACAGGGAATTCACTACCTAATTTCTCCGAAAGCAGAGTGGCCTCAGCCTATCCACACACCCAATAAGCCGTGGAGTGGGGTAACCATGAACACTCAACTCTCTGGCTTAGTTTTAAATGAGGGCCACTTTAGAACAACAAACTGAATCACTGCCAGGAACTTACAAAAATGACAATCCATGAAGATGTCAACATGCAGATTGGACGTGCAACCTGGGTTCTGGGCCAAACCCCTGGGTTTGAATCCCATTCTGTCACTCACTGGCTGCATGATCTGGGGTGACTACTAAACACACTGAGCTTTTAGATCCTCACATGCAATTAAAAAAAGGGGAGAAATACTAGGACCTTCTGTGAGTAAATGAGGCTAATAATGTACTTGTACTCAACATAATGTTCATAATGTTCATAAATGTTCATAATGTTCATAGTGTTCATAAATGTTGGCATAATTATTTCTATTTTTCTCTATACAGTTTTGATAGCCCAAGAGGATTCTGTATTTCAGGGAACACTGAGATTAAGAGAAGGTAGAGAAAGAGGAAAAGGTGTGCTGTCTGATGAGACACCACGGAATCTTTTCTTATTGAAACAAAGGGAGCTTTTGTTTCCTGAAGGGTCAACATGTTTGCTGGACAATCTTGGACTACAGACAAAAGCAGAATCAGTATCCTGGGCGATGGTGTCTACAGCCAAGTCCAGATAAATAATGCTATCAGGGACTCTGCACCAGACCGCCCCAGCTGGTGCCCGCCCCTGTATGAACTCGGCTAGGGCTGAGGGATTCCCATGGAGTCATAAACATAAACCCACACTCGGAGCCTCCAAGATCGCTCAGGCTTTACAAGAGAAAGAAACTAGGTCGTCAGAATCCACCCCAAGAATGGTTATTTAGAGAAGATTGCTGATGGTGCCTACGTTTTTTTAATGAACATTTATTTTTTGACAAGTGAAACCAACTCAGTGTGGAGCCTGGGCAGGTCAATTCACTTTTCTAGGCTTCAGTTGTTTTTTTTTTTTTTTTAATATATGTAAAACAAGAGGATTGGGGTAGATCTACATTGACTAGAACTAGGTATTCATGTACTCTCCATCTTAGAAACTTTCTGATGTTTAATTCAGGTACCAAAGCAAAACCAGATTGATTCTTCCCATTCATGAAGCACTCCTGACCTACAGGTGAACTGATGTACTGATGGGAGCGGAGTGCACTGGGGAGTTTTGCTTCTAGCACATGGCGCTTCCTAAGCCTTAGAACCAAACCCTTGGAACCAAAAAAATCAGGACTTGGAGAGCCTTTGGGAAGGGGTACCCCAGTATACAGGCCCAAGAGCTCACTCCACATGTGCTGTGTGTTGTCAATGATGGACATGGTGGGAAATCAGACCCTCAAACAGACCAGGTGGGCTCGTGTTTGCAGAGATGCAGGTTGGGAAGGGCCAGCTTCACTTCTTCTATTTCGACATCTTTTAAAACTAGCTTTATGTAAAAAAAAAAAAATTTCCCTGGGGGAAAGATATGAATACCTTCTGTAACAAGGAAAATAACAACAATAGTCATAATAATGAGAAAAGCAAAATAAGCACATATAAGTGCATTTTTCTTTCTTAGAGATTTATTTTTGTTTGATGAATCGGACACTGTGTCAGGGAATGAGGAAACGTTGGGGGCCCCCCGCAGGGAAAGGGGTGCCCAGAGGTGGGGCTGCTGCGTCCTGCATGGGCGGGTTTGGTGTTGGGGTCGGTTGGTTGGTTTAATCGGTGGCTGGAAGTTTTCCTTTTGTTCACTTTTATAAATCTCTCCCTGGGCTTGCGAGCTTCCCCTCCCTCCCGCCCCCTTCCCCTGCCCCCCCACATTTCATTTTTAAAAAGCGAGCTCGCTCGCCAGGTGTGTCCCCCCAAGCTCTCACAGCTCTAATAAATAAGGAGCACCTGTAAGACAGTAGCTTGACTTGTTAAGTGACTCTGTACAAAGGAGGATATAGAAATACAGTATGTACACCGCATCCACAGCCCCGTGGTGCTTCAGGGCCAGCATGACACCGTCCTTGCCTCGCCCGCCCCCTCCTGCTGCCAGCTCAGCGGCCTGTGGGCGGGGGCACCTGGACCCCTCCAGAGGGAACAATTGCTTTATTGGAGTTAGTAAACAGATACACTGAATCACAAGGTGATTTGATTTTTTTTCTTTTTTTTTTTTTTGTTTTCTTCTTTTTTTGGATTTTTTTCTTATTTTTTCTTTTTTTTTTCTGTACTCATCAGAATGGGATACTCCACAACTGTCTCACCAACTCAGTGCCAGTACACATGCTCTAGAGGACTTCTGGACTCCCAGCTACAACTGTACAAGTGCACACAAGAAAATCTACCCTGTTATCCTCCACCCACTGATTGAGGATCGAATTGCACATTTCTCTTAACCATGACAGGAGAAAGCAAACAGTGAAACAGAATCATGGGTGAGCTTTCTCACTTTCCCTCCTGTTTTCATTGGTTTGTCCATACCATTCTAATTATCATGAAAGGGCTCTGCGTATAGAGAGATTGCTTCACTGACTTCCTGGATCACCGAAAACCATCAGGGTTGAAATTTCATCCAAGTCTTTCGTGACGCCCAGCAAATATTCCCCCTCGGATTATTTTACACCTTCAGGGCATTTTGGTCTTCAGTTCAACACTCTTGCTCTGTTCCCAAATGGGGCGCTATTTAGGGGAATTTAAAGAGAAAGCTGAGAAGAATAAACATTTACCGAGTTCTCTTGGCATTCAGTCTCTGAAAAACCACAGTATAAACTATTCATGCTGCTTCTTACATCTGTCAAATCGAAAATTAAAAGCCATAAAAGTGTAACACTGAAAATATGGCATTAAAAAGGATAAAGGTGGCCTTTGTAAAAATAACAAGAAAAGTATATTAGCCAATAAAATATTCTAACTCTTCATTTAAAAGTGCATCCTGGGCAGGACAGAGATGAATCTGGAAGCGTTGGGACTCCAGTACGATCCCTCTCCGCCGTCAAAACGTGAACAGTATAGGTCCAAAACCATACAATGCAAATCACAACTCTTCGTGTAGCAGCAAAACCACAGCAGTTTTTAAAAAGATTTAAAAAAGATTTTTGTTTTCAAATCCAGATCGTCTTCCAGCCTCACCCTCTGAGCCTTGGAAGATGGGGCGGGGAGAATACCTACATTGGTCCTTGTGGCTTGTTGGTGTTTTGTTGTTGGGTTTTTTTTTTTTTTTAAACCAGGGGCAAAATCCCTAAGTTCCTCTGGGGAGAAGCAGAGATGGTGGCGGCAGGAAGGCTGGGCCCGCTTGGTGGGTCCAAGACGTGCTGGCTTCTCTGGGCTAGAGGCCACTGAGGGAGAGCTGCTTCCTCTGAGATGCTTAATGACAGGAAGCGGCTTTATTTGCTTGAGTTTTAGCCAGAGGGGGTGGTGAGCGGACCAGCTGGTGTCATTGGATGGCGAGATATGGTTTGCTCTGCGCCCTCTCTCCATGCAAGTTACCCTGTGAGTGCGCGTTCCTAGAAATAGAGGAGAAGGGGTTTGTTAGAATCCACTGGACCAAACCGCCCCCCACCCCCAGGCTGGGGAGAACCCCGGCATGAGTCAGAGCAGCGCGCTCTCCAGCCGGCAGGTCAGACTAGAGAGGAGGCCCCACAACGGGGCGGCACAGCCTGGTTTCCACACAACTTTCATTCACGGTTCTGTGCAGGGTCAGCCCTGCCAGCTTTGTGTGAGGAAATGAAACTCGAGTCGCTTTTTGGAATACCATAATGAGCATGGCGCACCACGCCCTCGCCCAAAGACCACAGCGGCATCCTTTGCGACCCGGCAGCTTTCGCTCTCCACGTTAGTGCACCCTTAACTGGCAGGAGGTCTTTGGAGCTGCTCAAGGGCACCCCCAAAGACAGGCAAGCTCGTTAGGGGACTTGGAGTTGCAGACCTCACCCCATACCTCATGTAACAGCCCCGAGGTTTGCTGCAAAGGAGGAAGGCCATGAGATGAACGTTTTAGCATGTGAAAAATTCCTGAGACACCTAGACCTCTCTTTAGGGGTTTCCTACAGGGACCACTGAGCTGGAAGAAGTGTCCCTCTCTGTGGGTCAGCCTGAAAGGTGAGCCACTCACATCCCTTCCTATCCAAACCCAACGTGGGACTCATCCCAGTACATCAGGTATGAAGGACGGTCACCAGGAAAGTGGGGAACGCCCATCCCAACTTCCACCACAGATGTCGGGCTCTGCCTCTCTATCTTTACTGGCTTATTTCATTTGCTACCAGTTTCTTGGCTTAAAATACAACCTCCTGAAGACACTCTACCATCACCCCTAGGAAGCAGCCATTTAGAAGTTGGCCAACCAAACTGTAAAGTCCCTGAGGTGTGGGGTAGAGTCTGTTTTGTTCACGTCCCTACACCCAGGGACAAACGTGTTCAGCTCAACACACATTTGTCAAATGAATGGGAGTCAAACAACTCTTGTCCCCCATGTCCCCAAACAGTACTTTCTTCCCCCCTGCCCATAAATGGAGATGTCAGAAATGTGAATGGGTAGAATTTGGCTAACATGATGTGGTAGCAGAGGGATCGTAAACATCTTTACAACTGTTGAGATTATTCCTAGAACAATGAACAAATAATTTCAGGTGATAGAATGGAGAACTTGAAGAGACCCCAGAGATAATATACACAATTTCCTCATTTTATAGACGAAGAAATAGAGGCTACAAAGAGACCTGGAAACGTGCTCAGAGTGTCTGCAGCATGAATTTAGCGCAAGTGTGAAGAGGTCAAAATGCCCACTGGGAGGACTACATCCAAGCTTGTGCTTTGAACCCTGCTATCCAAATCCTGGTGTTAATGGTAACCATAATAATGACCAGCCAAAAAACAAGACTTGAAAATCTGAATGTGCATGACAGGAAATGCCTGAGTTCCCCAAATCACATTAAATCACCAGATCCGTGTGCATTTAATATGTATATTAAATAACCAAAGTGAAAATGCAAAACACCACAAATATGCAATGGGAGTGGAATTACAAGGCCATGGAAACCTTTTCATTTGGCATGGTCAGATTTGGAAATGTGGCTATTTATCTCAGAATAAAGAGCTCACTTTAATTTCTTTTCCTCTTATTCTTTCTCTCTCTCTCTTCTTTCTCTTTCATTCCTTCCTTTCTCTTTCTTTCTTGTTTTCTTTAAGACAATGGTGAAAAAAGGTACCAAAACAAAAACACTAAGAGCCACCATCAAATAAGAGGTCACAAAGGACTGAGACGAGAACTTGGAAACTGATCCAAATGGACAGAGCATAGCTTTTCTGGGGAGGATTTATTTTTGTGTAAGAAGCACAGCAAGAAACTTGCTGTGAAGGGAGGAAAGCCATCCCTACCTCTGGGCTTGGGACCAAGAGTGACCAAATCTCATAGTCAGAGGGGACCTCTGAATCCTTTCTTTAAAAAGGAAAAAAAAAAAAGGTGTTTAACGCTTTCTTCCAGTGACTGGGAAGCACCACCATTTTGAATTACTCACTTAAGAATGCTACAACTGCTTTTTCAAGGATATAGCTTTTTTCTTTAATGTGAGCATGACCGCCTCCAAAGGGGAATATGTCTCAAATAAGTCTCCTTATATTGAAATCGCCTTTGGACAAAGGCCAAACACAGACAGCAACAGCCTGCTTGGAGAAAATCTCCAGGCTTTCATAAGGGACCAGGAAAACGGGATTATAATGAGAGCCATTCTGGAACCTTAACTACAGCGTTTGCCATCCCAAACACTATAATAATCATTATTATTCGCTGGTATCTATTATTGTCTGGTAAATAATATGTGTTTTCCCCCAAAGTTCTAAAGGGTGCAGCTGCACCGCACTCTATTTTTTGCAGCCCCACTCCTGCTGCTCGGAAAGCCTCCTCACACCAAGCTTATTTTAATGGCTAAAGGCAAGATCCGTGCCATGTCCTTCCCTCTCCCCACGCATGTGCCGAGTCTAGGACACCCACCCAGGCAGGATGGTGGTGTTGCCGAAGTGCGAGTTGCTCTCAGCGGATGATATCTGAGGAGGGGGTGAACTGAAGGCCTCCTCCTCTGTCCTCCTGGCTCTGGCTGGTCAGGGCAGCCCCTCTGTTGGTGACACAGGAATCAATGAAAATGAAGAACCAAGCTTGGGAGTCACCTTCCTGAGAGCTACTGGCTGGCAAGGTGTGAAACTCAAGAGTGGGGAGGGAGTGAGCTTGGGGTTTTAGAAAGTGCTCGTGGCAGGAAGTTTCAGGGCCCGAGCTGACCCTTGCCCAGCAGAGACATCATATGGGACAATCTGTCCTCTCTGTCTAAATTTCCTGATCTGAGTAAAGGGGAAAGTTCTACAATAAGTAAGACAGAGATGTACACTATAGTCCAGCACGAACCCTCTGCAGCCGTGTGACCTTCATTCCTTAACCCCCTGAGCCTGGATTCTTCCTCTGTGAAATGAAGGCCTTGGTGAGATTTTCTATCTTCCATCTCTCATATTCTGTGACTGTATTTATAGGATCTTTGGACCGAAGCCATCATCAAGTATGGAAGTACACACTGAGAAGAAAGACTATTAACATCTCTACCCTGAAGTCCTAAGTTTTAGAAAAAGTCTCCTTCTTTCTATCTCTCTCTCTCACACACACACAGACACACACACTTCCTCTCTTAAGTGTCTCTTAATGCAAGCAGTTCTGTTTGTGCCTCACGTTTGGGTTTTCCTCTGAATTGGGGGTTTGCTGAAGGCAGGACAGCCCAGGGCCCTGCCACATGGAATGTCTCTCACACACACGCACGCAGCCCACCCCATGGACCACGCAGGCACCGTGTTTGAAAACCGCTCCGCAGTGCACGATCTCCGACAGGCACAACAGCTGGTGCCCTCAGAACTCCAGGCCCAGCTGCCCGTTGGCCAGAGAAATGCAGTGTCTCCTTCGTGGAGTCACAACTGCATGCCAAGTGCACTGAGCGAGCCTCTGTCCACCAACACTTTCCCTTTTCATGAGGACAGCACTGCTAAGGCCGACTGAGTTACTTTTCCTTTATCACACGAGCACTTTCAGAGCACAATAGAAAACAAAAATAGGCCTGAGTGTTAATAACTTAACATTGATGCTGTCAGCATACAGTCACTCTCACCTTTTCTTCTTTGCCCTTTACAGCCTAACTATCGGCTCAGCGATAATGAATTCGTCTGCCAATCCAGGAGACTTGGGTTTGATCCCTGGGTCAGGAAGATCCCCTGGAGAAGGAAATGGCCACTCACTCCAGTATTCTTGCCTGGAGAATCCCCATGGACAGAGGAGCCTAGTGGGCTACAGTCCATGGGGTAGCAAAGAGTCCGACACAACTTAGCGACTAAACAAGATAGATGCAGGTTGCATTTAAAAGGAAAATTTCTAATTTACACATTCCCAAATGTAAATGTGTAGCCACAGAAAATGTCTTATTCTGTATTCCAAGGAAAAGTGTCTTACTCTGTATTTTCAAGATAATCCCTCCGTGATACAAGATTCCACCTCTGTGAGGAAGCCTGCTTCCATTAATCTAATCCATTTTCCAAACTTTTATTCTTCTTTGATTCCTTAAATACCTTTGTCATTAGCATAATCAAAATCTTGGAGGTCTGTCCTGTCTTCTAGAATGTAAGCTCTCCAGGTCTGTCATATATATTCCCCAGAATCCAAAATCCTGTGGCATCAACCCTATGATGTGCAAGAGATGCCCACTGCCAGGCTGGCTTGTCTTTGTCCAGTTATCCCGGCCCTGCCATGATGCCACTCACTCGGGCACGTCGGCCCATCACTTATCACAGTTAAATACAGCTATTACGTGCTGGCTTCAGCCATGCTGTTTATCTGTGACAATAATGAGTCCCCAAGGACTGGACTGCTCTCAGGTAGCTGCAGCTATTCTGGGACACTCACAAGGGGAGAGCCCCATGGTCAATGAACAGAGCCGCCTGCACTGGCTGATAAGCCCGGGTGTGACGCCAGAGCGTGGTCTCTGCACCAAGCCCATCCCAGATAGGGCTACAGCTTGGGAAGGTTTTGCCAAAAAATGGTTCCCTTTTTCCTCCATCCACCATTGATTTGTGAAGAGTTCTGAAATGGCTTTTACCAAGCTGGAAACCATTTTAATTTACAAAGTACATGGCATCTCTTTTCTTAGAGCTTGCTTGCTAATTGATGAAAGTAATTTTAAAACATCGCTTCTTGTTTATAGCATGATTGCTTTGGGAAATAACCCATGATGAGAAGGCTGTGGGACCAATGGTAAGTTCCATCACTGCTGAGCTGCCCACCCCACAGCTCTGATAAGCTAAGGTTCATATTATCTAAAAGAAAAAAAAAATTAGACCAAACATAAGGCCTTGATTTTTTTTTAATAATTTTCCTCCTTAAGCAATATCTCTTATTTTACTCTTTAATCAACAAAAATTCCAACCATATAAGACCCCCAATGGGGATAACTCCATCTTTAATTCTTTGTTTTACAAATTTAAGTTTTGTTTTTCTTTGTTTAGCTGGTTCTATGAGTCAAATGGGCAGAGAAACTTGTTTATTCACACGAGTGGCCACGGCTATCTCTCGCTGACCTCTAAAAGATCCTGGGGGACAAAGAAGCCTGAGCTGCAGAACCCCTCCTGTGCACTGCAAAAGCCTTTATCTTTTCCCTGGACAATGGATCTTCTTTAGCCACCTCAAGTCCTTTCTAAAACCTGAGAGTTTAAGCAAAACAAATTACCCTGTCTCTGGTCCTTTTCTAAAAACAGGCAGGGATTCATGACTAACTGCACACATTTTTACAAATGTGCTGGAGCAAGTGGCTACATCCATTCATGAAAGAGAAAAATAAACAAAAAATTACATGATATAGCTAATGTTTTGCAAGAAATTTTGGAAGAAAAGCCTCGATCCCTATGCCCCTTGACTTTCAGGACCAAGCTCTTCCTGTTCAGTTTGGGAAAATTGCAGTGTTTTCAAAGAGTCAAATTTTAAGGAGCACTTACTTTATGTCAAGTATTGGACTAGGCACTTTTACATATTTATTTCACTTGAAAACAAGTGTATTTTATATACTGATTTATTGAAACAACAATGCTAATGAAGTATTTATCACTGTCCCCATTTTACAGATGAGGAAACTTTGCCAAGAACTTACTTGCTCAAGGTCACCGGCTAGAAAGGGACAAATCTGAAGTCCAGCTCCTACAACCCCAAAGTCCACGCTCCCCTCGGAGTGCTGCCCCCTAGTCCAGGTTTCATCTCTCCCCTTCCTCCCCCTGACAAGCAGATGTCAAAGCTGGCAGAGGCCTTAGAGACAAGAACTCCAAGAAATTATTTGACAAGAAATAATAATTGCATTTTCATTCAAGTCCTAGCCAATACACAAACTAGCTGATGTTGGCTCATGTGCCTTCCAAAAAATCTGCCTTGGACACAAAAGTAGATGTTTATTGTACTAAGATTGAGTTTGTTATTTATTTATATAATCTGAATGAGGCAGTCTAAGTTTAAAAAAAAAAAAAGGAAAGAAAGAAAAGATAAGAAAAAAAAAAACTGAGAGAAAAAGGCAGCTTTATGTGGCAAGTAGCTATTGTCTATGGATTAACAGACTTTAAGATTTTTAGGCTCGGTCTGGGAAAGAGGTCTGACACTTCATTTATTCTTTACAACCAGCCCTTTAGCTGAAAGACAGAAGGAGAAATAGAGAGAGAAGGGCTTCATATTTAAGGAAACTTCATGTGAAAAATAAGAGCAAGCATACTGATTCCCGGCCGCCCCCTCCCCAACAGACAATGAGATGGAGTGTGTGGCTAATAATTGTTTTTCTCCGGCCTTTCCACCCAGATACTCAGGTACAACCTATTTCCTCTCTGAAATCAGCTGCCCGGTGTGAGGAAGCAATGCTGCAGGTGGCAAATGTATGATTCTGGTCCTTGGCACCAGGTGTGTAACTCAAGCAGCCCAGGTCGTATCCCGTGTCCCACTGTGGGGAAAGGCAGAGGACTCAGGTTCTAATCCTGGCTGCACCACTCTGTGACCTTGAGCTCTGCGTGCTCTGCGTGTCCCAGTCTCTGCTTATAAAAGTGGAACCAGACATCTTAGGAGGGTTTCTGGAATAGTTTCCCTAACTTCCGAGGTTGGTAGCATGGAAGTGTTTCATGACCTCCCATGACACGTTGAGGGAAGAAGTTCTGGGCTGCAGGCGTTACCCCGACAATTCTTATAATGAGCACCTACTATACATACGCCAGGAACCTCCTGGGCATTGTACTTCCGTTGTTTACACTAGAGCCCGATAATTCTATGAAGTGGGGCTTATTACCTTCATTTTTTTTGTATATAAGACATGCTCAGTGGTTTTGCAGGGACACTCTGAAGCTAGGCTGCCAGTCAGATCCCAGGACTGCCATTTACTGGCTAGTGACTCTGGGTAGGATATTTAACGTCTCTGTGCCTCAGTTTCTTCATCTATAAAATTGGTTTAATAACAAAACCCCAGAGGGTTGTTGTGCACATATAACATCTGGAACACTGCTTACATCTAAAAAGGCTGCAGGAAATATTAGTTATTACAACTGTTTAGTGAGAACGATGTAGGCACAACACAGTTATAAAACTTGTCCAAACTCACAGCTGGTAATAAGCAACATAGCCAGTTTCAGACCCAAGCAGACCTCACTCCAGCCCCGGGCTCCACTCCCAGGCACTGTAGCTTTTCTCATAAGACAGGAACTCGCTTTCCTGGGTACCGCACATGCACCGCACTCTACCTAGGTTTCCTCATCTGTTCTTCCCAGCAACGTGATGAGCTAGGGACTTAGGCTCCAGGAGAGAAACCACTTCCTCCCTCAATCATCCGCTCTGCTGGGATCTGAACACAGGCCGGCCCAACCTCAAGGCATAGGTGTGTACCCCTAAACCAGACACTGCCTCCCTTTCCTACCGGGAGTCCACTTCACCACGAGGAAAAGTTTCAGAAGGCCTTTGGTCTGGGGAGTTAAAAAGATAAAAGGACATCTCCCACAGTCACCAAACTCTTTTAAAAGTACCTGCTGGCCCTGGGGGGATCTGATTCAGCTTCTATGAAGATCTCTCCCGGTGTCTGACCTTGAGCAAGCCACCCAAGCCTGTGGCTGCTCTTCAGTCCAAAGACAGAGCTTTGGGCATCACTATGGCCACTGTCCAGGCTCCGCGTCCATCCAGGGACGTCCCTTGCTAGGTGAGCCACTGCCTTCCTTGAGCACCTAAGAGGTGACTGACAGCCTGCACCACGCCCTGCCCCAGCAGCCTAAGGTTCAGAGCAGCTGTGGGCTGGGCGGCGGCGGCGGCGGGGTGGTGTGCTGGTGGGTGGTCAGAAGGATGGAGCCCTATTTCCATGACAATCTGGGGCCTGAACTTCGGGATGATCTGTCGTCTTGAGGTTTCCTTCCACTGTGTGCCATGAAGCCTTTTAGGCCTACTCTGGGCTCAAAGAAAAGAGTCCATCCTCCTTGTGCATTGCTACGATGGCTTTTCATACTTAAAATGTGGATGTGGCAGTGCTCATCCCCCCATGTTGCAGCGAGAACGTCCTGCCATGTTTAGAATTCACTCTGGTAATTAGCCTGTCATCAGAATGCAGGGATCAGCTTCAGCGATGCCAGTCTCTCTCTTGCTTCCTTTCAGTCTGCAAACAGCTGCTAAAGGAATTTTCCTCAAACACAGACCTCCAGCCATTCCTGACGTTGCCTGATGTTCTGAGCACAAGCTCCGCGACCCCCTGCTCCACTACCCACCTGCCCTCGTCCAGCCTCCCGCCTCGCCCTCTCTGCAGCCAAGTCCTCTGCTCTCGTCCAGCCTCCCGCCTCGCCCTCTCTGCAGCCAAGTCCTCTGCCCTCGTCCAGCCTCCCGCCTCGCCCTCTCTGCAGCCAAGTCCTCTGCTCTCGTCCAGCCTCCCGCCTCGCCCTCTCTGCAGCCAAGTCCTCTGCTCTCGTCCAGCCTCCCCCCTCGCCCTCTCTGCAGCCAAGTCCTCTGCTCCAGTCGGGTGCAGGGGACAGCCCTCCCTCATGTGGCTTCTCTTCTCTTCACCTGCGGCTTTTGACACCCTACTGCCTCCCCTATTCCCCCATTCCTGACTGCCAGTTTACGGCCCTTCTGGGTTTTAGAACCTAACCCCAAATTCACCTGCTGTATGGAGCCCTACCATGGTACCATTAACTACGCCCTTCCTGACCCTCTCTTCTCATTCATGTGCCCATCCTGCCAGCCCCAAGCTGGGTACTAAGTTATGACAAAGTGTGAACTGCCTGGGTCCCTGCTCTTGTCAAAGCACTCTGTCTATAGTATCACATCCATTCGCAGGTTCTGCATGAGGCTTGTAACAGTGACCTTGATTATTTCTTGTCTCTCTCAGGTCACTGGCTCCTCAAAACAAGTCAAAGACTCCTGCCACGCCCTCTCCCACTTTTTGGCTTTTCTCTTCCTCCCCTCCCCACCTTCCTACCTCCCTCCCTCCTTACCTCCCTCCCTCCATCCTTCTTTCCTTCCTTCCTTCTAATTCTTAATAACAGCGTCTCCTGCATGGAGTCATTATTCAAGACAGTTGGTTGAAAATGGATAAGTTTTACCCTCTAGGGAAATAAATGAAGACTAACTTTGAACCATAATGAGTAAAAGGGGATTGCCTCCCTTTGTTTGGATATGATTAAGAGTTTATTAACTTTTGTGGATCATGGTATATTAATTAAGTAAAAATTAAGCATTTCAAATACAGGATCTTTAAAAAGTTATTATTCTGTACATCAAACACACACACACACACACACACACACACACAGCTGAGACAGAGAACAAGTTGATCAGAGGATCAGACAGTGAGAAGTGCTATCAAAATCACAACTCTGAACCAGTGACTACTCATCTTCATTTTCAAGGTCATATGGTTTTTCCACAAAAAAATTTTTCATAGTTTTTCTGTTAGTATTTGGGAGTCACATTGCTCAAACCCTGGTGGATATGAAAATAGACATTCAGTCCCATGCTTATGATGCCATCGTATTAAATGAGAGGAATGGAGGGACCTGGATATATTTTTGGTTTGGCAAATTGTAGAACTATTTTTTTCAAACATTTGGGGTTTGGCTAAAACCAAAACTTATTTTGCCAAGCACTTTGGCCTTAATTTTTAAACCCATGTGTATTTTAAGAGAAATTCAATCTATATGTTTCTGACTCATTTACACTTAACTCATGAAAATGCTGTTTGGTAAGAGCTAGTAGATGTCCAAGCAAGTTTATGAGCCCTTTTAAAGCCTTCTTTCCCCCATTCTTACCAGAAAGTTGTATTTTGCCAGCCATAAAGAGTGTGAGCCCCAGAGGCCTGTGGTCAGTTTGAAATTTATAACTTCTGAAGGTTAAATGGATTTTAAGTTTGGAAAAAGGTTTTTTCCTCCCCCTCTCCTCTTTTTCATATTAAGTACTCAAACAGGCTACTTATGATAAAGATGGGATCTTATGTCTCAGTTTCTGATGGCTGAGGGTGAATAGTAAAGAATTCAATCTAACCACCAATAAACTGTCTCTAAGACATGTCAGAGGAACAATATGACACTTTTAAGTTCCTACGAGCACAGATTCCAATCCAACACTCTAATGGAAAGTTTTATTAATTACTCTTAGGATAAAAAAAAGAGGTAGGAATCGACATAATTCAAGTTGAACATTTTACCTTTGGGGGATTTGGTCATTAAAAAAATATCAGAGACAACCAATCCAGTTCATGACTTTTTATACAGTTAAAAAATAAGCTGAATCTACTAAAAACGACATTTGAATCAAAACCAGAAAAGCAAGAAGAACGTGCATGCGTGTTGCAGTGACTTCACCCTCTGTCTACTATACGCTCAGTTGATGCTCAGATACCACTCAATTATAGTATTTTAGCAGGAGAAATCTTTTGGATAAAGTACTTAAAAACGGCTTATAAATATTTAAAATAAAAGCATCCAACAAATCATAATGACAAAGTTTTACATTTAACCACATGTGCTCCAAATATCTTGAAATTACTCTAAATATGGGTTTAAAATATCAAAAGGGCTTGTTGATGGGATGCAGAACTTTGCAGAGAAACCTAAACCTGCTCATTCTTGCTCCCACAACACCCAATATGCACAATTTTTAAAGTGTGCATGTGTAGATTTCCTTAGAAAAAGATCATGTTACGGTTCTGAATTTCCAAAACAAGAGTTGAAGGATGAAATATAGGGTTTCCCCTTCTCTCACCAAATGCAGCTCAGCCACGTTGCTTCCAGATAATTTGTTATTGTAGGTTGGCTCAAATTTAAGACAGCAACATTTTAGAAACAGTTGGAGAACTAAGCCAGCTGCAAGGAGGATATCATTACAAATTGAGACACATGTTGTATGGGAATACCATTCATTTTCAATACCAAAAACACGTCTGGGGAAATAAGCCATGCAAATGAGGGAGAGATATACTCTTTAATTGCATCTTTTGGACATGAGGTCAACGTTTCATATCAAACGAGTCCATAAAGTGTGTTTCTCCCTTCTGTTCTTCTGTCACATTCTTACTTCCCTTTCTACCCAAAACAAAACACAGCTTGCTATCACAGAAAGACAACAAACCAGAGGTTCAAAGGGGGAAATGATGAGACAACCAGCATCGCAGCCAAGTCTCTGGATGGAATGAGGCCGGGCAGCGTGAGGCAGCTTTGATTGTCCCAGTCCTGACCCCACACCCGCGTGGCCAGGCAGCTCTGCTCTCGCGTTCCCGTCTCCCTATTCAGACTTGTGCATTGGGTAAAATCGCACAGGCACATTCTTGCTTATGGCCACAGCGTGGTCCTAGGAGCTCAGAGCTAAGGGATCTCAGGGGCAGCTTGAGGAGGGTCCAAATTAAGAACGTTTAGTACATGCAGGAGCTTTTCAAAGCATAGGAGATTTATTCCAACGTTTGTTGTTGTCATCCTTTGCTTCTGCTCTAGTCATTTTCACTAGAATCTTTTAAATGACTCTTGAAATAATTTGCATGCGTGTGTGCATGTTTCCCCTCCTTGCTGATGGCCTCATGTTCCCCATCCTGACCCCACCCTGATTTTTCCTCAAGCCGAGTGCTGTGGAAATCCACAGATCTGGAGAACTCCTCTCTGGGGTTAGTATTTAGAGCTGGCATCTGAGATGGCATTTACTCCTTTTTCTTGAGACTAAGACCATGTTAAATGATGCCAGGGCTAAATTGTTTATCTTTTAAAACTAATTTATTTGTTTCTCTTAAATAGATTCCTTTTATGTTTGTGAGGCATTTCAAAAAAAAAAAGTTTACAAATGCAGAATGCATTTCCTTAACATGCATCCATGTATATTTATTTAAACCAGCAACAAAAGAATACAAAACAACTCTGTATGGGAGAGGGTGAAGGAAGATTGAACGGCGGCCACCCTCAGCCGCTGACACAATCCCTTTGACAAGAGAGTCTGGGAAAGGCAGTGTATTGGTGGTGGGGGTGTTCCACAACATGAGGTAAGTGTTTCATGCTGCAGAGTGTTTTGGTCCTCAAACACCTCTGCCCCCCACGATGCTTGTCTGCATGGAGGTAGGTGTAAATGATTGAACCAGGATGCCCAGGCAGTCATTCGAGCCAGCAAGGGAGCGATTCATTGGAAACTAGATGGGGAGCTTATTTCCAGTGCCCTTCTGGGCCATGGCTTGTTAATAGCTAGTCAAATGCCTTCACCTTTCCAAGCACACTCTCTCCAGGTGAAGAAGCATGTGCTAAGGAACAATGGGTATTGGTGGTGCTCCCAGATATGGCCACACCAGTGCTCTGGTGTTTACTGATCTACCCAATTCTCCAACTCGAGCCATTCCACTCCCTTGGCCTTAACAGCAGGGTTGATGGTTTTCCAGTGAAGGACAGCCGCTGCCTACACAGCATAAACTTTGAAAGGCCAAGTGGTGAAGAAGCATTGAACCTGTTCCTTTCCTTGCTTCCCTTTTCTGCTTTCCCCACAGATACTCACAGGTTATAGTAACTTGAAGAAAGGTCTGTGACCTTTTGCATTTTGTCACTTAGGCAATCTTACTGAGACAAGGGTTACATTATATGGCTGTAACAATGATTTTGCAATATTAGGTCCACAGCAAAAATTGCTAAAAGTAAATTCCAAGTTTTAAGGGAAATTTACAATTAATTCAGCTTCCTCAGAGTAACAAGAAAAACTTCCACTCAGATACTGCTTGGTGATCACATAAAATAACCCTGCAGATACGTCAGATATGTAAGATACTTTTTTCTGAAGTCAAAAATCTATGAACTGCTCCTCCCAAGAAAATGCCTCCACTCACAGGCACATAAAGCTTTCCACAAAATTCCAGGGGGAGTGGCTGAAGGCTGTGCATAGACTAGTTCATGGAGACCAGCTTTGGTCGGGGAGCTGCCACACAGATCAGGATCAAGTCCATGACTCATGCCACACTGCCTGACCCTGGAGTCCTTGCTAAGCATTTCTCTGGCCTCACTCTAGTCCCAGCCCTGTTGAAGGAGGAGGGCTGTGGTATATCTAAAAGAAATAAATACCCAATCACAAATGTCATTTCCTATTCCATCATAATTTGATTGAAATAATATCTAAAGTCAGATGCCTACATATTAAAACCCTCTTTCAATCTCCTTGTCCTAAAAGTTAAAAGAGACCCAGCAATACTAAGCGAGATGTGTCTAAGAGCAGCTTTGACACTGTTCATCCATAAGTCTCTCCTTGATCCATAAGTCTCTCCTTGATGAGTCTGCAATGATCATAGCAAGCGCTCTCTCCGGTTCTCACCACTCACGTGTGTGCATGACACAGACCTGGCCGTTCCTCACTGCTGGCTCTTTGAACCACCTGGACCTAGAGCTGGGCAGCCATCTGCATCCCAACAAACAGGCAGAGCTGCACCACCAGGGATGATGTCGCCAATGAATGTTTCCAGTAACTAAGTACTAGCACATTAAAAATCTTAAGTCTGGCAGAGAATCTGAGCACATCTTATTTGTATTGACTTCCTCTTCTCAGTCGAAGGGTTTCCTCTTTTACTTGCTTTCATGGTTGGCATCCATAGTCAATTTCGACTATATGGACTTGACTTTGCAGACAGCCGACTCTCTCAAACTTAGCTGGAGAAACTGAACTGGCAAAAAGTTACTTGTCACCTCCATCCTTTGGGCTTTCCTAATGAGGCGAGTCCCCTGCCCTCTTCTTGAAACAGTCCTTTCGGGATTGTGGCTCCGTGGTCAGGCTAATAATTAAACTCTAAACTCCCAAAAGTCAAAACTACACCCCCCATCCCTTCTTCAGCCCTCTCAGAGCAAACAAAAAGTGGAAGGAACTCCTGCTGCTGGAGTTAGGGGAGCATCTTGGAGTGGGAGCTGGGGACAAGACTCTCAGATTTTCTTTCTGGTCTTAGAAACACGTAAGAAATTTGGGGGCCACAAAGGTGGGGAGTTCTTGGTCTTGCCACTCCTTGGGAATGGAAAAAGTGAGGATGAAAGGGTTACTCATGGTACACATTTTTTCCATTGATTATTTTACTTAAAGAGAAGATGTCATTTCCCTGGAAAATCAAGGAGGGGGGATATTTTCTTTTGAATAACTTCAAACATTTGCAAATGGTTACTGTGAACTCCCCATTGTACCATAAACAAGTGTAAACTGCTGAAATTCAGAAAATGCACAAATACAAACAGCTATCCCCCAAACTCCAAGGCAAAGACAAAGAAAGGAGTATTCCATTTATAAATGGAATTCTTTGTGGAGAGAAGAGTTTGGGAAATGTTTATACATTGTTTTCCTTATTATTTGGAGGGATTTTATTTTCAGCTTACAGAAGCTGCAGAACTGGTATTTGGCATCTTAAAAGTTGAAGATTAAAGGAAGTTTCCAACCTTTTAAAATCTTCAACTAAACTTAATTAGTTCTGCATCTAGGAAAATATCTGCCTATTTAAATCACTTGTAATCATATCAACGAACAAGAATGCATAAAGTCAGGTAACCAGGAACAGAAACAGTCAAAAGGAAAAAACAAAACCCTGTGATTGCCGAGAACTAGCAAAAATGATGATTTCTTTGAAGGTAACAAGCAGCTGCCTGGACTACTGATTTCAAGTTACAGTCTGCTTTGAATCTATTTTAAATGATTTTTTTAAAATAGTCATACTGTATGAAAATTGTGGGCATAGCAAAAGGAATGAAAAACCTGGATGGCAGTTACTGACAAACTCTATGCCGAGAGAGAATACGAGTCACCAACAAGCTCAAGAAGAATCACTCACCTCCGCCTCATCTACCCCAACTCAGCCCGGGTTTGCTTTTGGTTTTTAATGCTTCCCCTTTGGCTTTAACTTGTCACCAAACAGTGTTCATTGTCAGGTCACAAAAGTCATGCAGTCCTTTATTTAATGGATGCATTTCCAATTTCTGTAACCACACATGGGCAGGGTTTCTGAAGGCATAGAAGAAAAACAGCTCCACGTGTGCAGAGAAAATCAGGAAGGGTCAGAGGATGTGAGTGAATTACAGCAGGTTGAGACTGTGCTATGAGTTGACATGGAACTACAGAGGGCAAGAGGCGATGTGATTTAGAGGGGCAGAAGCGTTCTTCCCCCAGCTTAAATCACTTGCCTTGTCACCCCACTGTAGCTGGCAAAGACTGAGAGTCTCTAGGTTTAGAGAGAAGCTGTAATTTCTTGGGGAAACCCATCATAAAAAAGAACTTTCCAATCTCAGGGGGACCGTAGGCGATTTCGTCACTGCATCTTCTAAAACTGACTGAAGCCAGGTTAATATTTTTAGTAATGACTCTGGTCCACGTACAAGACCCTTGCCTGATTCCTTATTCAGAAATATATATCATCGAAATAGCCCCCATATATTTCATGCTTTTATGTTCTTTTGGCCCCATGCTACTTATGGACTAGTGACACTCTCCCTGACCTGGTCACTTCTCACTCTAGTAATGGTAGTAAAAGTTTTCACCCTCCTGCTCTTTCTTTAATGTCATTTGAATGAGTGACACTAGAATGTGTTTAAAATGACAGTTCCTGATGCTTTTTTGGCTTTCTAAAGGCCATCACTTTTTTGGTAGTACATCTTTGCATTACTCACTGCTTTGTCAACCAGATTAAACTACGCTGGTAGAGAAATTAGGGCCATTTTCAACTGAGGTGACTAGCAGAAGGCTGAGACTGTCTTTAGAGAATAGAACTTGCAGATGTAAAATCAAGGATTGGTGAGCTGAGTTTTAGTATTCTGCTCCTACTGGCAAAGCCATCAATGAAAAAGGAAGCCTCAAATTATGAGAAACCCTTCTTGCATCATCCATCAAGGTCCCTTTCACGGGCTCCGAGCTTCCCAGGCAAACTCCTGGTTACAAGTCAGGTAAGTGTCTGGGTAAACATGCTGACTTCAAGGGACAATGGTTTGGACACATCACATCAAGTGTTCTTGTCCACATCTGTATTTCCTACTGTGAAGTAATGGGTTGGTATTCTCGTTTTTTCATTGTTCTTGCTGAAAAATACAACTGAAAATGCTAAAAAACAAACAAACAAAAAACCACTGTCTAAACACTTAGAGAAGCTGGTGGGTAGGCTTAGTTTTTATCTAGGAAATTTCCCCCAAGACAACTGAGGTGAATAAAAGAATTTCATCAAGTAGGATAACAAAGGGACCAATTAATATCTACAGTGTATTCCCTGGAGTCAGACAGCCTAAATTTGAATCTCAACTTACTAACATGGAAATCCTGGAATCTTGGGCAAGTTACCTAATTTCTACACCTTAGTCTTCTCATCAGTAAAATGAAGACAACTGCCAAATGAATCCTGACCCAAAGACATCCTACTGAAAAACACTTAGAGAAAGACCTGCACATACAAATATGAGCCACTGTTCTTCCTAAAAGGTACACTTCCTGCCAGACCTCCTTCCTCCTGGCGTACACCGCCACCAGACTGAAAGTGCCTTGAGGACAGGCGCTGCCCCAGATTCACTTTGTCCCCCGCCGCACTCCCCTGACCTCCGCTCCTGGAGAGAGCTGTGCACAAGCTTTGTGCTCAATAAATATTCATTCCCCTGCTTTCCTCTCCATAAACAGCTGATAAACCCCAGCAGAACATTAACTGTCCTTGTGGACAGAGGAGAGCACCCAGGCTTTGGGTCCAGCAGGCCCGAGTCGAATACCAGTTCCCTCACTTACCAGCTTTGATTTGGGCAACATCTCCAAGCCTCATCTTCATCCTTGTAAATGCAGACAATGCTTATTCAACCAGGATTGGCGGGAGGAACAGGCAGCCACACAGGCTCACTGCCCTCCCCCTAACTGAAATTCTGGACTTGTTATTCATGGTTCACTTGGTATTAATGATTCCTGCCCCCGCCCCCCCAAGGTCAGGGATGTGCACTCTCACCCACTTCAATGACTGTTGCCCTTTTCTCTGCCAGAGCCTCCCACTGCTTGGCGAGGTGAGCAGCCCATTAGCTGAGCTGCTGAGTCCCAAAAAGGGGAGAAAGCAAAGCTGGTCAGTGATGCTTGAGGCCTAGCCTGGGGAATGCTGGTTGGTGACAAATGAAGGAAGAGATCCCAAGAACAGGAGCTGCTCTAACACCTGACCAGGCAAATGGGGTTTCATGGCCTGGGTTCAGTTGGCATAGGCATCTAAGAAGCTTAGATTTTATTCTCATCTTGCAAATGGAATTCCCTGGTTATTGAGTACATTTGGTGAGTTGGGACATTCTGCCAATGCCTGTACCAGCTAGCTCCAGGAAGTGGCTCAGCTCACCTTTTACTACAGTCAGTCTATAATCTCATGACTGAACACGTACAGGTTCCGAGTAATCGTTTGCTCCTTCCTCCCTGCATCCTCCTCTACTTACAGACAGGAGCCTAAGAACAAAAGTGTAATTAGTAGACAGTGTTTCAATTCAGGTTCAAGACTGGGCTTTATCACTAAGTGACCTCGGGCATAGCACTTGCTATTGACTCAGTTCCCTCAGCTGTAAAATAGGAATTGGATCAAAATGATGGTAGTATGTGACCACACAAGGCGTAGTGTACAACACATAACGTAAAACCATGATTGTCAACACAACTCTCTCTCCCTCTCTATCCCCTTTGCACGCGTTTGCCTTATAAGAAGTAAGGAGCAGTGCACTGACTCGTGCGGAGAAGAGCCCCGGTGAACATACAAACCTTTTACTTATTCTGATTTCTAATTCGGAGGCACCTCCTTTTGAGTGGAGGCTCCAGGTCCTCGGGCCCGGCGCTGAGCATGGGCGAGGAGATGATGCAAGGCGCCATGGCAGCCTTCTCCGCGGGTTTTGGCACAGGCTGGATCACGCAGCCCGTCTTGGGCAGCATCCGCAGAGCGTAGGCGTGGTCCTCGTCCGCGGGGTTATTAAGGTTCGGGTCTGACTTGTCGCCCCCCGCCAGAGCCTCCTCCCCCATCAGCTTTTTGGCCGCCTCCCCGTCCAGGTGGCAGTTGGAAGCACAGTTGTTCTCCTTGACCGACTCCAGCTCGCTCACCGCCGGCTCCTCCGGCGACAGTAGCTTCTTGGGGGGCGCGGGAGGCGGCGGCGGCGGCGGCGGGGGCTGCTCGGGCGGCGGCTCCGCGCCCTTGGCGCCCTCGGCGGCGCCCCGCGTGCCGTTCACAATGACATTGCAGGCCGCGGCGGCCTCGGGGCCCGCGGGGGCGCCCGGGCCCGGGTCGCCAGCGGCGGGCGGGCTGCAGTGGCCGTCCCTGCAGCCGCCGCAGGTCCTGCGCTCGGCGGCGCCGGGTTCGCGCTCCGCCTTGACGTGCGCGTGCAGCGCGCGGTGGATCACGTTGTGCAGCCGGGCCCGGTGGCCCACCGTCAGGTCGATGACGCCGTCCTGCGGGCCCTGCAGCACGCCGCCGGGGAAGCCGAGCTGGCCGCCCGCGCCGGGGGGGCTGCCGGCGCGCCGCGTCAGGTCCACTACCTCGCTCCGGCCGTGCTCCGCCGGCGCGGGCGCCAGGCTCAGGGCCTGGCCGGAGCAGCCGGGCGGCGAGTCCGCGGACTTGGACGAGCCCTGCTTGGAGTCCCGGGGGGACAGGGAGTGTCCGCCTGGCTTGCCTCCTGCCGCCGAGGAGTCGCCGGGGGCGCTCGGAATGAAGTTCTCCCCGTTGCTGGAAAACCCGTTGGGGGGCTTGGAATCACTGACATGGGGGACGGGAATGGGAATGGGGATGGGCACGGGCAGGGGCACGATCACGGGGTATGGCACGAGCAAGGTGGGGGGCGGCACCAGCGGGGCGAGCGACGGCAGCCCGAAATTCATCATCTGGGGCACAGGCATTGGGCCATTTGGCATCATGCTTACCGGCGGGAAGGGGAGACTCGGCAAGGGTGCGCCGGGAGGCGGCGGGGGCAGCAGACCCGGGGGGTTCCCCGGCATGGTCGGGGTGCTCGGGGGGTGGATGTGGGGCGACAGCAGGGGCCGGTGCATGGGGCTGGAGGTGGGGCCCAGGTTCCTGGGGCCGCCTGGCGGGGGCCCGATGCCGGGGAGCATGGGGTTGGACAGGGGGCTGTTGGGGTTGGAGGCGTGGTGCGGTGGGCCGCGGATGAAGGGCGGGCGGAGCTGCTGCATGATCTGTTGTTCCATGAAGATGGGCAGCGGGACCGGGCCGCGGTTGGTCATCACCATGGGAGGGCTGCGAGGCGGGACTCCGAGGGGAGGCCCGATGCTCGCAGGTGGCTGGACGGAGACAGGAGGGATGTTTGGCGTCTCGCTGATGGGCATGGACTTGGGCACTGGCGTAGGGATTTTAGTGACAGAGCAGTTGGCAGTGTCAGATGGAGAGACGGTGGTGGACGCCGATGGGCCAGGGCCCTGGCTTTGGCCAGCTGCAGCCACCGGGGAGGGGGCCTTCCTGCGAGCATCTGTTAGAGGGATATTCCAAGAGTCTGGAGTGAGCAGCTGCACCCCGGTGCCTTCTGTTTTATTTTCCATGGGAGGGTGTAATGTGCTGCACAGCCCAGCTGGAAGATTGGCCTGTGTCTCTTTGTAGAAAATGTCCATTTTGTACTGATTGAGACATTTCGCGCTGCAGAACTGAAGCCTTCTTTCCCCGTCCCCAAAGTCCAGGTATTCTTTTGTGTGTCTTATGTGCTTACACCAGTCACATACCTACAACACAGTAATAAGAAAAAAGATAAGCAATCTACTTTGGTAGATAGCATTTCATGTTTTACATAGAGGTTCTTTTCAAACTTTATCATAATTTTTCAACTAGGTGGAAGTGTTTCCTTCTAAAAGGTAAAATTCTTAAATGTTTGTAAAATGATTTCTCTTTGGAAGCCAGAATCGCTTTATAAATATTAACTCTTCAGACTAGCAATTACCACCATCTCCTATTTTAAAAAAAGAAAAAGAAACTGTTGTTCCCCTTTAAGCATAACTTAAAGGTGGATCTGACAAAGAGTACATATACCTGCCCATATATTTTCCGCAAAGAGGCTCATTGTTCATGCAAATCTAGATAGTTTTGGTGAAAAGAATTCTCCCAAAAGTTCAGTGGACTTTGAAATATAGACCCTTAAAATTCTCCTCACACAAAGTCACTTTACACTATTGACTGTTGGATAATGCAGTTGGAAGGGGTGTGCTGTGTTAACCAATAACACAGAGCACTGAACATCATTATGTCTGGCTTCCAAGGGGAAACTTGGAATTAGTCATGAAGTCTGTGTGAGGTTTAGCTATTCCCAACCTGTGATGTTGCAGCAAGCTAGAATTATTTTTTGAGCTGTTTGCCCACTCTCTCTCAGTAGTCAGAATTTTTGGTGACATTTCTTGGCAGGCAGTCTTATTTAACAACTTTTCAAACACCAGAGAACGTTTTCCAAAAGTTTTTATGGCTTTTCCGCCCTTCAAATCTACTCCTGGCAAAAGAAAGACATCACCAAATTTATTTTAAAGTTGGGCTGCAGAACTAATTAAAGGCTGAGAGCTTTTCCCAATTGGAAATCACTAGACATCAAAGTTCAAAAAATAGTCATTCTCGGCTTCAGAACCCATTACTTTGGAGAAATTATTGTGATTTCATTAACACATTAATTTTGCAACACCATCAGCTCTCACAGATGGTGAAGACATGATCTACAATTCAAATATGACTCTTGTTTGCACAAATGTCTTTCCTTCATATGGCATTTTAAACAAGAATTAATATGAGTAATCTTGCCATAGCTATAAACAGATAAACAGATGTCAAAATTTTCAATAGTTCTTTCAGTGCCTTACTTTTTTGACTGAACATTACACACACAATCTTTTTTTCTTTTTTTTTTTTGGTCATTTCCTCAGCACTCAAGCCATACAGCAGGAGAGGAAGAATTCTGAAACACAATGCAATGGTGAGTTCATTGAATCTGAATCTCTTTTCAATAAAGCCCTGGTTCCAGTATTGCTCTGAACGGAGCCCTGTTTTTGTTGAGAAGGGTGTCTGTTGTTCTGTTGCTGGTGCATGTTGTTTTTTTTAACTATGGCAAACTGATAGCATTAAAAATGATAAATTTTAGTAATGATTGGTCACATAAACAATGCAAAAACAACATATGTTGGGCATTTGATTACTCATCTCATTTAACTCTCAGCTTTCCTAGACTGTAAACAGTGGTGGCAGGCTAGTATGTGATTTTGAGTGTACACACTCATGGCAGATGTGTCTGTATGTGTAAATCCACTCTTTTCCTTCTCACTTTTCCCCCTGATATTGCAGGTAATATATTTGATGGTGTGAGACTGAATAACACATACTTATTGGCATACATTAGTTTTTTGTTTGGTCTCATATCAAAAAACCCTTTCAAAATGCTTGTTGCAAAAACAAACAAACAAACAAAAAAACAATGCTAAGACACTCCTGTGTTTCATTACAGTGTTTCAAGTTTCTCCAGAATTAAGAGTTGTGTTTTTATTTTTATCACAGTTGAGATGTCTAGTTTACAAATAAGCACAGAATTGCCTCTGATGAGAAGAGACATACACAATCTCTCAGACTCTTAAAATTCTCATCTAGATAAAGGCCAAATAAACTATTGAAAACTTGATGCTCATAAGTTATTGATTTTAAAACCTGATCATTTTTATAAAATTAATGTATAATGACATGACATTTACATTCCAATATGAAATAAAGCCACCAGATTCTGTTTCAACATTAGGAATCCATAGAAAGCCTAAAATGAAGCCTAAGTGAAGGATCAAATATAGCTTCTTTAATCATGAACTAAAAAAACAAACATTATCAATGAATTAAACTAATTAAAATAATATATTAAAATTTCTGGCATATTTCTTTTGGATCATATTTTTTAACCATAAGGGGAAAGAGTTTTCTGAAATCCTTAATTGGTTTTCAAATTGCCAGACTGAATTATTTGCCTCCAGAGGATTCCTATGTTTCCTCAAGCTAAATAAATATTTTCAAGTAGAGTAACAAAAAATAATCTAAATATAACTTAAATGCTCTCCCTTTACTTCCTTCACTTTCAATAATTCATTGATGAATAAGGAATGCTTATAGATCTATCCCAATTATCCAAGGAGTGTTCTCCACCATATTTTATTTATTTCCTCATAAAAGGAATTACAGACATCAAAGTTCGAAGCAGATTCTGTTTTATCAGGCTTTCCAGTTAAAGCAAAAGCCTAATGGTTACCTACTTGATTTTCTGCAGCATCCCAAAGGGTTTACATAATATTGTGACAGTTTATGACTATCTCATTTTGGGTAAGAAGTGTGAGTGTGTATGCTTGTCTTATTACATTTCAATTCTGAACACTGGTCTAAAAACACAGTAAAGCAATCTTTCTGGTGAAGCGAAAAATTATTAGAGGAAAAAAATTGTCACTTAATACATAATGAATCACGTCTGTCTTATAGGACACATCGTTTAAGATTGGGTCAATGAATTTATGGCACAAATGGCTATATCATGTGAAGCAATAAAATGCAACACATCATTCATTCTACTTCTAACTAATGACACACTTCTCATAATTAAAGATTTCATCATAAGAGCCTGAGCTGATTACTTAAGATGTAGTAGTTAGGTGAAAAATATATACTGTAGATCTTTCTCTTTAATAAAATAACATTTGCATATCCATGAAATACATAGCATGTGTCTCATAAGCTATGGTTTTTCTGAATTGTGGTGTTATAGGGTATCCTTCCCGTCTTTTTTCCCACAGACGGCTTTAATTTTTTCTTTTTAACCTTTTGAGGCATTATTTTTTTCCTCATTATGCCAAGAAGTACCAAAATTCCTTCAGATATTTTAGAAGATAAAGAGTAAGAAGTGCAGAGCTCAACTCACTGGGCTCTGGAATGATTTCCCCTAATTCCACCCGGCTTTGTTTCTGTTGGAATCTGGCCTCTTTGGTTCCACTTCTCCCCCTAACAGGTCCCAGATTGGATGGAGCTGAGGCTGAAGCTGTTTAACGATGGCAATCTGGGGACTGAACAATCAGCTAATGCGAGGCCTTTGAGCGAGACAGCTGAAATGCTTCGTATCACAAATACATAATGTATCACGTGGAAGACAAAAAGATCACAAAGGAGATAAACAAATGCGTATTCCATTCAACCCTATAACAGCAGTCCTCAAAAAGATTAAATTTACCTTCCTGGGATGTGTCCAATTCTAAACAACAGAATGAACATTTCCTTTAGTCCATTTAGAGTATTTATATTTTGGTGGCTGACTGCCAGGGTAGTACTTATAAGCTCAGTGGCCTGATGGATTCACTCCTTTCCTGTGAAATAAATGTGGCAACCTACACCACTAAACTGCTCAAAAGACACTGCCTCAGCAGAAATATCACTTGCTCTTGATACAAGAAAACTGAAAAGCAGGACTTCTGGTTCCTATAACTCTTTCCATCTTGTATTTCCCCTGGAAAGAAAGAAAGCTATTCATGTTGGCAACTGAGCCTTTATTTTTATATAAACGTCCAAAGTCAAAGCCAAAATATGCCATGAGGTTACCCACATGGGCACAATATATACACTCGGCTGGGCTTAGAAGAAGATTCGGGTAGTGAGGGAGGGGGGACAGGGTTCCTAATTAACACATTAATCAGCTGTCAGCAGTGGGAGTGAAGTTCATCTTCCAGTGGAATCCACCCACCACTGCCTTCTGAGTGGTGACCAGCATCAGGCAATATTAAGAAACTCTTGCTGAAATCTTTCTTACTGGGCAAAGACATTTGCAGCAATGGAACAGTAAAAAGATATTAGCAAATCCTTGAATACCATCAACAACTTGAAAACAAAACAAAAGGTTCCTGTGCTCCTGACTTTTCATGAATACAGCACTCAGGTAACAGCTCAGAAATTGTAGCTGCTGTAACCAAGACGGGAGCTTGCCATAAGAGGCTGATTCTCTAGATCTTGGCCTGTTGAACACAGCATTGATCCTGCAGTCCAGGCCAGCTCAAAAAATCATGAGCTCACCTAGGAGTGAAGCCAAGGAGGCTGGACAGACATGGACCACAGGGGTGATCACTGTTTTGAAGGGTTTGGGTCTGCTTTACCTATAGATAATCACCTCATAGCATGAATTAAGGACCTTAGACTGATCCTGCCTGAATACCTGCTTTCAGCTCAACCCTGCAGTCCATGGCCCCAGCACCAGCTGTTCCTTTGGATTCAGGCTCTGCCTTTATCAGAGCCCTAATTTGGTGCACTTGGGCAGCAGATTGATTTGGAATCAGAAGATATGGATGTGAGTTTGGGCTCCATCATTTTCCAGCAGCACAGCCTTACGAAAACATCAGCTTCAGTTTCTTCGTCTGTGAAATGGAGCTAATAGTAGTGATGGGTAATGCTGGTGTACTGGGCATATCAGTAACCTTTATGGAATATTTTTTCAGTTCCTAACCTGCCTCCCTCATGGTTGTTGATTTCCTAGGAACATCCCATATGTTTAAGTTCAGTTTAACTTAATGGGAGGATGTTTCTAATGGCAGCGTGAGGAGGAAAATGAAGGTTTTCATCCAGGCTTTCCTAGGAGCCTGCGTGTGTTTGACATAGAATGGAGCCTATCTCTCTCTGGGCAAACACATGCTGAACCTCACAGAGCCAGCTCCATCCTGCCACTCCAGGGTGAAGAAGGACTGTCTGCAGAGACAAGGAACTGGATGACAGACCTGTGTGAGTCCCACTGCCCACCCTCCTGGGAAGGCCTTATTCAGTTCCTGCTGAGCCCACTTTTTCTAAGGCCAGTCATTCTCCAGTTCAGGCAAAAGCTTGAAAAAGCAGCACGGCTGCATGGAAATGAGTGTTAGAACCATTAAGATGAGTAATTCCTCTTAGGCTCAACTGCTGTTTGAATAGTGGAAGCCATAAACTGTGCTATTCATGTTTTATTAAAAAACAGAACTGATGAACGATCTGCTTGACTCATTACATGGCAGAAACTATCTTCCAAAGGAAGGGCCAGAAGCCACGGTATCACATGCCCTGAAGACAGGATGACCCGAGCCGGCACGGCAGAATGTGTGTGAGGGCAAGCCCCTGTGGAGAGGGGCGCCAAACTCTGATGGGGGAGACCAAGTTCACCATTCCAACTTTCCTTGCAGAGTTGGATTACAGTGAAGGAAGGAAGAAGATGACCTAACCTTAGACGTGCATAGCCACACAGAAATCAGGAGAGGGATTTAGAATGAGCAAAGGCTATTATTGTGTTGTTGTTTTTTTAAGTCAATTCATGGAGAAGTTCATTCTCAAAAAAACTAACTTTCTGCAGGTTTAGAGTCCAACATGATGGTGTTTGCTACATAGTTCTTTTTGTATAAGCGTCTTATTTGGTTTTTTGTTTGGCTTTGCTGTTGGGCTTCTCTCTCTCCAACCCCCACCCCTATCTCTTGGTCTCTCTCTTCCTCGTATAGGATTTGGAACTCAAGAAGACACTAACAACCATCTTTGTTAGAACTGAACATCTCCCTAGAAAGCTGCCCTGTAGGAACTTTATACCATGACTCAATTACTACTTATAAGTTTCCAGCTGGATTTCAGAAACCCTGGGCCAGGTCACCAGGGCAGAGCCTTCTCTTTCACACATGCCATGAGCTCTGAGAGGCAGAGCAGAGATATGCTTGGTTTTTAGGATCTCAAAGCGCTGACAAATGGCTTCCAGGATTTCATGAGTGCTGACAAATGCCTCCTTACTGACCCAAGTCTCTGTTTCTACAGCCAAAGCAAGAGATGGACTCCTGCCCTGTATTCAGTGATGGAGGGTCCATCCATCCTCATGGCCAAACATATGACTCAGAAGAAGGTGATTTTTCCCTTTGTTCTGACAAGTTTGGTTGCCTAAGCGCATTAGTGTATCGTCACAAAACTCTCCACTTCATTAAAACTGGATAAATGCTACTTACATCTTCCTAACACAAGTCATCCAGATGGAAACTGAAAAATTCAAACATTGGAAAATCTGGCCCACCTGATGCCAAATGTTTGCCTCTCTGTTTTTCAGTTCTGCAGCTCTGAGAGGACAGACACATAGTCCAGGAGATCTCAGAGCAATGAAATTCAGCCCTGAGCAGAACCTCAGAGATCACTGGGGACACCCCTCCAGCCTCCAGCTCCTGGGAGGGCAATACTTAATCATGCTCAGCTCAGGTGCTCAGCTGTAAACTGAGATCGTCTATCGGGACGCACTGTCCAGGAAACACGTGGCCAAGAAAGAACCAGCAAGTGACTGCAGACATGGAAAATGTGCCCCATAAAAGCAGAGAGCCATGTCCTACCCTATCCTCCAGGGAATCGCTGCTGCCATGCCCTGTGACTCGATCTTTTCTCCTTTATATCAACTCCAGATATTCTAATTGTGACCTGCCCTGAAAATTCTGCCATCACAAATCCAATTATTCATTCACTGGATTCCTTGTTTCAGGAGGCACTGAACTGCGAAGCAGTACAGTAAAGATTTAGCACCTGCCCTCAAGAAGCTCAGAATCTATTAACAGACATGGGAGGGACTTCCCTGGTGGTCCAGTGGCTGGGCTCTGTGCTCCCAATGCAGGGGGCCTGGGTGTGATCCCTGGTAAGGGAACTAGACCCACAGGCCACAACTAGGAGTTCACATGCTGCAACAAAGATCCTGCATGTTTCAACTAAGACCTGGTGCAGCCAAATAGATAAATATTAAAACAACATCAACAACAGTCATGGGAGAAATTTGTGTGCCCCACTCCCCAGATTTGTTCTGAATGCAACAGTTTTTAACTAAAAAATAGTCTTAATATTTTACTCTCAGTATCTAACTCCCCTTTGCTCCTCTACCCTGTGACTCCTCTTTTATCAAATGTATATCAGAATCTTCTTTCAGATATGTATTTACCTTGGTTATTGTAAACTTTCCTTGTTTTCAAAATAGATATATGGATCTCTTTTGAAATGTACTTTGATCTCATTTATCATTACTCTGTTTCCTAAATGCATACTTGAATATTTGAAATTTCATTATAAGAGCTCTCTCTCTGCCTGAAAAAAACTATATAGAGGGACTCTGGGTTGCACTTGTATAAAAGGAGAGCCATCAATGTGATGTGTTAAAAAGTGAAGTATACTAGTTACCTGGCTTCTTTTTATCTGTGGTCACTCACCTCATTTCTTCCTTCATACAGACTTTTTAGAAAATGCAAAAAATCATATTTCAATACAAGGTTTTAATTCCACAACATAGCTAATCATACATCAATAATATGACTCTTCGGAAGGATTGTTATTGTTATCTGTGATATTTGAAACCATCTCTTTTTTCCCTAGGGATGTTATTTGTATCTGCCTCCTCACCCACCCGGGCTGTGTCTTGGCATCAGTGATGAGCAGCACCACTGAAATGCCACAACATTAAGGCTGTGTGCATGCTGGTGGTCCAGGTCAAAGGCACTTGCTGGGCAGAATTCACAGCTCCTCTGGCAATCATGCTCCTCAGCTCCCTCTCTGGCAGCTTCTCGAAGGCTCACAGCTGCTCCTGGTGACTCTCATTTATTTACCAACTATATTCTGATTGCTCAAAATCTTCCAGCTACTTGGCAAAGGGCTTCACCTGCAATGCCTCATTCATCCTAACCCAGGGATTGAACCCGCGTCTCCCGCACTGCAGGCAGATTCTATACTGTCTGAGCCACCAGGGAAGCCAATGCCTCCTTCATCCCAATCCAGGGATCGAACCCAGGTCTCCTGCATTGCAGGCAGATTCTATACCATCTGAACCACAGGGAAGCCCAATGCCTCATTCAATCCTCTTTTAACAGTTTTGCACATTTCTGTGCTCCTGGGTTCCAGACTGAACCAGCTCCTATCTGTGGGTGCCAGGCTTGCCCATTTCACCCCCTGGTATCCATGGCTGCCCAGTTCTCAGATCTCTCCAGGACACTCCATCGAAAGCTATGGTTTTTATTATCATGCCTAGTGGAAGCACCAATTTGATGTAACAATAATAGATTCTATGAGTAATAAGAGCTTAGATTATTTAAGCACTAGTCACCATGCTAAGCATGTTACATGAATTACCTCTTTTAATCTCCACAAGTACCTTACCACCTAGATAACTGGGGTTTAGATGGGTTAAATAATTTGCCCAAGATTACCTATGCAGATAAGGGATGGCAGATCCAGATTCTAACTTAGATCAGTCTGGCTCAAAGCCTATACTGCTCCACTATCTCAAGGATTTTTGGCATTTTCCTTTAAAACTACAAATTAAAATGACTGACTAATACAGACACACCTCGTTTTATTGCACTTTGCTTTATTGCACTTCTCAGATGCTTTTTTACAAATTGAAGGTTGGTGCCAATCCTGCATCGAGCAAATCTATTGGTGCCTTACTTCCTGCGGTACTTGCTCACTTCGTGTCTCTGTGTTGCACTGTGGTAATTCTCACAATATTTCTAACTTCATTTTATGTTTGTTATAGTGATCTGTCATCAGTGATTTTTGATGTTACTCTTGGGAAAAGAATAAAACTTGCCGAAGGCTTAGGTGATGGCTAGCATTTTTCAGCAATAAAGTATTTTTTAATTAAGATATGTACATTACTATAGACAAAGTGCTATTGCACACAGCCTAGAGTATAGTGTAAATGTCACTCTTATATGCACTGGGAAACCAAAACATTCATGTGACTCACTTTATTCCAATATCTGCTTTTATTTTCAGTGACCTGAAACCAAATCCACAATATCTCCGAGGTATGTCTGTATTTGATAACTTTAGTTTGAAATTTTGGAATCGCAGACATTTAGACCTCTAAGGAACTTCACGGGTCAAGCCAAACCCGTGTCCCCCAGGAAGGGTGGGTTTCCTTCTACAGAGCTGGTCTTCCAGGTGGCCCTATCTTCCTATGACAGGGTGGCCATCCAGCTCTGTCCACATGGCCAGAGTTCCAGAGAGGCTGCAAGACTGTGAAGAGCCCTGTGCAGCCTATTTTGTCCGTGAACAGCTTTGAGTGTTAGAACGTTTAACCATTCAACGTCCCTGTCACTTCCACCCACTGTTAGTAGCTCTGTTCACCGGGGTGTCCTAGCACAGGTCAAAACCTCTTCCAAAGCTCAGCCTCCCAAATACTTAAAAAGAGCCGTCATTTTTCCCCCAAGCTTTTGTTTTTAAACTTCCCCAGATCCTGCACCCATTCGCCAGGGACAAGTTCCGAGAGCCCTCCCGTCCTGTCTGTCCTTGACCCAGGTGTCCACTTCACCTTGGGAACGCCCAGAACAGCATGCAGCCACCTGGCCGCGTCCAGGGCGTTCTCTTCTCCCTCTCTCCCGTGGAACACCTTAGCTCCACTAATGCCACCCTAGAACACATGTGCTTAAGCTAGTTGTATCCCGCTGTTAGTTATTTGCTTTTTCAAAACAAACATTTATTGAATGTCTCTTATGTACGAAGCTTGAAGCTTTCACTGATCTCCTTTAATACTGACAACAAACTTGTAAAGGAGCTACAGTTTTTCCCATTTTACTTGAAAATGAGGAAACACGAGTTCAAAGAGACGATGTGGTTTCCCTAAGCTCTCACAGCCTACAAAGAATGGAGCTGGGATACAGATCAGAACTCCCAACCCATCCTCCTTTCACTCCACCATGCTGCTTGCTTCACTCTGAGTTGTTGCTCAACCAAATCCCTTTTCTCTTAAGTGCTCATCAACCACTTGTTTAATGATATATTCAAAGACTTTTGAGGGTAAGCCATGAAGCCGACTGGTCTAGACTTTCAGAAATCAGAAACCCTTTCCCGGTTTTGAAATGTTAGTCCATTTATGTCTTTTTGAAACCCTTCCTGTTCATCATGATGGAAGAGAGATTATGCAAAAGTTGATATGAAATAATCTACACACTTCCCCCACATGGCAGGGAGAGCTGAATTTGGTGAGTGCGGCAGGTGCTCTCTACCTCTTTGCCCTCAATGTGGGATTCATAGTCCTCTTTATGGGATCTGTTTTACCCTTTCCAGTACAAAGAGCACTGTCTTTCTGGAAACAATGGAAAAAAGAACAAGTAAAAGGTGTCTAGCCTTTCCTTCTCACCCTCTTTTGTTAAACATTTCACCATTTGCTCTGAACACTGATCTCTCCAAGTATACTTCATGCTTCTATGAGCAGAGCCCTAAAAAGTTCCTTTTATTATCTTGGGCAGTTCCCCCAAGCATTTATTCCTTCATGCACCCTAGCCTTCCTGACACAATATCCATTTTCAGAATTTCCCACCTTCCATTTCCCCTCCTCACCGGCACAAACTACACTGAGCTTCTGATTTGGCGAACGAAGCAAACTTTCCTTGGATTAAAAATGTCTGCTTTTCTAAATTCCAGGGAACATAGTTGATCACATCCGTGCACATTCCAAGACGGTTGGGCCACTTCCATGCCAAGCAGCTCTCCTCTGTATTAAGCACCATGGTCGTCAAAGTAGGATACCTCACACAGCTTCTCTGCCTTCTCAGAACTCTCCACGAGGCATGGGAAGAAGGATCACCTGCTGTTTCTAAGAGACTGATACTCTTAGCAAATATGTAGGTAAACTGCCCTTATCTTGCTTTGTTGCTAATTGATCTGTTTTTAATCTCTACTTCAGGTTTTGTACTCATTACCCTCCAAATAATTCTTTGGTTGTTTCCTTTTATTTCCTTAAAATTCCCACTTTGAATTTCACCATGTATTGCCATACAAAGATGTATTTTCCTGAATTTTACCCACCTACTAGCTATGTTGGTGGGATATGGTGTTTTATGTTTTAGTTCTATATGTCAGCTCTCGTCTAGGCATAACCCACCCCCAACACACAAGTCTCAGTGGTATCACTGAGATTGTTTTTATCTTTTTGTGCCCACAGTCCAGGGTAACTTGGTTCTTCCAGTCTCTGCATCAGTAGAGAGACGTCAGAAACCATCGTTTGTTCCTGCTCATGACTTTATTTACTCTTGAAAGGGACTGGCCCCCTTTTTCACTATCCCATTCAGCACTATTCACACATGCTGCCTTCACTGGGTCCAGTTTTACAGGTTTAAAACAGAGCTCCCTGGTTTACCTATACTCTTATTTACTCATTATTCTTTTATTAAATCTCAGTTATTAAAAACAAAGAGAAAACTCACTACTGTGAACCTTCCTATGATGTGCACTTCAAAGTCAAAAGCACACCACAAAAATAAAACCCAGAAACCCAAATCAACAATACATTTGACCCCAAATTTTCTCCACTGTGTTTGCAAAGGCTGTGGAGTGTTTGACAGTAACATAATTGCACTAATGAGGAGGCTTGCCAGCCAGGTTGTGGTCTGAAGCTCATGGATGTTTTAGCCCTAGGCTCAGCTTCAGGCCAGCAACGGTCACCTGGGCCAGAGTCACCGATGGAATCCCTTATGCTCAGTTACACACAAATGTGACATTAATGGTACCTGGTACACAATGCTACAAATTCAAAAGGCTCAGAGAGCTGAACTCACAAACTTGGGGAAAAGAAATAATTTAGGCTGCCTGTTGTCTTATTTTTTTAGTTAATCAAAGCTAGTGTGAGAGCATCCACTTAGCGACACTTTCCTAGGTGTCTGGCAAGGATGTGAGGGACTGCTTCTGACTTCAGATCCCCACGTTGGTTCCTTTGTCTCTGAAAAGCTTCCTGCATGTTTGTGGGCCGTCAGCTTGCCTAGTTCTCTTCCATCTTTGCTCCGAGAATGCAGCTATTATGCTGGGCTAACTACTTAGTGGAAAGCCAGCACTCCAGTAATGCTAGATTTGCCACTGAGCGTCTCTCTTACACTTCCATCCTCATAAGTGAATCCTGGGTTAGCTCAACCCAATCTCCCCAAGCAGGCTGAATGTCTGAAGTGCTAAACAGTAGACAGCAAGAAAACCTGGGACAAAGATATGTATTCATATAGGTTTAAACACATTTGTTATCTCTATAATTTCTTTCAAAATTCAAGTGGTATAACAGACACTATCATAATATGACTCACCAGAAGTCTGCAAGAGATCAGCAGTCAGGTAACATACCTTATTTTAGATACAGATAATTAAGACTGCACCGTGCTGTGCTTAGTCACTCAGTAGTGTCCGACTCTTTGTGACCCCATGGGGGACTCTTTGAGCCCGCCAGGCTCCTCTGTCCATGTGGATTCTCCAAGCAAGAATACTGGAGTGGGTTGCCATGCTCTTCTCCAGGTGATCTTCCCAACCCAGGGACTGAACCCAGGTCTCCTGCATTGCAGGCGGATTCTTTACTGACTGACCCACCAGGGAAGCCCAAATTAAAACGAGCAATAATTATATATCCACTATTAGTATTTGGGTAAAAGTCCCCACCTCATAAGCCATGGGTAAATAACTACATTATTCTTTGATCAACTCTGAAGAAAGGAAATGAAATGGGAAAGGATCCTGCTATTTGACGCAGTGTACAATTGGACTATTGGCTCCTTTTTTTTTTTTTTTGGACTATTGGCTCCTGAGTGAAAAAAGAAAAGAGTATGATGCGCTGTCTAATCCAAATCGCCTGTGTAAGGGACCTCAGATCCAGTAAGATACAAAAGAAAGGTGTACACGAGGGTAATCAAAACACTGGAGATGGAGCGGCTCTTCTAGCACTCACACTGGATACATTGTGCATGTACAGAAGTAGGGAGGATCAGGAACGGGGAGACAGAGGAGGAGAAAAAGAACTTGTAGGGACTACCTTTGTATCAGAACAGAACCCATTACACATTGAATGCCTGCTGTGGCCACTGCCCAGCTGGTTTCCTGGCTTTAGCAGACTGGACCCAAGGATACCTCAAGACCTGGGGTGGGGCTCTGCCTAACAAGACGAGTAATCCAACAAGCCAATCAGATCTTCTTCTCTGGGGTTTGGGAATCAAGGTAACCCCAAGAGACTAAGTAGTGGTGGGAACAATGACTGTGAGCAGAAACACATGGCTGAAAGCCAGAGCACCATGGAAGCCAGGCAGTAAGCAGAAGCCCCAGGGCAGTGCAGGTCATGGGGCCGACTGGAGCTGAAAGAACTGGGAGTGGCAGGAGTTGCAAGTCCTCCAAGGATGTGTGCTAGAGCAGGAAGTAATGGTGCCAGCTCCTTGGGGGCAAAAAGACAGTCCAGCCACCAAGTTCTTAGGCCTGTGGGGTCATCTTTGCTGCCAGAACAACTGCCCAGGCTCCGTGAGCATGGGCAGCAATGGCTATTTCTGTCTTGTTTCCTTGATCTTCTATACAGTGAGCCTCCAACTTTAGGGAGGCCAAGAATCTAACCCAGCTGTGTATACTTTCTCCGATTTAATCCTGACCACAGCCCTTTTCATTTTCACTTTTTCTCAGCCCTTGTCAGTGTTACTCTCTATTAAAAGATGAAGAAAATCTGGGAAGGGGCAGTGACTTCAAAGTCCCTTCTGGCCCGACACTACTTCCTCCTGTGGTTAAGGAGCTCCTTGTGGCCTCATCCCACCAGGAACCCTCTGCTATGGGTGTGAGGTGCACAGGGCAGCCTCGGCCCAGGAAAGCAGGAAGGTGACCCCAGGACAGCCTCTGACACAGGCCTCTCTATACCGGGGCTATTTCTGAGGGTCACCACAGAAAGGAAATGTGACTGCCACATTGAGTCCTTGCCTATTCCTAAATCCACTGCAGCATCCTCCCCCTTGCCCCACTCACTGACCACTCCTACCTCCAACTCTATTGCCTACAGGGTGTCCTGAAAAAATACCAGGCCCATCAATGCTCTGCCCTAAAAGTGGATTCCACGGTCATATAAGTTTGGGAAAAGTTGTACACCCTATATTCCTCTGGGAGATTCTCAATGTATGTTGCCATATTTAAGCCTCTGAGAAGTTCTGCAGAAAAGAAACGTTTCACTTCACTAATCCAGAGTTTCCTCAAATTTCCAAAAATAGAACTTTTCTTTTTTTTTTTTTTTCCTAGTAAGATCCTGAAGAAAATCACTTTGGAAAATGCTACTGTCATGATTTGGATGCATGTAAGAGCCAGGAAACCCGGGCCTTAGGATTTTTCCTTTGATGAAAAGTTTCCTCTGTGGTACCGGGCCTGGGCCCTTACACCCCAGCACACTCTCGCACAGGAAAAGGCTTCCCATAGGCAAATGTCTGTTGTTACCTGAACGGTCAGAGAAGGTGATAGTATTCCCATGCCTTTGCCCTTCTGGATGTTCGCAGGCTCTGTCCTGCCAGAAATCAAGATTTTTCATCCCTTTACAGCACTTTTCGCAGCCCTACAGCTCCCCGCTCCCCTCTAATCAGCTTCCTGTGCTCACCCAGGCCTGGACCCTATTACATTTCACCCTGTGGTTTCAGCTTCTGCAGTCACTACAAACTCAATTTCTGTCCTCTCAGTTCTGGTTACTTCATACCGCCCGCCAGCCCACAGGATGTCATGAATGCCATTACCTCTCGTATGACCTTCCACACCCTGAAGCTCCACCCAAGAGCATTTTAGGTCACACTGCATTTTTCTTGTTATAGATGAATGCATGAGCATCTCCTGAGAACCAAGGTGTCACAAGTGAGAAGCAAACTCACAGAGTACAACAAGGAAAACAAATGGCCCGTTGGTATTTTCATATTCAGACACATGGTCACATAAGAACCATCCTTATCTGTCCTGCTGAATAAAAACATAAAATCAAGAACTACTACCCCAACCAGCCTTCCAGGCACACTGACTTTGAATGGAATTCGACTTGCCCATGAGGTTTATTCTACTCCAAGCCACACTGATTGTGTTATCTCTTCCTTTGGCTATTGTCCACCACAGGTGTCTAGGCAAATCCACCCTCATCGAGAGTGTGAATGTGTGTCCCAAAGGGCCAGGAGAACTGTGGTCTCCAAAGGAGAATGGGTGGTTAGCTATCCCTGGGCTAAGTTCGTGTTTCTAATCAGACACCTGCATCCTGTAACACACACTTCATGGCCTGATAAACCAGCAGCAGCATGGAGGGCCTCATACTGTGTTTCCAACAGATCACCTACTATCCCAAGTCCTGTTAGTTGGAAGTACCTCAAACTCTTCTCTAAGTCCTGTTAACAATGGGTACACATTTTGCCCAAAAATCTGACTTAAATGAAAGGTTGCAACAATTGTCTAATGGGAAAGCCTAACATGACCTAAGCCACCCATACCTGTTTCTAGACACTTTCAGAGAACACGGGCTTGGGCCTGAGGTAGTCAAAATGAGCGGAAGGGTGAGCAGACTCGCTGGCTTAATTGAGTTTTTTCGCTGAGCACCAGTGAGACATGAGTTCAGATTAGAATTCCATTATGGGTTTTTAATAATTAAACATTACATGTTTGGAACCTCATTCTTCTGTATTAGTTTTTAAATATTAATCTATTTACATCAGCTGGACTTCCTGCAGCTTGACACGCACTAAACGAGAGTCACGCTGTGAGAGACGACTGTGCTCCTAGCTTGACATCTTTGATGTTCAGTAACAGTAACGTGACACCAGCCCTCGGTTCAACCCAACCCTGCACCATAATTACCCGCCTTTTACAACACAGCTTCTTCATTTTCCAACATACTCATTATTACGCTGACATTTTTAATTAGCAAGAATCCAAATTCATCTTATTTGGAGAGTTTTATGATGCCCCTTGAGACCTCAGGGGTGGGAGGCATCCTGCCCTCTGCAAAACCAGGGTTGGGAAATGGATGTGAAGGCACATGAGGGTTTCCTTGGCTACTGTCTCACACTGTGATGAGATGCCAGCAGAAAACTCCAAAACCCAGAGCACACATAAAACCTCATTAAGGGCTAACCCTGCTTTGGGCAGTGCCCCCATGCCAAGAGGACTTTTCCTCGGTGGCCGGCAGACATGGTCCTCCGGGGCATTCTGTGGCCTCCCTGCCTCCTGTCTCATCAGCTCTGTCACCAGCTCCTCAGGGCCCTTCTCTCTGCTGCTGGGGGTTTTTGACTCTGATATTGGCTGCCTGTCTGCCTCTCCCAGCTCCAAGGCAGAACATCCTGATGACAGAGACAAGGGCTTCCCAAAAGCCTAAATGCAACAGCGGATGGCCTGAGGCTGGACAATCAGTGGAATCCAGGACCTGAGACCAGGCAGGATGATCAAGGGCTGTCTAAATCCAAGGACAGGGGGAACCCGTGCAGTGAGGCTTCCACGACTCCACGGTCTCCAAAGTCGGGGTCATCAGCAGACCCGTGTGTCCTCTTAGCCCTCACAGAGTGTGCCATGGAATGGTCTCCAATTTGGTTTCAATTTATGAATTTTATTCCCTTTTAAGATAAAGCTGACCATGCAGACCAGTGATGGCCTGTTTTAAAGAGTAAAATCCTATTTTATTTCGTAAAAAGAGATGCAGGATTCAAAATGGAAAATTACCTGGGAGCTACCTTTGTAATAGAAAAGGAGCACCCCTATTCGGACTGCCCACCTCTGTTACCACAGAGGAAGCTGGAGGTACTGATACCTCAAGAGGTTAAACATAAAGATCTCTACCAAATGTCAACATATCTTTCTCTGTTTTACCTGTCAGTGTCATGGAATGGCTTACACAAAATACCTCAATGCAAACATCTCTAATTAGTCTCAGAAGGAAGCCCAGTCCCACACCCTCCAGGCAATGCATGGCGCCTACAATGGCTAGTCCGGGAAGGCTTGGAGTCCCAGACAGTGACTGGTGGTCCCCAGGAGCTGAGGGCCTCCTGGAAGGCTTGTCTGTACCAGACTTCAGGAAGAACAAGTAGATTTCTAGTGTGTAGGGGAAATGCTCTTGGCTCTTGGGGGCTTCTGCAGTGGCTGAGGCCTCCATCTTTCTCAAGCCATTGCGCTCAAATCTCCCTGCAGCAGGCATCTCCTTTTGACCCAGAGTTTCAAGGTCCTTTTAATTAGGAACAGGAACAGATGACTTTCGCCTCCTCTTCCTGCCCTTCAGAGACATCACTAACAAGCACGTGGAGCAGTCAGATGCCTGCTCCACCCTAGATTCTCCAGAACGCTCCACTGATTCTCACATTCAGATTTTACCCTTGGGAACACACCAACATTTGAATAATTCCTGGATTTAAGAAAAGCAAGTACTTGCTATAGGTGGACAGAAGTCATTCAGTAGGAGATTTCCCAGTGAGTTTTTATGTTTATGAGACAGACAAGGAAGCAGAAAAAGTTAAGCATTCTCTGTTTGCCTGATCCCCAGAGACTGTGGTTTCCTCAAGATTATCTCAGCCTTTGTCCCTCTGATTTTCAAGTGACTTGGAAAACACAGGATCATATTCCCCAGAAAATATCTAAAAGCTTTACCAGTCTATTGCTTGGAAGTAGCCCACTAATATTCAGTCTAAATCTTTCTTTGCTTAATTTCATTCCCTCATTCTTACCCTAATGAAACCCCTTGTCTCAAGCTAAATAAATTCCTTCCTTCCTCAGTGTTTATATCCTTTAGATGTCTGAAGACCATGGTCATGCCAACCACCCAATCCTCAGACCTAATGTGAGCCAAATGCAATAGGAAGAAGGGTAACACAAACAGTCCCTGTGTTTGCCTCAGACTCCAGCTGGGTCTTCCCTGCTTTGTTAGCTCCCAGGATCCTTACCCATGGAGCGGCTCCATTGTGAGTGTTCCAATTATTAGTCTAAAAAGGGAAATTCCAACAGGTCAGAGCAGTAAACAGTTATCGGAGGGTATTCAAATGGATGCTCCCACTGAATTTATAAACAGGGGACAAAATCCCTGCAGAATAATTACCTCTAAATATTTAAAAAATTTCCATCAGTGATGCTGAGAGACTTTTTTTAAGGAAGGATACAAGGTAAACAGTGAAAATGATAGATTACTACCAAACTCCTTTTCGATATTGGTTTTGCATTCCACATATAACAATTCAGCAACTTGCAGAAGTCCAAAGTCATAACGCCTTGAGATGAGCGGGCACCAGGGTGTCATTTGCATTTCACCTTCCAGTCAGTGCAGGCAGCCCTGCCGCTATCTGCTTGGCTGGTCATCTGACTCAACTGTGACGCTTCTGCCAATGGGGAACTCACTACTTCACAAGTGTGTCCATCCTACTTTTGTTAGCAAACTCTTTCTGATACTGAGAAGAGATCTGTCCTCCTGCAACCCCTACCCATAGGCCTGGCCCTCTACCCTAGAGCCACTCAGCATGGCTATATCCTTTTCCACACAGCTGCCCTGAATCTACCTGGCAATGGGCTTACGTGTTCCCTTGGCCTTTTTGTCTAAGCAGAGCATCCTTAGTCACTTCCATTGTCCTTAAGGCATCATGACTTCCAGACTGGCCCAATCCAGGCTGCCTCCATCTCACCTCCATTCCATTTTTAATATGTAACACCCAGGGTAAAACAAAACACTCTTCTGAGACTGCCCTCCAGGGATTGCTAGCGCTTAGCTTGCAGGAGTCTTCGTGGTGTGGTTTTGTTGGAAAGGTCTTCCTTTCCTCTTCCTCAGAAATGGCATTCTACCTTTAAAGACTTATTTCTTTAGGTTAAGATGTTACAAATTCCAGGAGTAAAAATCCAAATATCCCCAAAGGGATAATATTTTAAACCACTCACAGCCAGTATAAATCGATTTATTCAGCAATTTTGGACTGTGACCTAGATTCTAATTGCTGGCTTTGTCATTTTCTAGCTATGCAACCACAAGCATATTATTTAACCTCTCTGAATAGGAAGAATAATTAGTTGAGAATAAGGTATTGGGGTCGGCAAATTAAGACAATAGTCATTGAGGGATTCCCTGGTGGGCCAGTGATTAAGAATCTGCCTACCAATGCAGAGGACACAAGGTCAACCCCTGGTCTGGGAAGATGCCGCATGCCACTATTCAACTAGGCCTGTTTGCCACATCTACTGAAGCCTGTGCATCTACAGTCTATGCTCCGCAACGAGAGAAGCCACTGCAATGAGAAGCCCCCACATACTGCAACTAGAGGAAGCCTGTGCCCAGCAATGAAGACCCAGTGCAGTCAAAAATAAATAAAAATAAAATTTTTTACAGACAATAGTCATTGAACATTACCCAAGTATCTATGAACTTACAGCAGATACACTTTTCCTTCTCACTTTCTTTTCTTTCTACTTACCATCTCTACAATTCTCAGAAAAAAGATAGTAGACTGTGTCATCATCATAGTTAATACCGAGGTCATCAAGGGTAACATAAAACATGTGAGTGAAATTCCAGTCAACAACAAATGGATGGATAGGCATTTTTAATAAATGTTTTTCTGCTATCCTTCTGAAATATTGTGAGGCATCATCCTTGAAGTTAAGTTAAAGAGAATCTCTAAATGGGACAGGTATTTTTATTCTGGGATCAGTCTTAGAAGGACCCTTAAGAAATTCTAAATATTGATCCCTGTGTGGAAAAATAAAATGCAAGTAGCCACAGAGTTGACCCCTGACTGGAATGGATAAAGCTGCAGTAGGGCACACTGCACTGAGTGTTCTGCATAAAGACAGCTCTGGGGCTCTGAGCCAGAGCTTCTCCAACTTAGATACACGCCAGAATCACCTGGTGGTTATGTTAAAACACAGATTCCAGATATCGATAGGCCAGTGTTCATTGAAGAATTATTAACAGGAGCCAAAGGATGGAAACAATCCAAGTTTCCATCAACAGATGAATGAATAAACAAAAACGTGGCGTATGCATATGATGAGATACTATTCAACCATAAAGATGAACAAAGTGCTGACGCACGGTACACCATGGATGGACCTTGAAAACACGGTTAGGTGGAAGAAGCCAGACGCAAAAGGCCACATATTCCAGGATTCCACTTGTGTGAAACTCATACAGACAGAAAGTAGATTCGAGATTCTCAGGGGCTGGGGGAAGAGGGAAGAAGGGAGTTATTGCCTAATGATTAAAGAGTTTCCGTCTGGGGTGATGAAAAAGCTTTGGAAATATACAGTGGTGACACTTGTACAACATTGAGAATGCCACTGAATTACATGGTTAAAATGGCAAATGTTATGTTACATTATATTTTACAATATTAAAAAATTATAACCCCACACATTCCAGGGCCACAGCCCCAGAGTTTGTGATTCTGGTCTGGGAGGGGGGGGTCTAAGAATCTGCATTTCTAACCAGCTTCCAGGTGATAACTGGTGCAGCTGGCCTGGGGACCACATTTTGAAATCACTGCCCCGAGCCCAAAATGAGGCTGATCAACCCTTCAACTTCTCCTGCTTTGCTCATCGTCTAGAAAAGGTCAAACTTCTCTGCATGTATAATAATGCCAACCCAATGCTACTGTTTAGTTACTCAGTCGTGTTTGACTCTTTGTGACCCTATGGACTGTAGCCCGCCAGGCTCCTCTGTCCATGGAATTCTCCAGGCAAGCATACTATAGTGGATTGCCATTTCCTCCTCCAGGGAATCTTCCCAACCCAGGGGTCAAACCTGCTTCTCCAGCATTGGGAGGCAGATTCTTTACCACTGAGCCATCAGGGAAGCCCAATGTCAACTGAGGTTGGGGATAATAAAAGCAGCTGCATGCAGGTCGACTTGAGGCTCTCAGGGCTGCCCTGTGATTTTCTCCCTCAGGAATGCCAGTAACTAACACCAACATCAGCAGAGTGGAGACAGGAACAAGTCCGAATGGGCAGTGGGCTCATGGAGAAAGCCATCTTCAGGGGCTTCATTCTCAGAGGACTGTCTCCCTCCCCAGTCTAAACTCACCACTTTAATGATGAACTATTTTCTAATGGGATTTATTAAAGTCCTTGCTGCCTATGTGTCAAAAGAATTTGTGTGCCAGGCTTCCTGATACTGACCTGGGCGAGATAGTCACACGAGGCATAAAGGATGTAATGCATGTGTCTCGTTTAGGGTCCACTAAACTGCCAAAGAGCTCACATTTCTGAGATTCTCTTTTTTGACATTTTTGGGTTCACCTCAAGTTCACTGGTTTTCCCAATGGTATTACTTAACTTCTACAAATTTAATATATTTTTATTCCTGCTCATTTGAGAGCTGTATTTCCACACATGCATGCTTAATTGAGCAAAGTGCACTGGGCATTTTTCCCTACAGAGGTAACGGCGCAGCTTTCTCACCCGGAAGAAACAGCACCCCTTATCACTGCTGTTGAGTAGCCTGCCATCAGAGGCTGATGTGAATATCCATGGCAACACAGGTGAACCCAATGCCCGGCCGGGCGGACCGCGTGGAGCGGGTCCTCCCACCAGGCTGAGGCAAGGCGATAGCTTTTACTCAGCAAGCAGATAGTACTGGTTCTTTTCAATTCACAGGGCTGTCATGTTTAAATATGAAAATGTTGCTTATAGACAAATGTTAGTGACAGCAGCCTGTGGAGACGATCACGGTTTGCACTCTCACTCCTGCTAAAAATAGGCTCGCTTTCTCTGGATTCCTTCAAATTCCACATCTGCAGGAAGTTTTTGTTGCTGGTGCTGGCCCTTGTCTTTCTTTTCCGAAGATTACTGTTCTTTGGCTCTGCCAGGGCCCCCTCCTGAAGGGAGAACGCCATTCAGAAGGATAATAAACACCCCAGGCTCAGACAGTCCCACAAAGGCCTCATGTGGGTTCTCAGTTATTATCACAGGCCCTTGCCTCTGAAGTGTTTAGGGAAGAGGGAACCAAGCAGAATCCAGGCGTAGGATCACTCGACCTTCGGAAGGAAAAGATGGAGCCTGACAGGACGGGCTGAGCAGGTTGGGAAGCAGAAGACTCCTGTGTCTGGGGACCGATCAGCAGCCACACCTGCTCCAGCCAGGCAGACGGCCGGCTCCCTCCCGCGTGCTGGAAGAATTTTGTTTTTCAGGTATTATATTCACACCCAGCAAATGGTAACTATGGTAATGATGCATTTTGAGCAAATGTTCAATTTTTCTCAAGACAAGTATTCAATAGCCTTTATTATTCCTTTTTTCCTGCCCAAGGGTGTGTGTGAGGGGGAGAGAGAAAGAGAGAGGGAGGAAGGAAAGGGAGAGGGAGGGAGGGATGGGAAGGAGGGAGCCAGGGAGAGAGGGAGGGAGAGAGAAACGTTGCCTTAGGTATTTTCAGGACCAGCCAGAAAATATTGCTTGGAACATGACCTAAGCGCCTTCAGATGCCCCGAGTGTTTCACTGCACCCTAGAATTACTGGGGAAGCTTTGCTCGGTCCCCACTCTCAGGGGTTCTGACTCAGCTGGCCTGCAGCTGGTGGGGCCTCCGTCAGGGCTCCGTGGCAACCCCGTGGCACCAGGCCCGGCCTCCTTAGCAAAGGCCACAGGTTCACTCACAGATCCTTTGGCTGCTCAGATGTGCTGGGTGCCTCCTTCCCAGACCAGCCTGCCTCACTCCCTGCTGTCTCTGTGGGCCAGCCACCTCTGATACGCCCTGGTGAGGATTCTAGACAGGAGACAGTCAGGAGAGCAGTTATGGCTCCTTCTCCCTGAGAAAGAAAGATGGGCCAGCTCCACAGTCCTGGCCCAGCTGCCTTGCTCAGGGTCACCCCAGGCAGCTCTGGACCCAGTGAGTGCCACTGGAAGGGAATACCCATATAATTCCCCTCCCATCTCCAACTGGGAGAGGAGATATGACTAAGAAGAAGGCTCTTTGGGACTTCCCTGGTGCTCAGTGCTAAGAGTCTGTACTCCCAATGCAGGGGGCCTGGGTTCAATTCCTGGTCAGGGAACGATTAGATCTATTAGAACTATTCGATTAGAACTAATAGATTCTACATGTCACAACTGAAGATCTTGCATGCCACAACTAAAAAAGATCACCTATGCCACAGCAAAGATCAAAGATCTCGTGTGCTGCAAATAAGACCCAATACAGCTAAATACATATATTTTTTTAAATCATAAAAAAGCAGGCTCTTTAAATTAATTCCTATGAATTGATCCCTCTATGGGACCCAACTTTGCTTATGGAAATTGGAGATGAGTGTTTATGGTGGGGGGAATCCTCCTAGAATTGGATCCCAAGATCAGAAAGGGGTCAAAGAGCACCAGAGGATGGAGCCCTGAGAAAGCCTGGGGGCAGCATCTAAGATCATGACCCCACTGCCCAGCCTTAACTTAGTGTTTTCCTCACAGTTTAGTCCTCACCAGGGATAGTGGTGATCTGGTGGTGCAGGGTTTCCCCATTAGTCCTCCCAGAAACTCTGTCCTCTTCCTTCTACCTGGGATTCCTAATGCCTAATGCAGCCAGTGGGCAAGGTCACCCCGCGGACCAGGGCTGCTAACACTATCTACCACCCCAGGCTGAAAACTCCTCAGGATCCAGCAGATAGGACATAGGCAATGTATCAACTACCTATGCATTACACACAAATTCTGCATTACAAGCTGAATTACAACCAAGATCTCAGCACTGTGCCCCACGGTTGTTCTATAATTTCTATCATACACAAAAATCCATGTATTCTTGAGATTTGCTCAGAAATAGGACATGTAGCCTACCAGTATACATCCTGGGGCTTTTCATGTCTAGAGGAGCTATTCCTACAAAACCCAGTCTCCTTCAGCAGCCTATGTGCTCCTCTCTAGACTGTCGATATCTGAGGCAGGGTTGGGTACCCCAGAGGGTGCAAGGACAATCCAGTGAAGGGATGGAAGAAAATATTAGGGCATCTAGTTTTTTTTTTTTTTTTTTTTAATTGATTGGGCATGTAATCAAAAACCCACAGGTTTTTTGACTTGAGATCATAGGTCTAAGGCACAATGGGGCCTCACTTTTTATGAAACACTGAAAGCAGCAGATTAGGGTGTGAATAGCTGCAGGGCAAGGATGATTACTCCTTAGGTTTTCTTTACACTTAGGAGTGTAAAGAACAGATGAAAAGTGATGAATGCCCCTTGTTTCTTAAGGAGCTTTTGGACGCCAAATCTAATAGACTCACTTGACTTCCTTTCTCGGATCTGATGTAAGATTTTCCTGCCTTGGGACCCCTCTTTGGCACTTTTCCCCTTGCTCAAAGCTCAGGTCACTATTAATCTGATGTTACTTGAGTTTTTATCATGTCTGTCCTAGACTCTTAGCTTCTTGAGGGCAGTGTCTGTTTCTTAACTCATCTCCTAAAGACTTTGCATACAGAAGCTGATGGAGAACACCTGCAACATAGAGCTTTCCTTTTAAAAAAGATGACCCTGTCAGAGTGAGGTCACTGGGCACTAAGTATTTCCCTGATTTCGGATTCCATCCCAGTAAAAACTCAAAAACAGCTTTTAAATTCGCCACCTTATCCCTTAAATTAATTTTGCCTAAAGAATTTTGTGGATATGTGATCACTCGTGTCCCTTTGCAACCCCACGGACTCTAGTCCATGAGGCTCCTCTGTCCATGGGATTCTCCAGGCAAGAATACTACAATGGGTTGCCATTTCCTCCTCCAGGGGATCTTCCTGACCCAGGGATAGAACCCACGTCTCCTGAACCTCCTGCAATGAAGGCAGATTCTTTACTGCTGAGCCATCAGTATTTATTATCACTGTAATCTCATTTTTTAAAAGAAAAGAAAAAAGACATTTTAATGCCAAACAACTGAAAGACATAAGCTCTGAAAGAAAAGATCATCCATCCCCACAAAAGACTGGGACCTTATACCTCCATATAAATTAGCACCTAAACAGCATTCTCATTTCCCATTTATCATGCCCTAGTCCAGGAATCACCATTTAGACACAAGTGAGGTGAAGGGAAGCCACAGCACAATTCCAACCAAGTCACTGACAACACTCTGTTCCCCTGAGCGGCTGAAGAAGAGAGAAGTCCGTTCCCAACAGAACTATGACGTGTGAGGTGTAAGGTGTTTGTCCTACCATCTCCTTCATCAGTCTGTCTTCCCCTTGGTTATCTATCCTTCTTTCAGGGCCTTGATCCCCGACAAATAAACCCAATATGTCAAACCAAGGCTTTCACCTTGGATAGCCTCAAAACCCAAGGAAAATAACCTCTGATGGTAGAATTTCAGGTGAGTGGGTGGCCATACCTTCCCTTTGAGGGTATGGCCTCTCAAATCACAGCATATTAATGACTACAAACCAATCCACCTCTCTCCAGCTGGCCCTGTAAAGAGGTCCACAGCTCCAGTTGCTGTAAGGATGCTGACTGACACAGAGTCTCTCATATTGGTCAGAGAACAGCACATAATGCTGATACGGTTAATTCTATCATTCGAACTGAAAACAGTGTTATACCCAGAAAATGTGACTGTACTGACTGTACTACATGTGCATCATTAACAAAAGCCAACCGCAAGCCACGTACTGCCCACCTGCACACAAAAGGCTCCTGAACCACACAGGAGCAGCTTCTTCCTGAGCTCTTCAGTACTAAGGTTTTTCTCTTGCATCTTCAGCTTATCAAGTGCTAGCATATGCTTGCTACAGCATGTACCAGGAACTAAATGCTTAAGAAAAATTAGACTCTTCAATGAAAAAAAAAACTATATTCATTAACTTAATTGTTTTCTGCAACAATGCCTGTATTTGACATCAGCAGTAGAACAAGAAGGCCTAGCTGGAGGTGCACCAGTGTTCCTTGGGAGTTTCAAGATAACAGGACAGAGTATTTTACACCAGGCCTATTCCAGAAATTTCCAGGCGGCCATAGACCTGATCCTTTAACTGTCCACTTCTTGTTGTACAATAAATTGTCACCAATTACCTGAACAAAAGAAATCAGGAAACATGATCTGACCTGTATTTGATCTGCCCTGGTGTGTAAGGCAGACTGGGATGTATAGCTGAGGCCCCAAGTCATCTTGATGATTTATAGTGACAACAGGCAGAACATTGGAAACCAGGTGCCCTGGAAAATGTACAGTAGCTGTATGAATAACATCAACCAGAGCACATCCCCAGGACCAGACTTAAGGTCAAATGCTCACTGGCCCTAATCTCTTGTCACACACGCCTTCTTCCCAGTTCCCTTTCTTGGTATGGACAACAGCCTCTGTCCCCAGACAATGAGAAACCCAAGGCCTCCCAGTCTGTCATGTGCTAAGCTCCCTCACCTGTTCCATGCAGAGAGTGGGGAAGGGAGAGAGGAATGGGGACGGTGCTAAGCCCCAAGTTCGGAGCCACTGTGGACAGCTACTTTGAAGTCACGTGGCAAGCACTGGGACTGTCCCGGCTATCCTTCCCACTGCACATTGTTGCTCTGTCTGAGCAGAGGGAGGCCAGCCAAGCCCAGCCTCTCCTGGTCCTCCAGGCAGAAAACAAGGGGGTAAATCCTGGTGCTGACCCTCCCCCCCAATCCTCCACCCCACCCAGCCTGTGACCCACCTCCCATCCCACCCTGCTGAGCCATCTCCCCTCAGATGAGAGGCCACACAGGAGCCCTCCCTTTTCCCTCCAGAGATTAAACAATGAAGCCCAAATATCAGGCTCCAGAATTCAGTCTGGATTTCAGTTTCCCATCAGAGTCCTCACTTTCTCTTCCTAAATTGGAGCCCTAAGGCTCAGACTTCAAATATGCAAAGGCACTGAAGCAGTGGGCTGACTTTCCCGTGGAGCTGCAGTCATTCGAAGCTGTGTCTGTCCCCCTCCCACCTACCTTTACCAGTCCCCCAACCTGCTCCTTCTAAAGTTTCCCAGCAAGATACTCTCTCAGCTGAGGAGACAAAATTCTATCTGTTCTAAGTTTTTCAATGGCTGTGAAAGCAGGGGAAGGAGTGTGGGGTGTGAATTTTTCAATAAGCTGTGGGCACATGTCCTGTGAGGATAAGGGCGGGGCCCACTGAAACAGACCCAAATTTATAGGATAAAAATCCTAACCCAGAGCTTCTCAAAAAACTTTAAGGTACATATGAATCCCCCAGGATCTTGTTAAAATACAGGTTCTGATTCAGGATGGCTGGGTGCAGCCTGAGATTTGCAATCCTGCCAGGGGCCCAAATGGAATCCAGGCTGCTGGTGTGTGGACACTTTGATAGTCAACTTGGGGTGGGAGGGTGAGCCCACCGTCAAGGGAAGCATACCTTCTGAACCTCAAACCAGGGCCTATGGGCTGAGGAAACATTTGGGATTGCTTCCTGGAGCCAGAGGCGGTGTGGGAGCGGCAGCAGGAGGCTGAAGCTTTGCACTTCCTGGGACGTTCTCAGAGACTGGGGGTGGTGGTTCTCAAATTCAACTTCCGAGGACACACTGTTTGCCTGTAAGCTGGACCAGCTGGAGCTGCTATTGCAATCAAATCACTTTTGTCTTCTCCCAGACCACTGAGGAGAAATGTCAATGCACTGATTTTGCAAATTTATGTTTTTCCCCTATATATCTTCCTCAGCTTTCATTAGAAGCCTTCAAGACATAGCTATGGCAGGAGAATCTCTAGTAGGAGAAAGGCAGCTAAGTGAGCAAGAGGCAGTGACCCCAGAGCTCCACCACCGCGGGGGTCCCCCCACTTCAGCTCTGTTGGGCCCCCGTGGGTCTGTGAAATGGCAGCTGCCTGGTCTTCAAAGCACAAGCCTCAGCTTCCTCTGACCTGCTTTATTCCCAGTGGAACTTCAAAAAAGCTATTACAGTACACAAGATGTGAGAACGAGAGGGAAACGGACTCAGAATACGGGACGCACAAAGGATGCTGGGTGACAGCTAGTCCATTCAGCATAAAAAGTTGAGGGGATTTGAGCCTGAGGTGTGGACAGGCAGAAAGGTGAGAGAAAGAGGGGAGGAGGGGAAGGTGACTCTGAGCAGGCTGACAGGTGACCGGAACCTGGGGGGAAATGTGGCCAGGGAGAAATTCCTGGGGGCAGGTGGCTGGAAAACTTTTATGAACTGGAATGTCATATTTAAGCTTTTCACAGTCCTGTGATATAAAAGCCCTCGATGACTCAAACCTTCCGTAAAAACTGCATGCACATGCACGCCCACGTGAGGACACACAGCACACACACACACAGCACACACACACACAGCACACACACACACAGCACACACACACCACAGTCTGGCTGAGAGAACCTAAAATATCAAACTCACAGGTCCTAAAGTGCTGGCACTGTTTGCAGGCCTGGGTCCAGAGGCAGGATCCAACTTCGGGGCCAACTTGGAGGGCGTTATTATACCGCAAATCACTAGGGGGCGCCCTCACAGACATCCACACCGTGGTCAGGGCCAAGAAGAGCCTGCCTATCCCCAGACTTCACTCTTCTCCGTTCCCGAAGGGAAGGGGAAATAAGGTGGTAACTGGGTAGGGCTAGAGATGTGGGAAATACGAGCCGCCACTCGCTTCAGGTGAGACCCCAGTCTCTTCAGACACGGAGTGGCCAGGTCTCCAGAACAGGCTGAGCAGGGAAATCAATTCACAAGGCAGTAACCAACAGCATGCCTGAATAGAAATTACTCAGATTGAGTAGAAAAGGACTTTCTTATCTCACAGACCGAGCCTTCTGTGTCTGCTAGCAAGCTTTCAAAGATGACAAAGTCAACGGGCAGGCAGCAAAGGAATATGAGTGGGAAACAGGAAACTGTCGGTCCTGCTTAGTTAGCTTAATAATGTATTTGGTGAACTGTTTATGATTTTATTTCATAAGTGGATTACAGATGGCAAAAATTACTCCGAGTTCACACAATGGGGATTAAATAGGTCAATAATTCATAGTGTTCCCAAGAGTGATGCTCCTTCCAAATGCTGGGCACCTGAACTCATTTGAGGAGGACCACTGGTTTATGAAAACAGGTGATAAAGGTGAAATTGGGAAGGCTGTGCAAATCCTGGGCTTCGCGGGTGACACCCCGAGAGCTAAGGTTCCTGTCTCTGCCTCTGGGTATGACGCCACCAACAAAGGATGCCCCCTGATACAGCCCTGAACCCCAGAGCAGCAAATAGTGAAAGTTTCCCAGGGCAATCCAATTTGCTCAACCCAAACTTAGCAATCCAATTTGCTCAATCTAAACTTATCTCCTTACTTTCCAGTCTTTATGGAATTATTACAGGGATTGGGGTTTGGGGGGACTCTTGGTCCCCAAAGCATGAGAGCCACAGGCACCCCCTGCCCCCTGTCCCTGCCTTCCCTTACGGTACCTCCCGTCTCTGGGAGAAGGGGGCTGGTGTGGACAAACCAGCTGGCGCATCTCCCCGGGCATAGAGGCTTCCTTCATGCTCCTATAGCACTTTTTTCAGGCTGCTATTACATGGTACTTAAACTGCTTTTGAGACAGTTTTCCACTGTGTTTTCAAAGCCAGTCCTGGCATGTCTGTAAACATCAGTTCATATTCCTGGAATAAATCTTTTTTTGTGTTCCATCCTACTACCCACAGGGGTACAGATGGCATGTTTTATGTGGTGGCCACTATTTACAACTCAACCCCATGGAGGCCCATGGGATGCCACAAACGGAGCCCACACAGGAAGACGGCCCCTTCGGCAGAGACATTTGTCCCGACAGGCCAGGAGTGCCAGGAAAGGGCACACCCTGAAAGTACACGGGGTGCCTCTGCCACTGACACACATCCTCTGTCCTGGGCCAGCGGGGTCTTGGGCATCCCTCAGAGGTGCACTGAGAGGCAGGCTTTGCCCAAGTGATGGCGGAGTATGACGGCCAGTGGCTGTATGCGGGGGAAACAGCACACAAAATGTCCCAAATTGGCTGCAGAGTTAAAAACATCAACAAAGCAAATCCTCCTCTAGCAAGGAGGCTCACCACATTCGTTTGCATGTGCGTGGGTATCTGATAGCTGAGGATCAATGTGTCCTCCTTACTATCCTGATGGAAAGCCATTCATCACAACAGAATTGACCATGTCAGTACCTCAGTGAGGAGATGACAGAAGCAGAGGTTTTAATGGAGGAGGAGAAAGGGAAAGAGAAGAACCACTTTACTCTGAAAAATACTCTGACGGAGCCACGGCTGCCTCTGTCTCAGACGAAGATAGCATTTGCCGAAAATGTCAACAGATTGCTTCTTGAGTTGGAGTTGTGCAGACATCAAAAGCTTATTTTAACAGGGCATTTGCTTAAAATCACTTGGTTGGTTTAGGCATTTAGAATGTCTCTGACTATATAATTTGGATTAAGAGGTTCTTGTTGGGTTTTACTGATTTAGCATAAATCAGAAGGACATACTGGAATAGACCCCTTCACGTAACCAGGGCCTTTAGGCCATGAACGTAGTAAAATTTGCTCTTTGTTTGTGCTGCACTTTTAGGGGGTTCTTTTTTCTTTCTTTCTTTGTGGTTTTTTTTTTTTTTTTTTTTAACGCGGCTTAGTTGCTATGCGGAGGCTTAGCGCTCCTGCCTGGGGATCAGTTCCAGACTTTGGTTTGATTTGAAACAAGCCAAGCAAATTTGCCTGAATGTGATTTCAAAAGGTTTTCCTATTTCTCTCATCAGGAGGTTGAAGGAAGCTGGGAAGCAAGACACTATTTGAGTTCAAATAATGTCGGCCTGATTTTCTCAAGTATTTAGTACGATTCAGTAGACACGGTTCTGACGGACGACAACCAACCACTGCTGCGATGGCTCTCAGGACCAGGTCTTGGCAAGCTTCATTTCAAAAGACAGATTACTCACACTCAGAGATTTTCCCTCCATTTTTACTTTTCTTTCAGTCTTTTTCACTTTCTCCATATCACATTGACTAGATGTGACTCAAAAAGTTAATGGTAATTGGTCTCATCTTAATTTAGCAAAGAGAGAGGAAGAGAGGGAGAGAAATGAGTGTAATTTGCAGAACTCAGTGCAGGTCATTACAGGTGTGTTATATTCGTGTATTCATGAGCCCCCCGGGACAGACATGCTGCGATATCCAATAACTTTCTTAATGTGTAATTACACACCATCAGACTATAATTGATTAATTGAAAAGAGAATGTAGGCAGATGTGAGGGCAAGACTTCTGCTGCTCATTAAATGAATATGTCCTTGCTTCTCTTTAATAAGTTAAGTGGAACTACTCAAAAGCAATTAAGTCAGTAGTGAAATTCATTAAATTTTAAGTAATTATTGGTATTAAATTCTGTAATAAAATTCAAGACTTTGCACAGTTCTATTTCAAAAAGAAGTATGATCATTCTATGGGGCCAATTGAGCAGAATGAGGGTCCCAGAAAAAAACTACATCTTGGACTCACTGACATTTTGTATGAAAATCACCTGAGAGAGAGAGGGAGCTGGAAGGAGGGTTATGAGGGTCTCTGGAAGCTTGCTTTGCTTATCATCCTTAGAGTTAGTGTCTCATTTAAACCTAGGAAGGTCGTCATGTTTACAAAGCAATTCTTTCATTTAAAAATCTTAAATAGTTCAAAAAGAATGAAAAATTACATATTTCTAAATCTAATGCCTTGAGGACTACATCTGATACCTTCTCTAGTAGCTAAATTCAGACATATACATGAATATGGAGGCGCTGAATGCAGTTTGGAGAAAATTCTTTTCAGGCTCCATTCTCTTATTTGGGAAACAAACATGGACCACGATTGGGGTGGTGGGGAGGATGAGGTATACCATAGTTTAGAGAGGGAGCCCCAGAGAGTTCTCAGAACCCCAAGGTGGCTCCTCCATCTTCTGCCATTATTCATTCTGCCCAAGAAACTGGACAACTCAGAAATGTGTCAGAAAGGAGGTCCACTCAGCCAAGGCTGCGGCATTCCAGACATTCCTGACAACTCCCTAGACACAGGAGAGACCTTGCCGTCTGAGCTGGCTGTGGAAAAGTGCCCACAGGGAGCCACATGAGGACGGTTTGTTCATTCATTCATACCGTCGGTATTTCTTGAGCACCTATTCAAGGCCTATAGTAAGATGATTTTAGAAATACTTATGTTTATCTATATCTATCATCTACCTATACTATAAAGTAAGTATACAAAGAATTTATAAAAAACCACGGGGGATTCTGTGAAAATGCAGCTCACTTCACACCCACGCAAGATGATCGTATGCCCTGAACATGACGTGTGTGTATGTGTGTCGTGTTAGTCGCTCAGTTATGTCCGACTCTTTGCGACCCCGTGGACTGTAGCCCACGAGGCTCCTCTGTCCATGGGATTCTCCAGGCAAGAACACTGGAGTGGGTTGCCATTTCCTTTTCCAGGGGATCCTCCCAAAATCATGCTGACTGAATGATGGAAGAGATTGATGACATGGGCTTTGAGGAAAGCTTGACTGTGTGTGGCACTTGCATAAAGTTCCTTAATTTATGGAAACAGTTAAGAGATGTTAATGCATGGCCAAGATAAGCCAAAGAGATGCAACAATGACAGCAGCCTAGTGAAGGAGAACTGACTCCAGAATCTTTGTCTATTTCCAGGTCTCTTGCTCTAACCATTAGCATCCTTACCAGTCCAGTCATTCCTTTCTTGCAATAGAAAACTTAAAATGTAAACCTTTGTATTGCAGTCATTAAAAAAAAAACCAAAAGATTCAACCATGTATTTTAAAGTCGTACTTCCAAATCTAAAATTAACTTTATATGGTAAGTTTCACAATCTAAAAAGACATTATTGTACTTTCATTGTTTGCTGGGGCTAATACACTGGTGACATGAGGGCCCGTCTAGACGCAAGGCTATGGGGCTGTTTTGGGAGGTATGGTTCCCATAGTAGGTGTGGTGAGAGGCATTCCCACAGCAGACTGACCAGACACAGAGAGAGTAGGGAGATATGGAATTCTACCATTCCCTGAGGGAGGAGAGAAAGCATATTACATACACTCTCATTCCTGCTAGAAGGAAAATTCCAATCTTCACACACATTGTAATTTTAGAAACCATAACTAATGCTAAAGCTAAATTAGACTAAATAGGTGTATTAGGCTCAGAAGGAAAAAAAAATCAGGGCATGTGGAAAGATATTAGGTCTCGTTTTCTGTTTGTATGTTTTTCTGCTATAACAGGCAATTTATTGTCCCACAGCTCATTTTAATCTTAACATGACCTTGATAATCTGTGTAGGGTAGAGGCAGACCAGCAATTTCAAAGAGGAATTCTAACCAAGAGAGATGCTCTCCAGCTTTACCAGGTTCACTTAATGACATTTTGCTCACATTATTTTGGATTTTTTCTTTTCTTTTTTACAACTGCATCGAGTCCCCAGTGCATTCCAAACTATTAAATCAGACAAAGAAAAACTGATTTATCAAATAAGTAAGTGCCTAACTGATATACCCTGAAATTTATCAGTATATGAACAAAGAAGATGCCCAAACAAGTGGGTGATGGTGTTTACTTCCTAAAGAAGAGTAGAATTTAAATAGTCAGTTAATTAGGAAAATCAGGGAATGTGGGATTATAAGAAATTTTATTTTGGGTTTTAACTAGCAAACCCTCTTTGTGTAAGACTATTTTACCCCAAAACCATTTAATATTAGTCTAATACTCTATCTTAGTAAAGACAGTAAACTCAGTAAGATGTTTTTTCTTTATGAAGATCTTGAAAATCTTTAGGGTCATTACTAGAAAAATACCAGTTATCCTTCTAGAGTCCTGTACACGTGCAAGGTGTAAAAGAGTAAGCTAAATTCACACAATCAAAACTATATGTCGTAAAAATTTTCTCTTTATTTTTAAAAAGCAAGGAATTGAAATATTCCTGTGAGTTTTATTTATTGGCAATTCCTTCTCTCTCTTGAAAGTTAAATACAAAAAGAGGCAGGGGGCTTATTCTTTTTACTAGTAACTTTTTACTGAGGCTTATTATATACCAAATACTTTATATATATTATTTCATTTAGCTGTTACAGACACTCTAAATGGTGTGTACAGCTATTATTTCTGTTTTACAGCTACAGAAACCAACCTTCCCAAGGCCACAAAGCTGGTCACCACCCAGCCAGGTTGGTGTAACTCCAGGGCACGTAATCTGCACTGCCTCTGTGCAATTCTCTGAGAGGAGGGGTTCTCACATTCTTGTGAAGGGAGACTCTATGCCTCTTTAACTCAAATTTAAGAGCCTTCTTCCCCCAGTGTGTGTTTTTACAGTGAAATCACACTGATCCCTGAATCATTCTGGATCACAGCTCAGTTTCTTGCTTCTACTTTGCTCTCACTTTTTCCCATTGCACACAACTAGCTACTTACTCAATTATGACTCTTACCCAAAATCTAAATTTATAAGAAAATTGGCTGGAGATGAAATCTTTGCCAGTTATTTATATTAACATGGTCATAAGAACTTGATGACCAATATTTTTGGACAGTCATCTGCAGTCTCTTTCTTGCCTTTCCAGCTGTGAGAAGCATTTGTCCTCATCACAGTGTACCTAGACTTCTATCTGCCTTCTAGAAGCCTCACCACTCCCATTCTCCAAGGGGTGGAAGCACGGCTTTCATAACTGTGCTTCATTGCTCAGGTTCCTAATACAGATCCCCATAGCCTAAAACACCAAGTGTAAAATTAGCTGCCTTGCTCTCACTGTTTTTATTATCTGACCATAACCTACTGAGTTAACTATTCTCACCACTCACACAATGATGCCAGGCAGTGTCTCAATGGCCCCCCTGTACTCCATGCTCACCTCGCTCCCATCATTGTACCAACAGCCTCCTCTTCCTCTGTGGTATACTTCCTTTCCCCATCTACCCTACAGGAACCAGCCCAGACCCCACATCCCCTGAGGATCTACTCCTGATGACTCCAGCTCACCATCTCTTCCCCATTAAATGAACTTTTACTTCCTTTTTGTACACATAATACTTTAATATGTATTTCTATTCTCTAATTATACAACCCCATCTGGCACTTTAATCAACATTGGAAGTTCATTGTTCACACCAGCACAGTTTGCATATAAATGCCTAACGAGAAGGATCCACATCTTACACCATCTTTTAAGCACAGCACTTAGGACAGAGTAGGTACTCAATAAATGCATCTTGATTGGAAGACAAATGTCTTCAAAATCTAGGTCATATACACACCCATAACCACTTACTCATATTAATTCCACTTTCTGGGATGTGTCTATGACACTAAATATTCAGGTTTTTAGAAAAGGTTTTAAATATTTATAGATATTGCATTGAATTATATATATATATATATATATATTGTTTCATGCAAATTACACAGAAGAAATTACAGATGTAAGAAACTATCCAGACCAAACACACCAGAGAATATATCCCTTGAGAAAAGGACTTTGGGGTTTGAATTATCAAGACCAGCTGTCTCCACTGATGCCACTCAATTTTTAACTTGGATGATTTGATGACAGTCAGAACATTGTTTAAAAATAAAAGTGCTAAGGAAAAATGAAAATTTCACTACAATTTTATTTTTCCATGTTACTTATTTTTATGTGTTCATATATAAACATCAAATTATGTTTTGATATTTACATCAAATACTGCATAAATGATTGAGATGTGTTAAATGCCATAGGCTCATAAGCACTTCTGTAATGCTCCAGTCTATTTTCATTTTCTTTTATGTATGTATCGACATTTCTGCATGGGATATATGTTTGCTTCCATATATTGTATTTTGTATGTGTATATACACAATGATATCACATATTGTCAAGATGCAAGCTATCTGGCAAGTATATAAATATTTCTCTAAGCCAAAACTAGTGTTTATACTCTTTTTGTCCTAACAGTTATCAGACAATTTAAAAATTAAAAAACATCACTGTGTGAAATGGCTACATAATGGAGACCCCAAAGTGTTTCATATATGTTAATAATCAGGATATCTCCCCGTGAAGGTCTTATCAGAGCATATGCTCAATATTTAAATATTGCCTCCCTTCCTATCTCAGGCTCTGACATTTAAAAATGTTTATGTGGTTTTTTTCCCCTTCCGTGTTCACACCAAGAAGACTATAACAGATTCTGCTGCAATATCAGAATCAGATTCAAATTTTCCATTCAAAGGAAACTAAACTATATTGAGATCTGAACACTATAAAACAGCAGAGTATTTCACACAGTTAAATTTAGGGTATAATTCGGTTGATATCCTGAAGGTGGATTACAGATTCAAAGTGCAGGGAATGTATGTGTCTATGTGTATTCGTCTCTTCTCCAGATTGGGAACCTCTCTAAGAGATGATAGTGTTGGTGATGAGGATGGGTTAAAAAAAATCCCAATTTATTTAAAAAACCCATACTTTATCCTAATGAAATCTACAGCTTGTTCTGTTGAGAAAGTGTGAGAGAGAGAGAAGGCATTGCTTCTCCACCAATGTATTTTCATGGATATTTAAGAGAAATACTGATGGATATACAATCCAACGTAGAACATTAAGCAATTTTCTCAATAGTTAAGGCAGAAGTACTGCTTATTATTTTAAACCTGATTTACTGAGAGTATGTCTAAACTGGCTCAATATTTCACTTGAAGTTATGAACAAAGCCATCTATCAGCTCCACTGAAAGGCAAGTATACAGCAGTCAAATTCTCAGCCAAGACAACAGGCCCACCCTCCGCTCCACTTTGTCCGTGGCCCATGAACAATCCAGACCCAACCTTAAGCATTTTGTTTTTATCTGAACTAGAACCAGGAGAATATGTTATTTCATGTATTCATCCAACAAATAATTTTTGAGTACCTACTTCCACAGTTCATAGAATCTATATCACCACTGATTGTTAAGATGCTATTCTTTTATACCAGCAGGGAAAAACATTGCCAATTTTTAAAAAATGACAGGTCATCAATTATACCACGAAATCCCATTTCTGAGATGTAGACATGTTGGGGGGTGCATCATAAAATACGGGGTGGGCAGGCACGGTTGTCAAGGGTACAGTGAGTAAAGACGAAGGTCTTGTCTCGCAGAGTTCTGAGCCAGGGGAGCCTTGTCTGGAATTAAAGGAGGGCATCTCAACTTCTGGTTGAATATGGCTAGGGAGGAGAAGCTAAGAAGAGAGCTCTCCAGGAAAGTCCAATGCCTCAAACCAGAAGAGCAGAGAGTGTGCAAAAAACATGGCCACAAAAGGCATTCCAAGCCAAATGCAGTGGGAAAATACATTAAAGACCTTATCTGCAGCTTCACCATGGTCTTTTTCTTTCTTCTTCTCTTAAAATTCCCTCTCACCAGTCCCCCATCACCTCCACATCCCCATCTCCAATGTTTTGCCTCCTTTATTACTCATGTATGTCATTCTTCTCAAGTCCAGATATTTTTTATTCCTTTTCCTTTTTCTCCCAAGAGACTTTCGTTAGCTTGTTCTAGCCACAAACCAAGCATATGACTAAATATGATTAATATTATTTCCGGCTGGTTTCTTGGGCACCTTTATATTGATAATTAATATCCTGTCTGGTTTTCTGGTTTTGTTTGATATATGATCTAGAGTTTCTATCAAGCCATCAGAGGTGAATTCTCTTTGGTACTTTAGGTAATAGTTCAGTCTTAGCAATTAAAACAATGAAGGAAAATGTCACTGACACTTATCTCCAGTATGCTAACTTGATGGCCAGAGGTCTTGAAGGCAAGATCAGTTTAAACCTGGTTTACCAGGTTCATCCCAAAGAATACAACTCCACCAAATCAAAAGAGGCCAAGTTTTTTTGAAATGGCTTTACTGATCATAAAAAAATAAAAATCTTCAAAAGAAGATTTAACATTTATCAAATACCATCTATTGCTGTCAGATTTTAAAAAAACCCACTCAAAAGCTTATTACACACTGAAAGTTATATTTTCTACAGACTACCAAATTTAAAAATATATACTTTGGTTCCTTTCCCTACAATTTAGTACTCACTGGAAATTCTCAAACACTGACATGCCTTTCTGAATAAACTCCCCTTCCTAACATTCCCACAGATGTTCCTTCTGGATTCAGAATTCTACCAAAGAACCGTTACCATAAAGAAGCCAGAAAGAGTGATTCTGGATTGATTGCTTAATTCATCCCACAAACATAGATTGGACCCTTTCTCTCACCCACGGATGGAAGAGTATATCAGACCTGGTCCCTACCTTGAGAAGCTGGCAGTATTTTGGCCTGAGCACAGGTCACAGAGATGTGAATCAAATCAGGCTCTGCAATCTGTCACTACATCTCCTCCCATCTCCCAGAGCAAGGAATGTAACATCTCCAATTCGTAATTCCCCCCTCCATGAAATGATAATAACAATGTGTGTGCCATGCTGTGCTAAGTGAATTTATTCATGTCCGACTCTTTGAGACCCTGTGGACTGTATCCCTCCAGGCTCCTCTGTCCATGGGATTCTTCAGGCAAGAATCCTGGAGTAGGTTGCTGTGCGCTTCTCCAGGGGATCTTCCTGACACAGGGATCAAACCTGTGTCTCTCTTACATCTCCTGCATTGATTGGCAGGTGAGTTATTTACCACTAGCACCATCTGGGAAGCCCTGATAATAACAATACATACTAGCAAAGGTATAGAGCATACAGGGTCTCAAAAAGGGTCTGTAAAGACCAAGCACAGTGGCACACTGGAGGCACCCCACAAAGGATGGTTTCTTGTCTCTTTCCCTTAACAAGCTTATCAGAGGCACATTCATTTGCTATTGCAGATACTTCCATGTGTAAATTATATTTTCCTTTGCTTTGCATTTATTTTCTTAATAGTTGCCTATTTCTAAGATTAACAATTGTACTATTAAATGGGAAGGCAAGATGAAGGGGTCTTGGACCCCATAGAATCTTCTTTGATAGTTTTTTTAAAGCTTAGCTCTAAGAATTATCTGCATGATATACCTTGTTCCTTTTCATTGTTCACAAGGAAATTTCATGGCTTTGGCTTGCAAATATTCATACTCAAGACTTTCAGATAATCAATTGCTAGAAAATTCAGTCAGTGGTATTCTATGATGTGCTAGTAAGTAGACAACCTTGAAAGAAATAATCTTAGTTACAACAACCTCAATGGAATGCCAAGTGTTTGCCAAATACTGTTCTAAGCATCTTGCGGGTATTCATTCATTCAGACCTCACACCAACCCTACCAGACAGATATGATTGTTCTCCCTATTTCACAGACAAGGACATGGACAGAGAGATATGTTCAGTGACTTGCCCAAGGTCACAAAGCCAGTGGGGGAAGTGAAGGAGCTTCCTGAATTTAAACCAAATAGTCCGGTTCAAGAGTCCAAGCTCTTCAACCTAACACCATACTATTTTGGGGAGGTTTTAAATCCTTCTTTGAAAATTACCCTAACATTACAGTACCTTACAAATCAGAAACATTTGCTGTGCAGCCAGTAGGGATCTGTAGTGTTCTTGACATAAATATAGGCAAGTGAGTGGATGTTCAAGAGTTTCTCTGAAGTTTTGTCTTAAATTAAAATATTTAATTTTAAATATTTTATGGGCTTCTACAAACCCAACTGGGAAGAGACTCTAGTAGAGAAGAAAGGCGGGTGCTTCCAGCATCTGCCTTAAGATTTTGCTTAAATTAATGCTACTTTCTAGATCCTTTCTGTTAATAATAAAACTAAGGCTTATTGAACTTTTACTCAGTATATGTCAGGCATAGTAAGTGCTTCATATACATGATCTCACTTATTCCTGAAAACAAACCGATGAGGCAGTTACTATATTTATCTTCATTGTATTGATAAAAGCACTGAGGCTCAGGGAAACTTGACCAGCTTGCACAGCTGGTATGTCTGCAGAGCAGGGCTGGGACACCCACTCTTACCTGAAAAACACACGGTCCTCCGTGTCTCTCTCAAGAACCACTGTGATGTACTGTTCATGTAGGTCAACATGAACACCAAACCATATGCCTCTTATCTTTTTTGTGCAATGGCCCCAAACTGGTAAAGGCAAAGATCTCCATGCCTTGGAAAAGGGAGCTTACAGGGGACCAGGGGTCTCCAATTAAATCTCATCCTAAGAAAAGTACCTACACCAGAGCAGAAGCAGGGGAACTCCAGCCTTCCTGCAGCTTCTGTCCCAAAGAAAGAAACTAAAAAGAGACAGTTAAAGTATGATTTGCCTGGGTGGTAAGTGAGGGAGACAGTCTTTGTGGGAGAGGGTCTTTGTACAGGAGAAGAAAAGGCTCTGAATCACAAGACCATGGCAGTCATGGGAGCCAAAGGGCTAAAAAGAGAAAGAGAGAAGCAGCAGGGCCAGCTGGAAAGAGGGTGAAACAACAGCACAGATGGAAACAGGAATGTGAGGGGAAATAGGACAGCTCAGGCAGAATCCACTCTTCTGCCTGTGTTAATGTCTGGATGGTCTAGATGGAGAATGTATTGGGGCCACCTCTAGCAGAACTACTCCTTGCTTAGTCTAAGATTGGTCCTCTCCTCTCTAAAAAGTTTTAGTATTCTAAAAACATTAGTTCAGAGAACCCTTCAGAGAACACCAGAATAGCTCTAGACTACAGGGGTCAGGAGCAGGGGTGGTGAGGGAGGGGAAAAAAAAAAAGGTTGAATAGGCCAACTCTCTCTAGACAGCAACCAATCCCTGGGGATTTCTGGGTCATTTTACACCTTTGGGGTTTTTACAATGACTATTTCAGGAAACGGGTACACAGCATACTACATACGCATAGGTCATATGATATTTTATTTGATGTTATGGGAGTCCAAGTGTGTTACCATGAATTTTAATTCTCAATGCCTGGGCTGCTCAGCTGTAACATCAAAGAAACAGTGTGTCAAATCAAGTTGAACCAGGGCATGTATCTGGCTTTCTGCTAGACTAGCAGCATTAAGGGAGGTCTTCGGCCAATTATACCTATTTTGAAAAGCCTATCAAGTTTCACGTGAAATGTGGCTATTTCTATCATCCTTTTGAAGGTTCTCATTGAGATTCCATAATCTAGCTAGAAAGTCCTAGCAATAGCTAATATCTGACAGCAATCCAGAATTCCCCCTCACTGCTGTGATGAAGTCAACATGTACTGGTAAGATGGGCTGGGTTGCAAAGAGATCTTAATTTTTTTGCTTGTAGAAATGTATTTCTTACATTTAATTTTAAATTTTAATCATAAATTTTGTCCTATTTTCTTGCCCATGTAAGCTTCAGTTCAGTTCAGTTCAGTCGCTCAGTCATGTCTGACTCTTTGTGACCCCATGAATCACAGCACACCAGGCCTCCCTGTCCATCACCAACTCCCAGAGTTCACTCAAACTCATGTCCATCGAGTCGGTGATGCCATCCAGCCATCTCATCCTCTGTCGTCCCCTTCTCCTGCCCCCAATCCCTCCTAGCATCAGGGTCTTTTCCAATGAGTCAACTCTTCGCATGAGGTAAGCTTAAAGAGATCTTATTTTTAAATAAATACATTTAAAACCAGGGGTGTATGAGAACTATTCTATATTGAATGGATAAACAACAAGGTCCTCCTGTGTAGTAAAGAGAATTACATTCAATATCCTGTGATAAACCATAATGGAAAATAATATAAAAAAGAATGTATATATACATAAGTGAATCACTTTGCTGTACAACATAAACTAATACAATATTGTAAATCAACTATACATCAATTTTTAAAAAGAAAGATAAATAAAACAATAAAACCAGGGGTCTAACAGTAAAGAAAATAAAGTCATCACTAGCACTGTGGCATGTCTTTCACCTTAAGGGTTTTTAACACTCCATCTGACCATCCAAGCCTCACAGAGTTGTGCTGAGCAGGGAGGGAAGAGCGCACTGCATAACCAAGAGTCATTTGTTTCATGTATTCCTAATCCCAAAGCTCCAATTCCCAATTTAATCAGTCTCAATGGATTCTTTCTAGCCAGATAAGCGGTGTGCTAATCTTTACCAAAAAAAAAAAATGTTAAACCAAACAAAAAAGCATATGTTTCACAATACTTCAGCAGAATAAAAGGGTGGAGTGGGTAGAGGGTAAAGGGGTAGATGAAGCAAGATTAATAGTTGATAACTGTTAGTACATGGACATTTGTTTTATGACTCTCTACTTTTGTATGTTAGGAATTTTCCATAATAATTTTTTAATCCACAGAAGTACTAGGGATTTCCAAAAGTAAAATTACTAAAGTCTAGACTTGATAGGATGGTGTCAGTTATTTGTGTGTGCTTATTCACTCAGTCATGTCCGACTCTTTGCGACCCCATGGACTGTAGCTTGGCAGGCTCTGTCCATGGAATTCTCCAGGCAAGAATACTGGAGTGGGTTTCATTTCCTTCTCCAGGGAATCATCCTGACTCAGGGATCAAACTCCTGTCTCCTGTGTCTCCTGCATAGCAGGCGGATTCTTTACCCACTGAGCCTTTAACCCAAATATAAGACAGTTATTTGCTGCTGCTAAGTTGCTTCAGTCGTGTCCAACTCTGTGCGACTCCAGAGACGGAAGCCCACCAGGCTCCCCCGTCCCTGGGATTCTCCAGGCAAGAATACTGGAGTGGGTTGCCATTTCCTTCTCCAATGCATGAAAGTGAAAAGTGAAAGTGAAGTCACTCAGTCGTGTCTGACTCTTAGCGACCCCATTTCCTCTGCAAATGGACCAGCCTGCCAGCTCACTCTGTATCCTTCAGCTTCCTTCACTTCAGTCAACTTAATTGCCAACTGAGATGTGAGTTACTCGATCTGAACTTTCTCACCTCCTTGCCTTTGCACATGTTATTTCCCTCTGCTGGGAATGACCCTTATACCCCAGCTCCAACTACAAAAAAATCCAACCCTGGAAGGCCTATTATCAAAAGTATCCTTGGTTAAGTCTCTAATTACAACATGTGGAAATAATCTCTTCCTCCTTTGTACTCCAGAACTTTGTTGGTGCTCTCTTGGGCCACAGCTCATTGTGTAACAATAATAATCATGAAATAAAGAAGGAGCATGACCACAGCAGCCAATATGTACTGAAAGTTACTGTGTACCAGGCACGTTAAATGTGTCATCACTTTCAATCCTGACAGTACCCTTTGAGGCTATTACCTTTTAGTATCACATTTTACAGATGAAGATCCGAAATGCAGAGGTCCATGAGGCACAATGGTGATCCAATATGATATGATGTCAGATGTGTCACCATAAATGTTAAGCCTTTGTGCCCATGATCCTTCACTATACCATCAGAGCAATATGGTATAAATCAGACAAAATTCTAACTTCCAGGAAGACTGGAGAGCCCATGTTCCTGATGACTACAATACTGACTATCCTTGTTCTTCCTACTGAATTTAAGCTCCTTCAGGGAAGGGACTGTCTTTCTCTATTTCTGTCCCTTACAAACACTGTCTAGCATAATGCCTTATACATAGATGCTCAGTAATGTCTTCTTAACTGAACTCTGAATTAATACAGAGCAGTTCTGCTTAGAGGTAAGATCCAACTCTTATAATCCACCTCTCTGCCTCACAAGGAAATCAGATGGACAAAGCAGCCCACAGAACTGCCCAGCATCTCTCCTCTCCACCAGCTTTATATACAAGGCCACAAAACTAAAATAGTTTTCACCTTCCTTCTCCTTACACTGGCATTGTAAATGACCAGAAAGAATTATTTCCTGATGCTATTTCTATTTAGCCTCCCAACTAAGGGGCTTCCCACGTGGCTCAGTGGTAAACAATCTGCCTGCCAATGCAGGAGACGCAACAGATGCAGGTTTGATCCCTGGGTTGGGAGGATCCCCTGGAGGAGGAAATGGCAATCCCCTCCAGTATTCTTGCCTGGAAAATCCCATGGACAGAGGAGCCTGGTGGGTTACAGTCCATGGGATCTCAAAGAGTCAGATATGACTTAGAGACCGAGCAGACACCCGTGCACACACGTATGCACTCCCAACTAAGGGCATCTCCCCCTTTCCTCTGCAAAACTGCCACCCTCAACAGCCTAAGGAAAAGCCAAAAGGAATCAGACTGTCCAGGTAATGATCCGTAATCTGGAGCTAAAGAAGATAGGCTGCTTTCCCCTTCCCCTTTCAGACTTCCTAAACCTAGTTTCTTTCCAACCAAATTACACCACACTGGTTTCTGCACATCTTTGACTATATTTTGACCTTATTCCTGAATACACTGACGCTCTCTGTATTCTCTGAACTGCTCCGAAGAACACTTGGGCTCAGTTCTTACCTAAGGTGCTGCTAGGTCTTACCAAGGTGGCTTTCATGAACTGAGTGAGTACTGACTAACAAGAAGGTATAAGCTCCTGGTATGATCGAGGCCTTCCTCCCATTCTGGCTCTTAATCCAACTCCAACCATCAGTATGAGCATTTTAATAGGGGAAATAAGAAGGACTTCCAGTCCCAAAAGAATGAAGCAATAATGGTAAAGGGATCAGCAACAGAGTTGTAATTTAGGACAAGTGTTGGTCACCAAAGCTGGCTCTAAATGCTGCCTCCTCTGGGCTCTCATAAGCTATGTTGCTGTATTGTTTTTGATTTTTAAAGATTTTTTTTTGGACCATTTTAAAAGTCTTTATTGAATTTGTTACAATACTGCTTCTGTTTTACGTTTCAGTTTTTCTGCCACAGGGGTCTTAGCTCCCTGACCAGGGATCGAACCTGCACCCTTGCATTCGAAGGCAAAATCTTAACCACTGGACCACAAGGGAAGTCCCCCGTGTTGTTATATTGTTCAGGGAAGGGATATGAATTCCCCACATTGTCTTTTACTGTAAGTTATTTGCTTTGGTCATAAGCTTAGACAGACCAGCAAAATACCCTGAGGAGTGTGTGTGTGTGTACACATCTATTTATGAAGTGGTAGATGGGGCCACAGTGAATTGTGATATATCAAATAATATGCACATTTTATCTTATCTCACTCATCTTGACAGCCTTGCATTTTCAAAACTAATAAGAAAACATAAGGAAACTGCTGCACAATCACCAAGCAAGGAATCTTGGCCACCAAGCTAAACATCTAGTCATTTGTGTTGCACGTTAGGTGTGAAGGCACACATCATAGTTTGAGGTTTAAATGGGCAAATCAGTACCTACAGGAAATCGACAGTTGCGTGGCAAATTTTTCTTTCAGCCAATGCTTTCTTTGTCAGTGCCTTCTGATTACACATACTTGTGCATTCTAGGCATCGCTTCTACTTTGCTTTTGTTTAGGTTACTTAATATTCCTCCTCTTCCAACAAGCAGAGACTGGGGATATGGGAAGGAGGGCAGAGATCATCAACGGTCAGTAACAGAGTCAGAGGCTATGTCCTGTCTCCCTGGCCAGGACACTTTCTGTCAGGAGCTGTGGGCCAGAGGGTTAACCTTCCAGCCATGTGTCCCTGATCACCTGGGAACCCAGAATAATCCATTCCCTTGATGCTTTCTCCCAAGAGCCATCATCATCCCTCAAAGAGCTCCCCCACTTTCTAAACCCACGCCTGTTATAGTGAACTGCACAGGAGGGCAGACTCACCCTCAAGCTAAGAAAAGCCCTCTGGAGCAGGGCTTGCAATCTTCTTTTACAGTCTTTTAAATTTGCCCTAAGCTGCACTGAGAAAACTCCAAGGACTTCCTCTCTTATGAAGGAACAAATCTCTTTCACAGAGAAGCATAACTTCTCAGAGATTCATAACCAGCCAAACACCATCGCTTCTCTTGCAGCTGAAAAAAATTACGTTTCTCCTTGGAGAAATAAGCTCACTTGTTTTTTCACTCTATTAATTTTTTTCTCTTATCACAAGAAATTATGGTGACCAAAATAAAGTATTTCTAATAGCTACTAGAAGGACAAAGATTGCACTGATTTCTCGAAACTACTGGCAATACAATACTCTATTTAAGCACATCAATGACTAAACATATATTTTCTCTAAAGATAGCTGGAAAAGATGTTCACATGTATGTTTTACTTTCTCCAGTATAAACTGACCACAATCTGGACTCAAGCACATTTGTTTTTCCAGTAAATAGGAAAAAAGTAAAATATGGCATATTACTATAAACAGTATCTCTAAAAAGAAGCAAGCTATCCCCCAAAGCATTTTAATACCAAAACACAGAATAAATGGCCCCTATGGTCTTCTGCTAGAAAACCAGAGTTACAGAGTGAAACACTAAAATGGAAATAAGTGAAAAGGGTTTCCCCGAAATAGGTAACACTAGCAACCCTGGAAGTTTAAGAGCCCTGGGATAAAATACGAGGTGAGTTAAAATTTCAGGAAAAAATTTCATTTATAAGCAGTAAATTTGCCTGCAGATTGATTGGTCAAGGGACGACACACACAGTAAGTGATGCTACCGTAACCATGCAGACTGTGGAGGGGGAAGGAGTTTCTTACTGTCAACATCTAGCTACTGTGGCTAGAACGAGTAAGAACTGTATTTTCCTCTCTTCTCCTGCTCTTTGGACATTTTATTTTTAATGAATAGTTGGTATCAGAGCTAAGTCCAAAGACTCTTACATGTGCGATTTCCTAATGTGTTCCGCCAAAAAACTAAACAGAAATGAGACTACCTCAGAATCTTACAAGTGAGCATCCTCATTCTCTTTCAGTGTTTTCATTTAGTTGGAGCAAATGTTTTGCTTTAATGCAATTGAAAAGAAAAGAACATTTAGGGACAACATAGCTAGATTCCTCATAAAGCTTCATTTTCAAAAGCAGTGTTTGAACCTCTAAATAAATGACAATTCATTCTCTGTTTACTTTAGGTAAACAGAAAATGCATTGCGGAGCACTCGTTTTCAAAAGCTAATCAAGAACATTAGGTCCCAACAGATTCATTTAATAGAAATATAATAGGCATTCCTGCTCTCTTTTCATCTTGTCTCACTGTAAATGCTAAAATGAACAGCAAATTAACCCTGCGTTGGAACAGAGTCCCTGTCACAGCTGAGATCCTCTCTCTCACGACTTGGAAACATCCCCGCATCCTGTCGCTGCTTTGACTTCTACATAGGAGAGACGAAAGCGCCTGATTGAGTTTGGCAAGAGAGTGCAGGAATACTTGAATTCTAAAGGGAGTACTGCGTGTCAACTCTGCTATCTTTCCTAGCAGAACAAAATATTACCATGTTGTCGCCTAAAATAGTGTACAATTAGGAAGTAGGAGGAGGGAAGGGGGAGGAATTGTTGTGTTTTTTTTTTTTTTCTCTCTCCAAGCTTACATATATCAACTGTCTTTCTCTATATTTTTAACTTTACTAGCCATTCTCCAAATGGCTGCTAATCAACTACTATACAGAACAAACTAATAAAGACAGGGCCATCCAAGCTCTATAATCAGATATAAAAGATGTGCAAACAATTTGAGATCTTATACTTCATATTCAGTGATATCAGAATTAGCAGTAAGAACTCTATACAGAAAAACTATAATACTTCAAAAATTATGTAATAATGAACAAACCCTTTCAAAAACTGTTTTCACTGTGCTAAAGTAACATTCTAGACTTGTTGTAAGTATGTTATTCTTACAAGTAGTTCGCAGTTATTCTTGAAGGCAAGCCTTGGAGTTTCCTTAGCATAGTGCTGCTGGGGAAAATTTTCAGCATGTCCATCTTCATCTCTAGCCTGAAGGGAAATATAATGGCCTATTTAGGGACTTACAAATAATGGAAGAAAAAAAAGCTAAAAGCATAACAGCTCAGATCATTAAACAAACGGGAATCCAGAAATCACAACATCATTAAGAAATTTGTTTAAATACGCAGTACGCCTTTTAGATATCAAAATTTGGGATTTATTTTTCTTCACATAGTTCAGTTTGAACATGCAAATTCATTGTGGTGTAATATTTTAAATGACATGAAACAAAACAAAATCAAATAATTTTGCTGAAAATTACCACCACTTCAGACTTCCAGTGACTTTTTTTTGCACATTTAGGATTATATGACATACATACGTGTTTAAACTTTTTGGCATGCTTAAGCAATCTGTAGATAATGCACTTTAAAAAAATTGTAATAGCAAGGCCATAAGAAAAGCAATTTGCATAGTTATATTTTGCATTGTCATACTATTAGAGATATACTGATTCCCCTCAATTTTTAAATAAAGATCTGAAAGGAGCAATGATCTAGTAAGAACAATGATTCTTAAATCAAATGCAGTAAAAATAAAAAAGATTTAATTAAGAAGCTGCATTAAAAGTTACTGGTTATTTTCATCTACACTGTTAATTAAGAAAGCTGAAGTTTAAATGGAGACATTAACAGAACCCATTAGCAATACCCCTTGCATACAGTCTTCCCTTTCTAATCTCCATCAGTTTCTGGTTTGGAGTTGGAGAGAAGAAAACGGGTAGGTGAAAGGAGGCGTGTCCGCAGCGCACTCATTAAACCATCCATTTGGGTGACACTTGCACTCCGCTCTGCTCTCCTCTTATCGCAGCCCTAACTGCTCTCTCTTTCCTGGCCCTTCTGAAATTCACAGCTGAGCTGTCTCCCTCACATATGGCTTGCATATAATTATGCATATTCCATTTTGCACTGCATTAAAATGATGAGCTCCTGGCTCCCTGCCAGCTGATTTTAAAAAGCCCAAGTGAAGTAGGAAAAAGGAGAGAAACACAGGGAGAGCCGCACAGGAAGCAGCAGGTAGTTCTGTCTGCTGTCTCTTTAGATAAAATGTATGTCTGGCACCGGGGGAACAGCTGAGAACTACCTGTTGTGATGTATGGATTGAGGGGGAGAAAACAATGAGCATACGTCGGCACAGAGCGGTGGCAGCGCCGAGTAGTGTTTCTCTGTTAATGGCGTGAAAGCTGCCCCTGACAAGCACCACTCAGAGCTCTCAGCTAGACTAGGGATTGTCATTTTAGAAAGGGATCCCTATTCTGTACATGTTAGAAGGGGCAGCTTGTCTTTAATAAAGGCTTCTGCTATTTATTGCAGGGAAGGAACTGATGGAATTTGCAAGTGGACTGTCATGGTAGGAATACTGGGATTACAATAAGTATTTTTGAGATTTACAAACATCTCTGGGATTTTGTACCCTTTACCTGTACCTTCCCTCCCAACCCACCACCAAATCAGAGTAAAATGAAAATGTAGTTGCAGGATTGGACTATGTGTAACAAAGAAAAAAGTGTAAGCGTGCTCATGCCCAGTGGCTATCAAGGCACTGGAACCAATGATATTTCTTCTCCCAGCATCAGTCCTACTTTGCAGCTCCATCAGAGAGTAAGCCAATAGAGCCTTAAATGGGGCCCATTTAAGCAGAGTGTATACATAAAAGGCAGCAGTATAAAAAGCAATAAGATGCCAATGGGTAGCAAACACGTCAGATTCTTCTTAAGTGAATTTTAAGGCACTCTGTAGAGCTACAGGTTTCCTGAAGGCAGAGACCACATCTATTTCATCTTTCTTAGCCTGCTACACCCAGCACTTACTTTCAGTCAGTGCTTAAACATTTCAGTGGTGAAAAAAAACCCATACATGGATAGTAACTAGACCTAAGCACAGCTCTGTAGAAAAATGCCACCTCAAAATATGCTAAACTTGGTGGTAGGTTTATTATATTCCTGATGCACTATGATGCAAATGCTTGGAAACATACATTGCATATAGTTTGCAAGGGCTACTATTTACATATATATGTCTATATTCAATATATATGTATTTTGTGTATAAATATTCATAAGGTGGAATATGTTTATTATGCATGTACTATGTATACACATTCATACACACCAGATGCCTGGGGATATTTTCAACATTAGTGGCAAAAATACATTCATTCCACTTACATGTAAGGTGCTCACAATGCTTTTTCTGTTTTTAAAGGACAAAAAAAAAAAAAACCCATTAAGATTTGAATGTGCTTCGTCAAAGGGGCCACAGATTTTATATAAAGCCTCATAAATTATGAGGTTAAATAAAACATCAGGGGAAAAGAAAGGAAAAGGAGGGTTGGAATGATTAGGAAGGAGAGAGAAAGGCAGAAATTTGCTTCTTTACTAAGCCATGCATTTGCCTCTGCGTCACACTCCATGGAGCTTGGAACAGTCTGCCTCTGACAATCAACCTGATTCTTGAGTCTAAGAAATTCCATCCCCCGGCCATTCACTGTGTTTCCACCACACACCGGAGACGGAAAGCACGCAACATACTGGGAGACCCAGCACCATCACCCTCATGTGTGCACACAAGCACTCACACACCTCACAGGGAAGTAATCCCCTTTGAGTTCGCAAGTTTTTTTTAATGTAAAAGTTTAAATTACTTTTCAGCCTAAGTGAAATTAACTGAATCCATCTAAGGCAGTAGTTCTCTGCTCTGGCTACACAGTAGAATCGTCTGCAGTGGTTTTTAACATATTGGTGCCTGACCCCCACAATCCCGCCATGTTTCCAAGATTCTAATTTAATTGGGCCTTGACATGGGTGGTTTTTGTTGTTGTTTTAAGCTGTCAGGTAACAGTAATGCACAGGCAGCCCAAGAAGCACTGATATAAGAAGTTTGCCTGGAGGGGAGAATTGAGAGGAGACCCTGAGTGAATTTGGATGGTCTACAGCCAGGCCCCAGGCCCTCTGGAGTGAACAGCTATGCAACACTAGGAAGATCCAGGATGGGGACCCAGCAGTGGGGCTTACTCTGAAGACTGAAGAGATTACATGGCTAGTTGTGGTGGGTTTGTTGCTAAATTGTGTCTGACTCTATGCTACTCCATGGATTTAGCCTGCCAGGCTCCTCTGTCCATGGGGATGTTCCAGGTAAGAATACTGGAGTGGGTTGCCATTTCCTTCTCCAGGGGATCATCTCCACCCAGGAATCAAACCTGGGTCTCCTGCAGTGCAGGCAGATTCTTTACCAACTGAGCTACCAGGGAAGCCCCACATGGCTAGTTGCTTGTAAGCAAAAAAAAAAAAATCCATTTATTTTTAGTTTCTAGTATGACAGTCTTGAAGACCTACTATACCTCATCCTCAAAAAGACCTTCCTGAACCTCACTAACCAAATCAAATAGCTCCCATCTGCCTCTCTTAGGCCTGACACAGATGCACCCTTACACTGGCTGCTGTGACTTCTGTCTTCCCCACTAGACTGCGAGTTTCCTAAGGGCTTCTCACCATTGGATCTTTGGCCCCAGTCACTGACTAGAGCCTGGTAAGTGCTCTGTAGGAACAAGCTTCATTGTCATTCCATATCAACTATGGCAACATTAGATAAAACCCACTAGAACTTCCTTACCCTATATGCAGATTCACTTCAGCATGTTTTATAAGCTCTTATGTATCGAAGCCAGTGCCTTCTTCTGTATCAGCCCCATTTTGGGTGGCAGACAATGGCATAGCAAGGTGAGTGGACAGAGGGAGCCCCTGACCCCTGCAGGGAGGGTGTGCAAACACTGGAGTTTCTCGAAATCACTGCTAATGGTAATAACACAAGGCAGATCGACTTTCAGCTGGTTTTATTATTGTTCTTGAATTCTCTACAGACAGTGCCCCCTCTATTTGTCCGTCTCAAGGCAGACCACTGCCATGGGCTCTTAGCAACTACTGGGGCCACAAGACCAATGTTGGTGTCTGAGTTCATTTTAAAGTGACCAGTTCACACAGAAGTAATGTCGACACATCATGATGAACTAAGTCTCTCCGTGTGTCTCATTCTCAACAGCTTTATTCTGACTAATATGCTAGATCTTTATGCCAACTATGGGGAAAAGCAAACGGGAAGCTGTTTATCATGTTTTACTACAAATGTGATTGTAAGACCAAGGATGCATTTTTGATCTATTACTCTCAGAAACCTTCACTTCTTGCCATTAAATAGAAATTAACAAGTTCAACTAAACTGCAAAGGGATTTCCCCATCTTGCTGCCAGTCATGCATCTATTTTCATGCCATGCCTAATATTTGAATAAATAATAGATTATGTGAGAAGGGTTTCTCAGGTGATGCTAGTGGTAAAGAACCCGCCTGCAGACACAGGAGACATAAGAGACATGGTTTTGATCCCTGGGTTGCGAAGATCCCCTGGAGAAGGAAATGGCAACCCACTCGAGTATTCTTGCCTAGAGAAGTCCATGGACAGAAAAGTTGGTGGGCTATGGTCCACAGGGTTGCAAAAAGTCGGGACTTAAGGAACTTAGCATGCACGGATGTGAGAAACTTAAACTAATTGCCTCTCTATCTCAAACATCTCTGGCTTAAAGTACTCTTTAGTCACCTCTCTTTCCCTGTGAATCATCACTAATTTACTTTTTAAATATTGATTCTTACATATAGCAAACTTAAGTTCTCTTTCAAAGAATCCACTTCTTCCTTTGGTCTAGAGTCTTGGTATCATGTGCAGATCCAAGCAAGGTTAGCATTTTTTCTCCTGTGGAGGACTCCTTTAGAAAACGTGGAACATTCTAAAAACAACTCCACTACCTGCCCAGAAAAGTGAGATGTCTCTGACTCTATGAAAAGGTTAATACTGTTGCCATTTAAGTGGAAAGAAAACTAGGCTTCAGAGTTAATACCTCCCTGTGATGAATGGGGTTTTACACTTTCGTGTCATTGTGATTTCAGAATTTCTTTTGAAAACAAGAAAAGGTTCTGCCTAGAATCAGAGCTTGGGAGAGTGCTGCAGAGCTTCCAGACTTTGCTTTGCAACTTTTCAGCAGATGTAGCACATGTCAGCTCACACATGTGGTGTGGTGACTAGACTTGGGAACATCAAAAATAGTGCATCTCAAAGTTGTGGGAATAAGTTTAGAGATGAAGAGTTGTAGAGCAAAAAGAAATTATATTTTTATAACTAATTTTTGGAACCAGAAGCCATAGAATATGTTTTCAAAATTCAAAATAAATTAACTCTATCAGTTTAGCAAGAGAAATGGAATTTATCACGGGCCGACAACTTTCAAAAACCCTTGGAATTCATTTTCTGCTACGTCATTTCTGGTCCGTCCTTCCTTTGCTAAGTGTCTACACATGCTGTCCTGAGGAAGCTCAGCAAGGAATGACGGCAGCTGCCACACGGCCTTCCAGTGCACTCTGAACATCCTGTGAACTTGATGTAAGCATCAGCCCAGTGTCTTCACCTCTCAGTGAAGTGCAGCCAGTGCCGGCCCTGGGCTGGAACAGCACAGGGAGGCCTCTGGAGTCACCACACAAGTCCTCATGACTGAAAGTCCATTCCCTTCACCTAGATTCCTGACCCTTACCTCATTTTACCAGGGCAAAACCAGACTCCATCTCTCCTCCCCACTTCTCCTGGAAAATCCGCAAGCATCTTGTAAGCCTTCATTCAGATTGCAGCTCCTTTAGGAACCGATCTGAGACCTCTTCCTCCTGGTCTAACCTCTCTGTGCTCTCCATATCCACTCCATCCATTGCACTGTACTATGACCATCTATGTGTTTGCCTTCCCCACGAATCTGTGTGGTCCTGTGAATAGACTGCAGAAACTGCGGTCTATTCAGCTGCAAGCTGTAAGAGCCTCATCTAGTTCCTGTCGTATTATAAAGGCCACATAAATGGAGAATGAATGAATGCGTTCCTATGCTTTAACCCTAACAACTGGACATTCTGCCTTGCACTGCAGTCCCCAGAGGAAGTGTTCTGCCCCCGAACCCAGAAGTACTTGCCATGTTGCGTCTCAGCCTCTGCTGGAGCTCTTTGATCACATCTGCCTCACACTTTGACCTCTCACTATTCCATGCACTTCTGCCCAACACACATCCCTCCCATGTGGTTAGACATCAGGGTCTTAGCTTACAGATCAGTACTCAATTTGGACTTTAGCCAATAATCCCTTTTCCCCACATGTTTCTTTCCTCTACCGCCCACCCAGATGGACTTTCGCCTAAGAAAAATCAGTCTAGCCTCTGGTCTTTGCCTACAAAACTCTCATCCCCAAAATTCTGTTCCTGGATTAACCAACCTGGTGCCTTGCTCTGTTTTTCTATCTCACCTAGTTACACTGCGCCAAGTCCATCCAGGACACCTTGGTGTAACTCACCTGGCTCAGGACTCCTGTCTTATCTTTCCAACCAGAATGGGCAGAGGCTATGCATTATGTACCAAGGCCCCATGCTCAGCGAGTACCTTGTAGAACAAGCCTATACATATATGTCGAGTGAGCGAGTGATAGTTGCTCAATCATGTCCTACTCTTTGCAACCCCATAGACTGTAGCCCACTAGGCTCCTCTGTTCATGGGATTCTCCAGGCAAGAATACTGGAGTGGGTTGCCATTTCCTTTTCCACATATATGTTGAATGGATTCATTAATCCTTCCCCTTCCTTAAGGCAAGGCCCGGAAGTGCGCTTTCTTCACTCTGAACTGCCTACATCGATGTAAGTACATATTCAAGTCACTGAATATCAGATGGCGGATGGGGCATGGACAGGATTGTGTATGCATGCAGCCTGGGCAGAGAAATTTCTCCTAGACTGGGGACTCCTATCTGGCCTCAGGCTCCCTGCTCTGCGACATCCCAGGCACCCAGAAACATGGGTGTGTGGAACCAGGCGCTCGCTCAACTCATCACTGCTCCTAATCTTTGCATCTGTATCCCTTGCCTTCCCTTTCATTAGCTTGTCACTGAAGACTGACTATGGGATCCTGCAATGACACCTGTTTTACTTTGTTCTTTTAACAAAATGTATTTAAATTCCCACTTAGCGTGTGGGCCAAGGGAGAAGCTGTCTTCCGCAGCAAAGTTCCTTCTAAGTCTCCATCCTCCTCAGCTGGCAAGCAGGGGGCTCTCTCCATCCCTCTTCAGGCTCCTCTGACAGCTCACACATCTCTGATGAATGAGATGGACTTATTTGCTGCAGCTATTTTTTCACTCCATACAAATCTTTATATATATCATAAATTTTTAATATCCAACTTGGAGTCTTCAAAGAATAACGGTAACAAACATGCAACACGAAGATAATGGGAATCGAATCATGTTTATGGCCTCCATGAGCATCGCCTTAAACGATGTCAGGTCAGAGCCACTCAGAGCCGCAAGCGTGTGAGGCTGTGGGGCTGATCTCCTGCCTGATTAATGGCTGCCCTCACTCAGGGGCCTAATGGATTGCATGACAGTTACGGCAACAGATTCCACATCAGCCTGAAATACAGCTACCACGTGGACGAAAATATATCATCCTCCATCCAGCATGCTTTTCAGCTGTGTCTGGAATTATCAGAGCAGTTGCTGAGTGGCTCTGAAATCCCTGTTTCTGCTTTTCATTTTTAAAATCTATTTTCCCTTTATCGAACAGGTGGCCCTTCAGGATTTATCTCGCACTGCTCTTTGTCAGGTCACCTGAGCGTCTTTGTTTGGTAAGAACAGCTTTTTCAAAGTGACCACAGGTAAGACCCAGCAATTGGGGCATGTGGCTTCTTCTTTTCAATTCTCAGCTAAAGCGATACCACCGTTACATCTAGGCAGCTTCTGATTATCCCAGGACCCTTGATCCAGACTCAATGACTGCTCCCCTCCCCCACCTCCAGCCTCTGCCCATCGCTTGCCTTTTGACTTTTCACTGCTTATTTGCATCTATTACCCTGGGACCCTAGAGGGGAAACAAAAGGCAGGGAAACACAGATAACACCATTTTGCTACCAATTGACCCCTATAAAATGCTCAAATAATTGAGCATTTCGGGTGGTTCTTTTATTCCTGTTCTTTGAAATCACTAGGCAAAGGGTCTGGACCCTGGTCTTTATATATAGCTCTCATGATGGACCTGAGAAATTAGAGAAAATGTGAACCAGGCAAGGACTGGAAGGAGACCTCAGGACCCCACCTGTAAGGCTAGGAAAGGATCCAGATGTTACGGGGGAAATTTACTATCCATAGGAAGTCTCCCCCCAAAACAACCTGGTCTCCAAGGGGAATAAGAAACACACTAGAAACAGACGAAGATACTGCTCTGGATAATATCAGGGATTAATAGGAACAGCTCACATTCCTGCAGCGCTAACGTACTCACCAGACAGCATTCTAAGTGCTTGATACATATTAACTGCTCTTACATACACACTCACACATACACCATACAAAACCTTAGGAGTTTTGTATCAGTATTAGTATTAGCCTCCATTTTTATACGAAGAAATTAGAGCACAGACAGATTACACAGTTTACACAAAGTCACACAGCTAACAAGTGGTAGAATCAAGATTCAAACCTAGGCAGTGTGCCTTCAGGGTGACCACTCGAAACTCTGATGCTCCACCACCTCTCTGCTAGTGACAAAAATGAATCAATACGGAATAACTTGAAAATACTAATGCCATTAATTTTAAAACATGTATTATTTATTATTAAGGGAATTTTTTTTAAGTCTTTGGTTTAGCAGTCCAAGATTGAATACACCAAGGAAATTAGAAAATGAGGGTATTTAATGGCAGATACAACCGAAGAGGGAAGGATGGTCTGCAAAGACACTAGGAAAAGAAATCCAAGAGCAAGCAGGAGACAGTAATTCTCTTGCACAACCTGTGGCAGATGGCACTTCAAAAGCTATAAAATTAACCCTTAAAACAAACCAACCTCTTTAACCAAATTCTTACTAAATAACCTTCAGATGGTTGATCAGGACAGCTAAGTCCATCAATTCCAGAAGGATGCCCCCTGCAGAGTTCACTCAACTATTCAGACCCTTTAGTAATTTCCTTTGTGAATTTCTAAAAGCATTATCAATATCATCATATGATTTTTTATTAATCCCATAGAAAATGCCATACAAATTATAAAAGATGTTTGTGTGTCTTATCTCATTTACTCCCAGCTCTCTGGTACATAAGTGCAGGTTGTGACTTTAGTTAACATGAGTCAGTTCATCAAAGCAGTGGAACCCCCTATACAAATTCATGACACTGAGTCCCTGGACTTGCCTAGAGGAGAAATAGGGCCTGGACTGTGGTGATTCTTGAAGGGTGAGGGGTGGGGAGCCAAAGGCCCAGTATATGGGCCTCTGCTCATTACCACAACCCCGCCCACTACTAGGGACAACCGAGACAGAGCATCAGCAATGCACTCTGATCAGGTTGATGGCTGCTTAGCTCAGTCGGTGGGCATAATATGGTGGGATGATGATGTAAGAGGTGCGGGTCATGGTCCTGGGACAATTAGCTTGCTCTGTGTCTCCATCCCAGAACACACCCTTCTTCGTGACATATGCACACAGGTCTTCCAAAGGGTGATAGATACCAGAAAACATGTGAGAGGATGTGGCTGGATCAGGGCATGTCTCTCACTACTTCTGGAAGAAATATCTCAAAGGGCATACCCCAGTGATAGTGGTCATGGAGAGCTATGTGTCATGAATGGAAACAAATGGTCTCTCTGAATTATTCCCTAATTCTGAGGTCAAGGACTATAAGCTCTGAATTAGCAGCAGTATTTTTCAATGACCATGATGTCACAATTGTTATCTGTGATAAAAGTTCAGTGCTCAGACCAATTTAACTTTCTTTTCTCCCACCAGCAGCCAAAGAAATGCCATAATCAATGTCCAGATACAGCAGGGTCACCTACATCTTCTCTGGATGGTTCGTATGCTAAGCTGCAGTCAACCCTGTCCCCTGGGTGTCCACTAAGCAGCATGACAGAGGCCCCAAGGCTGATCTCGCAATCACTCTGCACTTTGTCACTGGTTCCCTACCAGCTTCAACTTTGAGTCCACTTCCATACCACTCTCAGCTCTCCACCCTCACCCTTGGCTCTGGCTTTGCCATGGACCCTCTGACCCATGCCCTTGGCCTGCCTGGAGTTTGCTTTCTCTCATGGACTTAGCTGTGGACCCACCACTCTGGTCCTCCACTCAGGACAGACACAGGAGACTTACTCTGGTCACTGCTCTGGCCTGGGACAGCTTTATGGTCAGCATCCAATATGTTATGTCAAGTACAATTTGCCTTAAAGGTAAGATTTCTTTAGCAAGAAACAGATCTTGAAATTATACAATGTTTATAAAACTGGCCTGAACATGAAGAAAGACGAGGACTAGGAGGATAACTCTGGTGTCACTGTGCACTGTCCACACAAATGTTCTGACCAACGTGGAGTGGTGCTGTGATTTATGTGCTGGAGGCAGGCAAAGGAGAAAGGCAGGGTGACCAATCCATTGGCTCTGCCCCCTGGGTCTTTCAGAGCGTGAAGTTGGAATGCGATTGTGAACAGGATGGACCCTCCTGACAGCTTCAATTAGAATTCGTGTGCCACTTGACCTGTCACATCAATATAGGCATTATCAGGCTGGGAGCAACAAAGTCTAGATTACCTTGCTTCCAACCCTAGGGCCAATCAGCCTCTCTGAGGACCCAAATGCAAAGATGGTGGCTCAGAGGCTTCATGAATAATGACCTCTACTCAAACAATACTCTCTGGAGTCTTAGTTTTAAATCCTAGTCATTCTGTAGATGATAAATGGAGGTAATAAAAGGTGGGGTTGTGTCATGTTTAAATGGGAGATAATCATTCTAGCAGAATTTGGTGTTGAGGGAAAGGCTCATTGAGGCCAACAGCTGAGTATCAGGTTGAGACTCATTTTTGGATGACAATTCCAGTGAACACTTGCTCCACTATCATTATTATTATCCCATGAAGTAGATTTTGGAATCAAGGTCCATGTGATAAAAGACAAAAAATGACCTGGGTTTCCACATCCTCTCCCTTTTTAGAACAAGAGATGAACAGGTGCTCTGCACAGTGAGCAGTCCCCACCTGCCACTCCTGTTTTGCTCTATCCGCCCCACCCCTAACCCAACCATTCTGGTACCAAAATTCCCAAGCTCTTCCAGTTCCTCTGCACCCTGGTATCTCAATTGCTCAGTGTGATTCTAGATATGAGATGTGGTAGATCTAGATATGGTAGGTATCTCCCAGAGATAATGGAGGTTCCAAGACCACAGATTGGACTGAGAGAACATTAACACTTCCAGAAACTTCCCACTCAATGACTGCTTCATGGAGCTGTCACCACAAAGGAAGAAAACCCAATATAGAAGTCCCTCTGACAGTAACACAAGACTCAAGTTTGTTCTGTGCAAGACACCACACTAAGAATTTTGCAGACTTCATCTCATCAAAGCCCCCCAGCAAATCCTTATGAGGTCTATATTATCATTACCATCTCCATTTTGCCAGCAAGGAATCTGAAGTGTAGAGAAGGTAAGTGACTTGTCCAAAGCTAAAGAGCTGATAAAGTCAGAGCTGGGCTCTGAACTCAGGCATCTCGACGCTAAGCGCAGGCTCCTGCCCCCACACCACAAGGGGCTCTTCCACATCAGCACAGCCAGCAGCGGAAGCCTGGCTGATGACGAGCAAGAGAAACTGAAGACACCGCCAGGAGGCAGAGGAGTGACAGCTCAACATCCCTGGGGTGCTGGTGGGAGAGGGAGAAACCTTGCCCTCTGGTCTCCTTATTTCATGGTGAAGCACTGACACCCAACGCAACTCAAATGGAGGTGTTCGTGGAAGCTGTCCCCCTCCCCACCACCGACAGGAGACTGTGGTCTATTAGACCACAGGCAACACAAGCAACAAAAACACAGCCAAAGGCTGAGCAGACCCAAACCCTGAGCCCACCCGAGGCAGCGGTCTTTCCAAGCATCTGCCCCCGAGGCGTGGGGCAGGGATGGGGAAGAATGAGTGGGGAGGGGGGCTGGGGAGCGGACAAGGAAGTGGGAGTGTGCCGGGGGGGTCTTGTGCAGCAGCCAGAGAAACTGCTTGGAGATGGGGAAGGGCACATCCTTTGAACTTGACAGACTTCTCATTGGGGGGCCGGCTTGTTTTCAAATCTCTCCTATACTTTGGTTTCATTTACACATCCTATGAATTTAAGACTATGGAATTCTAACTGAGAATGGGAGCCCAAATCTCCTCTTGGATTTCAAGATGGATTGAGACATGTTTTCAAGGACAAAGGATTCTAAACTCATAAAACTCACCCTGTGGTTCTTGCCCTAAGTGTCAAACAGAAAATCGTTATGGTTTGATATCAGATCAGATCAGTCGCTCAGTCATGTCCGACTCTTTGCGACCCCATAAATCGCAGCACGCCAGGCCTCCCTGTCCATCACCAACTCCCGGAGTTCACTCAGACTCACGTCCATCGAGTCAGTGATGCCATCCAGCCATCTCATCCTCCGTCGTCCCCTTCTCCTCCTGCCCCCAATCCCTCCCAGCATCAGAGTCTTTTCCAATGAGTCAACTCTTCACATGAGGTGGCCAAAGTACTGGAGTTTCAGCTTCAGCATCATTCCTTCCAAAGAAATCCCAGGGCTGATCTCCTTCAGAATGGACTGGTTGGATCTCCTTGCAGTCCAAGGGACTCTCAAGAGTCTTCTCCAACACCACAGTTCAAAAGCATCAAGTCTTTGGCTCTCAGCCTTCTTCACAGTCCAACTCTCACATCCATACATGACCACAGGAAAAACCATAGCCTTGACTAGACGAACCTTTGTTGGCAAAGTAATGTCTCTGCTTTTGAATATACTATCCAGGTTGGTCATAACTTTCCTTCCAAGGAGTAAGCGTCTTTTAATTTCATGGCTGCAGTCACCATCTGTAGTGATTTTGGAGCCCAGAAAAATAAAGTCTGACACTGTTTCCACTGTTTTCCCATCTATTCCCATGAAGTGGTGGGACCGGATGCCATGATCTTCGTTTTCTGAATATTGAGCTTTAAGCCAACTTTTTCACACTCCACTTTCACTTTCATCAAGAGGCTTTTGAGTTCCTCTTCATTTTCTGCCATAAGGGTGATGTCATCTGCATATCTGAGGTTATTGATATTTCTCCCAGCAATCTTGATTCCAGTTTGTGCTTCTTCCAGTCTTCACTTGATATATCTATCACTAGTATTAGCTTTCCTTTTTTTTTTTTTCCTGTTGAGTCACACAGCTTGCAGGATCTTAGTTCCGTGACCAGGGATCAAACCCCAGCCTATAGCAATGAAGGCACCAAGTCCTAACCACTGGAGCACCAGGGAATTTCCCTAGCCTCTCCTTGTTAATAATAACAAGCATGCAATCAAGTATTCTAGTGTGATAAAGAAATTTCATCAATTTCTTTGCCTTAGGAGATGACAGACCTTTCCCTCTGAATTGTAAAATGTTTAGCCCAACTTCATAAACTATAGGTTACACTATAGTTTTCAAAGGACAAATTTCAAGGACAAAGGATTCTAAACTCATAAAACTCACCCTGTGGTTCTTGCCCTAAGTGTCAAACAGAAAATTGTTATGGTTTGATATCAGATCAGATCAGTCGCTCAGTCGTGTCCGACTCTTTGCAACCCCATAAATCGCAGCACGCCAGGCCTCCCTGTCCATCACCAACTCCCGGAGTTCACTCAGACTCACGTCCATCGAGTCAGTGATGCCATCCAGCCATCTCATCCTCCGTCGTCTAATTTCTACCAAATTTCTACCAAACCACTAATACGTGGCTTTGTGAACCCGCAGAAAATGGGTAGCAATGACAGGGGCATTTAAACAATTTTTTCCTTAGGTCTCATTCATTCATTCATTCATTATTTATTGAGCATCTACAACGAAGGATACAAAATGAATGGGATCCAGCCCATTCAACATTCAACACACGTTAATTTTTTAACTTCAATGATAACAATAGAACAAACGATTCCCTGACAAGGTCTAATCATACACCTTTCAAAGTGTCAAATATCATACATTTATATCCTATTTAAAATTTAGATTTTTAAATAATTGTAAATAAACCACAAAAGTAAGGACTAGAAAATATTCTCATAATTACATAAGAATTATGAGGAAGTGAAAACCAAGGGGAAAAAGAGCAAATTCTTAAAGGCTGAGCACCCCATGTGCCATCTGGCTGAAGATGTTAATACAGAAAAGGGGTGAGGAGAGGCATTTGATGCCTATAATGAGCTGAGTTCCATTTCTGGGCCCACCGTAAAAACAGGGGATGTTAATATCCAGCTCAAGAATTCGTTGCAAGGATTGAATGAGAAAATCCATTACATGTCCCATACAATGTCTGGCTCAGGGTAAGAACTCAATAAATGACAGTTATTTAAATTTTACAAACCCATTGCTTTTCTGGAGGGAAAAACTCAGCTGACTGGAAGGTCATAGGGACTCAATATCTTTTCTTATCGTTAAAGTCTTGATGAAAATTAAGTTGCACACAGTTAAAGGGCATGCTCAGCAGCCAAAGGCAAAGGTGAAGATACTGGTGAAGGTCTGAGGGCTTTTAGAAATGCATAAATACACTCTCTAATCAGGGTCCTATCCCTCTATGCAGCCTAGACACAACAGGCACTTAATGACCTCTTCTCTCTTCTGCTTTCTGACTACCATAGTGCCCCCTGCAAATAAGGCATCGTTTTGTTTTCTCTCTTTATCTCCTCTTATGTTTCATGAGTAACATCTCCATCAAGAAACTTTCCACCCTCACTGGGCAGATCCCACCCACATAAGCGGCCTAGGGTTGCATGTTGGGGGGACTGTTGCATGTTGAATTCCACTGCCTTCACCACACTTCCTCCAAATAACAACCTAGGTTTTACTGTTAGTCCCCCTTCTTTACCGTTCACACCATCTCCCTTGATTCCTTATTTCCCAGCTACTAACTTCATCCTGTATCAACTCTGTTTCTAACTCAGTGATAGAAAACACATGTATCAGCTGCTTCAATTCTCTGCAGAGGCTGGACATATGCTTGTTGGTACAAGCACATCTCCCAAGCCGAATGGCCTCACCAAAGATGGACAGGAGCAGACAAATAAAGGAGAGGGAGAACTTCTGAACAGTCTAATATTTGATTCAGCATTCTCAGTCAATGTGCAAATGAATGGATACTATTTTCTTATTCAAAAGGCTAGGGCTTTTTTTTTTTTTTAACTAAATGTTGCAACATTTATTAGGTCCTTATTTGTTTTAGAATTAAGTTCAAAATTGTTGCCTTTGAGGTTTGTTTGTTTGTTTGTTTCTTAATGTGTTTATCCCCATCTTTCTGAGACATCACTCCTCCTTTGAAACCCCCAGACAGGACCCTGAATCACCTGGCAATCCCCTCACCACAAGTGGGAATCCCCTCCCGCACTTAGTCACCTGTACAATCTGAAACGGCTTTCTTTTTCTGATCTATTTCATCATAAATTCAAATGTTGTCCTTGTACAAAACACTTTCATTTCTTTCCACCCCTGCCCTGTCACAGGAAGCTGCTGTACAGGCACCATATAATGTTTATGCTCATTTGTTTCTTCATATTACATCCTGCCCTCCTGTGCTCTAGGATGTGAGAGCTACAAAGATATAATCAGAATGAAATTGAATTAGTTTAGATTAGCATCTGTGGCCTCAATTCCTATAAATGATACAGACAAGGCAGTAGCTCTAATGCTTGTCTTGTTTCAAGGTAAAAATGAAAAATGACATCTTTGATGGAGAAGGCTCCACGGAGACCCGGGAAGAAATGCAGCCAGTCCCCCTGCTCACAGACAGCTCTCTTCCCCGTCACATGGCTGACAGGTGTGTAATCATGTTCCTTAGTCACAGTTTGTGTTAAAATAACCAATTACCCAATGAATGTGGGTCGAGCCCTTGTGTGACTGTCGCCACCACTGCAAAGCATCTGAAACACGGGCTTGAAGGAGAGTCTCTGTGCTCTTCCCCAGCCAAGGAAGGATGCTCTGCAAGCCTGGGAAAGAAGATTCTCCTGCTCCACAAGGAATCTGCTAAAATGCAGGACACTTCTCTGCTGGTCGCTGCCCTTAGGATTAAAGCTTCCAACAGGGCCACCAGGGATGGTCAGTGGGGATCTCTCAACATCCCTGTCATTTTCTGTCCTTGGCCTTTCCAGAACACATCAGCTTCACTTCTCATAGAGCACACGTTAGCACAAGGGCTGTCTGCTCACCCAAATTTCCACATGGACAGGGCGAAATCTACCATCAGCCTGTCCTTTCCCCTGTGGTGTGCATCACCTTCCCCCAGCCACCACAGTGGCACAGGACAATGCTAAAACCCAAGGGCCCTGCCATTCCCACTGTATCCTCCCAGGCAAAGAGTTTCCAATAGATCTCCAGCTCAGGAAAGGTGGGGTAGCAACACAGAGAGCCAAGACAGAAGCCGTGTATTGTTCCATGTTGTGGGCATGGTCGAGAACAGCAAACCCGTCAGCACTCACAAATAATGTAAACCCAAAGATCACACTTTCGATTGGCCCAAAGGTTATCTGTTAACCTGCTGGGGAAAAAAGGAGGAAAATAACTCACACGAAATCAATGTAGAAAGTTGAGATAATGATTTAGTTGCAACAGATTGATTATAATAACACTGTTATTATGCTTCATCAAATATAATACACCAACTGCTCCGGCTGCAAGGCCTGTGGGTGGAGGAGCCTTACCTCCCAGGCCAGTGGCTGAAGAATTTGAAGGACAGGTGAAAGGCAGTTACTGCCCTGTGGCCTGGTTCCCCAGCTGTGAAGATGTGCTAGTACTTGTTACCTACATTTGGTTGAATGAGACAGTGGTTATGACCTCCATGTAAAACTAACATGGAGGTCATGTTAAGAAGAGAGTTTGAGTCATGAGTCCACTGACATCTTCTGGCCAGAAATACTATATGCTTTCAAACAAATAAGTTTTCAGAAAAACCAAGGGAGGTGACAACTCAAATTTTAGGCAGCAAATATGAAAGTAAAATACAATGAACCAAAAACTCTCTGAATTGGCTTATTTCAGCTAAAGGAGACAAGGAGATACAAAGAGTTGAGTGAAAAGTACAGTTCTTTTATATCTCTCATCTTTTTTTTTTTCTTATCATGAAAAGTGTTCCACTGAAAGATTTACCTGTAAAGACCAGACTAATGTTACTTTCCTGTAAAAAGGCTCAATAAGCTATGCTTGCCTGAGATGAAGAACAATAAACATTTACAGGGAAGAAAAAAAAATAAAACATCAGCTGGTTTTCCTCTCATGCCATTCCTCTCCATAACTGATGAGTTTTTAACCACGGTCTTATTATCCTCATCAGGACAAATGCTAATTACACCTCTCCTCTCCTACTGGAAGGGCATCCGGGACCCCACACCAACCTTAACAATGGCAGGCACCCCACACCCAGGCTGAGGGAAGAGGATGAGGTTAGGGGAGCCGTGTCAAGGTGAGTGGAACACAGCGGGACAGAGGAGCTAAAAAGGAAGGGTAAAACTACAGGTGGGTGTTGAAAGCAAGGGTCTTCTTCCAAGCACAGGGTGAGGCCTGGCACCCCATCCATCGCACGGCGGACGGGGTGTCTCTCCTCCACTTATTCATGTGCTCCTGGCAATTCTGGCAGTGGCACCTCGAGTGAAAAGCACACTACTTTGCACATATGGTGGAAAGAATCTTGTGCATCAGTTGAATGCATGCTGTACTACATACACATTCTGTTTTATCTCCGGGCCCAGCCATGCTGCAAACGCTTGCAAATTGGGAAACCTTCTGTGCAGTAAAAATACGGACAGGAGAAGCTAGACTGTGACTTATAAGATGCGACACTAGCCAAAAAAGCCAAAGTAACTAAAAGTTAAGGCATGTGCTTCACACTCATTGCAACAAAAGGCAGCTTTGCAAGGCGAGGACTCAGAGCCTCATTCCTCTTCATCCTGTGGTTTCAGACCTGAAGATGGGCTTCCCTTCTACACACACAGTGCCCCCTGGGGAACCTCTGCCTGGATCCAGAGCTGCTTTCACTCTTGGAATGCTTGAAATTTATATGGAAAAATGTCAGCAAAATCTCTCAGATTTACCTTGGTAGGGGCTAGTGATGCAATGGCTATTTTTGTCCTCAGTTTTATCCTGAAGTCTTCAGCTGACCATCCTGTCATGAGATGCCACCGCCTTTAGCCAGTCAATGGCTTCATTTACACTTCCTAAGTGTTTCTAAAAATGGAAATCTGATATGGCTCAAGATTCAGGACTCCCTGTTTACTGGGGATGTAAAAGGGGCAAAGTGCTGGATGGTTCTGATTCCTTCTTTACCTCTCTTCCTTTCCTGATCGCGCCCCACTACCAACTGAAGTATGATTTCTTAAGATAACTCTTTTCAAATAAATGGTTCCTAATGAAGGGGATTGATATAAAAATCCATTCTCCCTTTAAATCAGAGGTCTTCCCTTCTTTCCTATTAGCCTTTTATATACATAGGGAAAAGGTGTGAGAGTGTAAAGATTTCTGTAATAAATGAAGTCAGTTTTTATAGGGGTCAATGCATTAAGGTTTCCATTGCACTTTTTCAGCCTGCTGAGAATGGTAATGTGTCCCTGTTTCACAAATGGAAGATACTGAGGTGTAACTGGGTGATCCAACTGAAGGCATGAAAGAATCATAATACGGGGTTCTTGGCAAGACACTGACAGGTTAAGGGATAAAAGGAAAACAGCAGAAGGTACCCAAGGTCATGCCCAATACAGTCCCCACTAACTGCTAGCAGCTCCTCCCCATTCAAGGACATCCCTCTCCCCTCCTAAACCTTTTGTTGGTGCAACATCGGAGGTTATAAAGGAGCAGTAGGCTTAATAACGCTGAGTGTGTTTGTTCCTTTCCTCACTTAATCTGTGTGTAGAATTTGTGACTTCGATTCCATGTTACTCAGAATCTCTCGCAAATGTTAGGAGTGACAGAAGTTAACCCCAAACTGGCAGGAAGCCCTGAGTTGCCTGAGGCATGCTTCGGCTTACTTCAGTCAGTTGTTCGTTTTCAATATGGTTTTAGTTTGTCGAGTTGCTAGAAACAATAAAATACATATTTAAAAGACTGTGTTTTATAAGGACTCCACAGGCAACTTCGCCACACTTTCCACTGTTCAGCACTTTGTCCTGCCTTATTCTTCTTTGTTTTGCTCTTGTGGTTGCTTTCTTTCTTCTTTTTTTTTAAAATGAGTTGAAATATACAGAAAACAGAAGAAAGTCAATCATTGGAAGTGACTCTTGCCATTTAACTCTATAATCTATTAACACAGTGTGTGATGAATTATTACTGATATATTTGAAATTCTTAACAGAGTCTTCTGAGCACTATATGTAAACCAAAAGGAAAGAAACATATTACATTTTTGGATAAAATCCCAGGTTCTTAAAATGAACAAGGTCATAAGAGAACCAGCCAGCTGAGTTTAAACATTGCCCCTCTCCACATACACCCACACTAGAGCCAGAAAGGCAGAGGCAAGGGAGATGCTCTGGGCTACTTTCAGAGTATCTCTATAGTTCTCCCCTTCGAACCCCCAGAGCAAAGGCACACCTTCAGCACCACAGCTCACTCCTGGATGACCAACCACTGTCTACACCACATCCTTCCTCAGTCAAGAGCTCTGCTGTTTCATATCATCAAAATACCTGCATATGTTACTAACTAAATTCTGGGACTGGACTGCATTTTCACACGTAGTATATTCAAATCATTAATCAAGGCTCCTCTTAGATGAACTTATTCCAGCATTCTGAATTCACTTTCTTTATCTCATTGGCTATGGGAATTACGGGAAAGAGACACATAAGATCTGGCCCCTTCACTCAAGGAGTTTTCTGCTTGGTTAAGAAGATGAGACCTATATATATATATTAAAGGGAGGAAAAATGTGACAGATTCTTGCTTAAATACATACATACATGCTTGCCAAGGTCATGGGAGAGAGGTACCTTTTTGGGCTAAGGTGGTGGGGAAGAGATGGGATTTAGTTGAGCCCTGGAAGGAGGCTTTCAATAGGGGTTTTTAGTCATCTTTAAGGATCTGCCCATCTTTTCACACCCAAAGAGCAAGACTAAAGAGGAAGAAAGTACACTCTGGATTTTGGATCAGAACCACAAATTTGGTTATACATGATTAAATCTACTTTTAACATCTTCCTCATGTGCTCCCTGCTATTTCTTATCTGCTTCTAGATGGAGCCATTTTTTTTTTCCTTCCCTCCTTACTACATAAATAGGGGGAAAAGGCTTTTGATCACCCGTGATGTCTAGCAAAGTGCTTGACACAGGTCAACACTCAGTAAATGCTGGGCAGTAAACTTGAGATATCAATCAAGGTGTCAACCCATCACATTCTTTCTAAGAGAGTGTGTACTCTGTTTTGTACCATGTGACCAGCCTTAGCTGAGTGGAGCATGTGACCCAAGGGCAGCCATTAAACAAGGTGCCCAGCAACCCATGAAATGCCCTGTTGCAAAATGATGGAGTGATTCCATCAGATTTTTTCTCTCAGGAACAAAAACTAGAACACAAAGAGAGATTATAACAGGTAAGAATGGGAGCTGAACTAAAAAATCACAATATTGAGAGGAGCTGGAGAGGCCACGATGGAGTTGTGCATACGGAAGTAATGAAGACTAAGAATTGTGGGGAAGCAACGAAGTCTGGTTGATAGAAAAACATGAAGCCAACAGCCAGAGAAACTCAGAGATACCGAGAGAGAGGAGGTGGAGAGAAGCCAAGCCCTAAATATGCCTCGGTTCTCACTGTTTCCTAGTTCCAATTCCAGCTCCCCTTCCCAAACAGCCTGGCTAAAATAGACAAGAACTTCTATCTTCAGTTTAACTCCACTCACTTTCAAGCGTACCGAGGCTTGTGTTCTTTCTCTCCGTGGCGGAGAGGGGACGTGGCTACTGCAAACACAAGGGGCCTCCCAGGGTGACCAAACATGAGGATTCTGCAATACCACATATCTCATCACAAATATCCATCACCTGTTGGGTCCGATGCAGGGGGCGCTGCATTAAACCTTAGGAGAGTGAGGATGGTTCTGCTTTTGTTTTGCAGGAGAAAACAGCAGTGTTAACACACACAACGAGTTTGCCCGTTTTCCTTTGTTATCTGAAATCACCACTAAATGCGTGGATTAGACAATGCTGTCTGTTTGGTGAAAAGTGGAGTCTGAGTAGATTCTATTTTTTTACAGAAAATCAGCCACTGCCTTTCACCCTTCGGGGCATCTGTCATTTCTAATTTCCGAGAGTGGCAGATGTCAGCTCCCTTAGCAAGGGACAATTTTTAAAATCTGTTTGTACACATAAGCTGACACAACCTGAGCCGAAGCCCACGGGGGACACTACAGGATTATGCTTGAAGCAGCTGGAGAACATGGCTTCTAGCGCCTTCTCCGCCCAGGAGGGGCGGGATGAGGCAGGATGCCTTCCTTTCCCAGTTCCCTTCATTTCCATCTCACGTATTCCAGCTTATAGTTTTGGAAGGTACAGAGACTGGTCGATTAATCTGAATACTCAGATTAGGTGCACTTTGATTGTTCAGTCTCTGGTTCTGCAAAATGCCTAGAGATTAGGTGTATAATCTGGTATCTAACAGAATCTCATTTTTGTTTTCTGTTTCTGTTCAGTTAATATTATGCATGCATTTTACTTATCTCTAGACACCTCCAGTTATAGCCAATGTCCAAGAAAGTGCTAAGGAGTAAAGAGTTATTCCCTGAACTCTGCCTCCTCTCCTGGGACTCCACCCACTCCATTCCACACCTACCTGGTTCTATTCTTAACCCAGGAGCCCTGGGAACCTAGAGTAGCCTCATGTCACCTCCTACTTAGGTGACCATATGGAAACAGAGTCATATTTGGTGCCCCCCTCAATACACATGCACACGTGCTCATGCACACACACCCTTTTCAGTACTCAAACTGAATCAGGGCCTTTGCGCCTGCCTTGTGCTGGATTTGGAGAAACCAGCATGACAAGGCAGGGAATAAGTAGGGAGAACTCTACCATGGTGGAGACTCTGAAGCAACATGGCCTCCACCACACAGAACCTGCAAGGGTGGCCTTGTGCAGATAGTCTACAGCAAATCAAAACAGAGGCCAGCTCAACAGGGCCTAACAGAGACTCTGGAAGCCATGGACAGCTAGATCTTATTTCTGATTATCTATATCCCCTCCTTTGTGCCATTAAATATCACTGAATCCTGAAGAAAAGACTTCTTGAGGTCTCTTGACCCCTCAAATGACAAGGGGACTTCACTTCTTTGTTATAGCAGGATGTGAAATACCACCAGTTGATCCAGCCACAGAATCCAAACTGAAGGAAAAAACACGCACAATCTCAAATTTTGTGTTCCCGCCACCCGAACTTCAGCTTTCAAGAGCCGTCTCCTCTTTCTCTCTTGCCCTCTTTATTTTGATTTGCTGCCCTTCCAGGCAGTGATGCTGTTTTCTTTAGCAGACCAAAAGCAGTTTGTTTCTGAGTTAAATGTCACTTCAATATTTCCCCAAGTGAGATGTTTGAACCAGTTTATGAGTTTCCTAAGCAACCGAGAAATGCTGGAAAAATATTTGGTATCTCAGGTCTGAAAGTTGCCTTAAACTTTGGCTCCCTAAGGCAAATGAAACAGATAGATTGAATACTCCAGTCTCACTGAAGTTTCAAGTTAAAAAAAAAATAAAGTATCGGCCTGAAAGCCCAGAAGCTCTAAAATCCAGCCTCCTCAAGCCGTACCATCAGGTTGATGCCCCCAAACAAGGTTGGCGCCCTCCAAACACTGCAAAATTCCAGTGATAGTAAGAGACAATGGCGGTGCAAATCCAGACTAGAGAAGCCACAGTCAACAACTAATGTGTGAGGAGGGAAGGAAGCTTCCCTAGGCAAACACAGAATTCTGCGGGTAAATTCCCGCGAGAGCCCAGATTATGCCCTGAAGGCTGAGATTTGATTAACCTTCTTGTAGCATGTGTAACGACAAATGTTATTGGTCATAAAATTATCCAGCCCTTATTAAAACACAGCTGCAGCTCTGGGCTCACTGACCTCCTAGGGGAGACATTTCCATAAGACAGCGAGAGACTTTTCGGAAGGAGAGCGCCTTCCTAGCGTCGAAACTACAGGAGAGTGTTTTATACTTTAATGAGGAGTTCTTGAGAGAGACCAGGCTCCCTGGTATTAAAAGCTTTAAGAAATAGAAGGACCAGATTACATCCAGTCTGCTACTTGGTGGGCAGCCAGCCTACGGCTCACAATATGGATACATCTTCTCTTTACAGGGAACATGCAGAGGCACATTTGCAGACATACCTATCTTACATACAAATACCTCAGTTACTGCTGAGGATGTCTTCATTTCTCTTTGTTTTGATAATCAAAAAAAAAAAAACCTCAGAATTTGAAGGACACTTAAAAACTCTCTGGTCCAACTACTCATCCAGTTCCATCGCTAAGCAGAACTATCAGAAAATGGGAGCGGTTTGGAAGTGTTCCACAAAGGCTAGGAAACCCTACGGGACATTATCGAGGGCTAACACAGCCAACAAAATTGATTCCTCCCAAGAGCTGAAGCTAGTTGGCTCTCCATCTCAAGTTGTGGAGGGAGGGGGGCTTCCCTGTGCTTTCCTGAGCCTCCACATTCATGGAGAGTGTAGCTCTAAGACTCCATCCCAAACCAAAGACCATGGTGAGAAGGGGACCCTCTGCTTTTCTGGGCATATAGGTGAATCCATGAGCAATGCTCTCTTTTGTCTCTGACAAGTTTTTAAACAGCTAGGGATAAAAAAAGAACAATGAAAATGCATATTCTTTTCTGTAGTCTGTTCCTCATAATTTATATCCAATTTCTTTTCTTCCACCTGAGCCACTAAACTCACTTTTACTAATGGGGCTTCCTTTGTGAAATTTAAACCCGCTCCTAGAAATCCTTCCCCCAATACAGAGTATTTCCCCAGTTTAATTTCTCCTAAATCAGTAATTCATCTGCTAAAAAAAATCAGAACGTGAAAGATTGCAGAGTTGTGTCTCCTTAATTTTTTCTCAGTTATGTAAATTTTCCAATGATACGCTTTTTTTCAAATGATGTAAAGCTTTTCTCGTGAAATTATCCTGGGCCCATCAAATTGCTACCATCCATGATCCTGTTTTTCTACCTCATGCATACCATGTTCCTATTAAGATTTTATCACTTAAAAATTTTTTGTTATGAATTTTTTAAATATCCACAAAAATAAAGATAACAGAATAGTAAATCTCCAAATTCCCATCACTTAGCTTCAACAATTATCAAATTGTTATTCCACTTGCTTCATCCACTCTTTCTTTTCTCCTCAAAGAAGCATTTAAAATAATTCTGAGTCATTGCATCCTTATGAAAGTGTTAGTCGCTCAACTGTGTCCGACTCTTTGCAACCCCACAGAGTGTAGCCCACAAGACTCCTCTGTCCATATTTCTCCAGGCAAGAATACTACAGTGGGTAAGCACTCCTATCTCCAGGAGAACTCCCCCACCCAGGAATCAAACCAGGTCTCTCCTGCATTGCAGGCAGATTATGTACTGACTGAGCCATCAGCAATATATATTTCATTCTATCGATTTTTGAATAATTTTGATATTATTTTCTTTTCCTTTTTGAGATTTTTTTCAGGTTTGGTCTTCATGTAAACCATCACAGAAGATTTCAGAGGATCTCAGCATCTCAATGTACCATATTCACTGTCTCTGCTTTGGATAGAGGGTAGGCAGGGGGTAGGGGGAAGGCTTGCCATACAAATAAGAAGACCCTATCATGAAATATGAGATTCTGGCCATCAATTTAAATTTTAAGCAAACTGGCATACAAAATTACTTGGGGTAGACAAGTGAATGTGCATAACTATACCACTCAGTAACCATGAGATAAAATATGCTGTTGCCCATATTCTCATCAAGACAACACGGCACCATGCACTGAATGACCTGCCGGTGTTTAAAGACAGCCTTTCTTTAAAATTTCTTTTATTAACCTCTAAAAGGTTTCCTTTTAATCTACCATCATTAAGTGAAATTCAGTATTTAAGAACCAGGGAGCCATTAAGAAGCAAGCGTGTGATGATTTAATAATATTTTAGTTCAAAGAATACATGATTTTAATGATCTGTTTGAACACCATAGAATCACAGACCCTGGAAAGAAATAGAAACGTATGACACACCATTCAAGGGATCTATTTCTCTCTGTTGTTCTTACTTCTTTTTAAACTATCAAGCTGTAATAATTATTCAGTCTAAGCAGCCCCCAGTAAATGAAACAGTCCTTAGACAGCTGTCAAGGCTCAGTCTTCCGGAAGCTTTGATTTTAATGAAACTCATTAAGGAAAGAAATTAACAGAAAATATCATAATTTGTCTTGTTTCAGAAAACTAAACAGAAACAAAGGGCTTCCTAACCTGACAAGGAGTCTGACCAGCCAAGATCCTTTGTGCTATTCAGAGCTCCCCACCAGGCAGCTCTGCACACACACAGGACTAGGTTAGAAAAAGTACCTCGTCCCAGAGGAATGGCCCAGCCCAGCCCAGTGACTTGTCTTGGCCTCATGGAGAAGACCTCCTCAGCCACAGCAGGGTGTTTTTGGAGCCATGCTGTGCAAGCACAGAATATTCAAGGAAATGAAAGTCTATGGAAAATGTAATTCCCATTAAAGGACTCTAGTTGGAGAAATTGTCCACACATCTGGCGGAAAACACTAAGTCCAACTTCCCTCCAACGATGATGAAATTTTAGCTTAGGTTTCTTTCTTAAAAAAAAGAAAAAAGAAATTATTTTCATGTAAAGCGTATATGAAGTATATAAGCTCTCTGCTTTCCCTTTCACAATATCCTCTGGATCAAATGAAGCTGGAATGTTTTAAAGACTGGCAGAAGCATTCACCTAAACTTCTATCTACTAGCTAGGACACTTCCAAGGAAGGTGCTGATGACCCTACAATCTTTAGGCTCGGCACACCCCTGATTTGTAAATGTTTATAGATTGCACATGGATTTAATTGGCATCTCGCGCTCATAGGTCAGATAACCCTGGAAACAACTTCCTAGAGAGAAGGCATCGGAAGTGTTTATGAAACTGAAAGCAAGTATATCATTGACAGTAGGCTCACTGCAAGCACACATTTCTGAAAAAACAAAAACCAAAACCTGAAAAGACGGTTGGGCTTTTCCAGGGATTTAGGTTGTGTGAGGAGAAGACAAGGAGCAGAGCAGAGCACTGAGCGTGTGGGTGGCACTGCTGCACCCTGGACAGTGTGCAGCCACCCTCAGCCTGGCGCAGGGATAGTCCAAGGCAGCATCTGGTGGGGCAGGAGACCCAACCCGGTCACTACGGGCTGCCTGACCTGAGGAAGCGATTTAACTTCTCTGAGTTTCAGTTGCTCCCTCTTAAGATGAGGACAAAAACACGCTTTCCATCAGGTTGTTGTGAGGATTAAACAACATAGAGCGCTTGGCTCATCTCATGTAGTGAGAACTTTAAAAACGGGAGGAACTATGAGTATCCACAGGTTTATAGACACACACAATAACCCTTGGGGTCATGAAGGCTCTCAGGGCCAGGATTTGGGGAAAAGATTTAGAAGGAGAGGAACAAAAGAGGAAGGAACTCCTTGGGGGATGGGCAGAGGTGACACCTGGAGGGAGTGCAGGATAGGTTCCTGCAACTTGGCTCACCTCTCATTCTGGTGTTGCATTGTCTCCTAAGCAGGTGCCCAGGAAACCTCTCAAATGAGCTAGTCCTGAGCTAGTCCTATCCTTACCATGAGAATCCATTCAAGGGACCCTAGAGAGAGCTGCATGAAGTTTATCTGAACATCACTTGGGATTGGGAAGGTTAGGTAAGGCTCCTGAAATCCTCTTTTTTACAGGCTGGTTGGTAAGATGAAGGCAGGAAGCTGTTAAGAAAATAGAAATCACCAGGCAGACATGAGGGACGGTGCGGGGGGTGGGGGGTGGGCAGGGGTAGAGGTTCTTTTATGGCACACAGTATTATTTCAACTATCCAAAAGGTTATTTTGAATTAGTTATTTTTTACCTTCTTCTAGGCTCCATTTGCTATACACTGGGGCACCAGACAACCCCTCCTCACTGCTGCTCTCTTTCCTCATAAGTCTGTAAGTCATTCACTGGTTTGCAATATACATGTCAACTTTTTTCATGCAATGTACATGTCAAGTTTATAACAACTTGAAGGAAAGAGTGTTTTTGTCCTCATCTTAAGAGGGAGGCAACTGCAACTCAGAGAAGTTAAATAGCTTCCTCAGGTCAGTCATTCTATGCAATGCATTGAACACTGTGCTTTTTCAAAGGAGAAAAAAAATTGACATATATATTGCAAATGAGTGAGTGACTGATGACTGAGATTTCTACTTTAGATCACAAGTCTGTGTTTGCTGCAAGGTACAAACTATGTGTGGATAGTATTGAGAAAATAATCAGATCTATATGTCACCTGAACTTTGGCCAAATCCGTATTCTTTCACACAACAAAAAATAAAAGTTTTGTATGGTGATACCACTGAATGGCTGATAACAAGATAATTATTCTTACTATTATAAACCTGGGAAGACAGATTTGTTCATCTGCAGGGGTTTTATACAACCCAATGATTCGGGAACAAAGCCATGTGGATAAGCAATCAGGAGAATAAGGACCCCGACTCTTGGTCCATTTACCTCAGACAGGATTATGCATACATTGTAGTTCTGTCTTTTCCCAATATTTCCTCTTTTTCTTATTTCATGCCTATTTCTATTGTTTTCTTGGCTAAAATTAATTTCATCTGAATCTTTTAATCTTTAATCCATTTAGATTATTTGTACCAAAGGATTTACATATTGAAAAAGAAAAACTACAACGATCAACTAATTTACCACTTATTATTGAAGCCTTCCAGGTTAAAAAAATGCAACCAACACTTGATGGTAAAAATGAGGTTATCTACTGGGTTTCCCTGATAGCTCAGTTGGTAAAGAATCCACCTGCAATGCAGGAAATCCGGGTTTGATTCCTGGGTTGGGAAGATTCCCTAGAGAAGAGAAAGGCTACCCACTCCAGTATTCTGGCCACGTGTCCAAGGGGTTGCAAAGAGTCAGACATAACTGAGCAACTTTCACTTTTATTAGCCTATAAACTAGATTTTTTAACATTTAATTCATCTAATTTGGTAAACAAATTAACATTCCTTTCCATGATCCTAGTCTGATCTAGTTTATTGAGTTCATCATTTAGTTCAGACCTAGTTCATTCATTCATTCAATGAATATTTATCAAGATTCTTTTATATGGCTGACACTATTTTAAACATTGGGGATATGCCAGTAAACAAGACAGATAAATTGCTGTCTTTATAAGGTTTTATTACGATGGGAAGTACAGACAATAGACAAATAGATAAATCTATTAAAAATATATGATATCCAGTAGTATTATATGCTATGAAAAGAAAAGCAGTCGAAAGATGTTAAGAGTGATGGGGACTGAGGATCTTAATAGATATTTGTTGAATAAAACAACAAGTGCTCAATTTTTAATGTCATTAGAGTGAGTTTAATTTTTTTTTTTCTCACCTTCCCTAGTGTGCTATGAATTAGTACACTGGAACAAACATGTAGCCCTGATGTTATGCAGTTTTATTAATATAATTTTGTTTATTAATTTATTTATACACTCTCTCATTCCTGACAAGATTTATGGTGGAGCCACTATGCAGTTCCACAAATTGCCCTGTCTCTTTACTACTGAAGAACTAGATCTTTATGAAAATAGAAGACACACAAACTCATTTCCAAAATATTTCATTTTCTCTCAAGTTGATTTCCTTGACAATTTAAGTGTGTCAGTAAGTACTCAGAACCAAGATTTTCTAGGAAGAGCAAATGAAAAGGCTAAAAATCAATACAGGCAGCAACCACTTCTTATAATCCCAATTTTCATAGAAATTTAACTTTGTGATTTTTTTTCACAATGTGTCAATCTCAGAAGCATATCAGGATTGATCCTGCATTTAGCTTTGTGACTTTAAAACGTTCAGATTTCATATTCTTGTTGACATACAGTGAATATTAATAAGACATTGGAAAGTGGAGGCAGAATGAAGGGGGAAATTATTCAAAAATTGTGCAGTCACCTTCTGCTTTTCCTCTTTGACAGGATGGGAGAAGTCTGAATCACACAAGACAAAGGCTAATCTAAAATTTGCAATGGAACATGCATAACTAATATCCCCTCCATAATCAATCTTGGTCCCTCAAAGTTTCTCTTGGCAGCCAGAATTTAGGGTGATGATGATGATAGGCAAACCCATGCACTGCTGTGAAAACTCAATTCCTGGATAATCAAGTTTGGTCTGTACAAAATGTTAGCAATGTGAAATCTCTTGGCACTCAGTGTCTATCTGTTGAAACACTTTAGAATAACTTTCTGAAAGTTTGACTAATTTTGACCACACCCGATATGCAACTATAGGAATTAAGACACACTTTGATTTGTGGTTCGTTTTGCCATTCTCAAAAGAGTAGCTGTCAACAGTTTTTAAATGGCTGCATATTCCATAATTTTTCATAGCTTGAGAAAAAATTTTATATGGAAATAACAAAAACAGCTTTCTGCTGGTAAAAGTAAGCCTATGGTTCACAGAGGCACTAAATATTTTAACTATTTTATTTAATAATAAATAGTTAAAATATATTTTTTATTTTTCAAATCACCTCTACTGGAAGTATTTATTAATTACATACGCAAAGAAAGTTTCATATGTTTTCATTTTTGTTTATTTCAAAGAAAAAAACTTTCTAAAATGTGAAATACATTTTCTCTCCCTTAATTTTAGCTCTGCTTTGCATTCATACTATGTTTATCTACAAAGTAATCCTTGCACCAGTAACAAAGTGAATGTACCAAGTGTACACAAAATATGTGTAATTAAATAACACAATTGGTGAAGATCAGAGGAAAGGCTAAGTCCAAGCCTGGAGGGACGTGACTGTTTTGTAAATGATAAAATGTGATAGAATCTTGTCTTCTTATTCTTACTATTGCTACTAGTGACATCCCATCAATTGATTTCCCTTAAGGCTCACTCCATAATAGGTTAGGCCACAGCTTTTTGAGTTACCATGCAGCTTTCTTTTATCAGTCACCTGATTTTCAGAACTGCCAGATGGACACATCTGTTCTGAGGTCTGACTAGACTCTGATTCACCCAGGAAGAAATAAGTTCAAACAGGCCAGTGCCTACAGCTGCCAAAAGATCCGCCCCAGCTGACTACTTACATGCTACCTCTTGTTCGTGTATAATAACCAGGATTCTCCTGCTCAGAGTCAAGGATTGTGGATGAGACTGTGCCACTAGCTTTGTTAGGCAAAAATTAATGCAGTTGGACTAAATAATTAATTCAGGCCATTCTGTCAAGCCAATTCACAAAGAAAGAGAATTGGGAAACCACACCATTATCTCATTTGGTATCTCTAAATCATGTTCAGTCATTTGTTCTCAGGTGCGATGGATAAGGAGGGTTTCCAGAAAAGTGGCTAAGGTGGTGGAAATCACACTACCGTGAGCCCTGTGAGAGTCTGAGTAAGCTGATTTGTGTGTATGCATGTAGAAGTATGGCACTGATATAACAGAAAACCTCTGACTGCATGGAGGTTTTGGAGAGGCCATTATTAGGTCATTGGCAATGGCACCCCACTCCAGTACTCTTGCCTGGAAAATCCCATGGACAGAGGAGTCTGGTAGGCTGCAGTCCATGGGGTCACTAGAGTCGGACACGACTGAGTGACTTCACTTTCACTTTTCACTTTCATGCATTGGAGAAGGAAATGGCAACCCACTCCAGTGTTCTTGCCTGGAGAATCCCAGGGACGGGGGAGCCTGGTGGGCTGCCGTCTATGGGGTCGCACAGAGTCGGACACGACTGAAGTGACTTAGCATAGCATAGCAGCATACCAAGGACAAAGCACTGATATACTGTATTAGCTTTAGAGTGTGGGTTTTCTGCCTTCTACAAATCCCACTGAGTGGGATCTCTGCACACCATCCTTGACTCAGGACCATCTTAGAACACAGGTTACCTGTGCCCTGTTATAACACCTCTATTACTTTAACAAGCAGAGTTGAGGTCTGGTTTCCCTGATTCACCACAGAATTCTCAGGCCAAGTGTGAATGCATATTACAGCGCACTCTCTGGCATGTATTGTTAAAGCCCTCATTAAAGAACCTCCGAAAGTCTTCCACTGTGCAACTGGAAATGTTTCCAAATCCTCTTATCCCCAACATAACAAATCCCATTGTTTATGAAATCTGATGTTTGGTAAATTTGATACTGCCTGGCTTATAGGGAAGGGGTATCTTCCAAAACAACCCAAGAGAGTTCTTTAGGGAAAGAAAAGCAAATCATGAGAACCCCCTTCCGTGGTAGGAAGACAATTCTAGGATGTAGAGACACAACAGTGTTGCTAACCAGTTACAGTTCTGTCTGGGTCAGGCGCTATCTGTAGCAGAAAGAGGCAAGATGGCAGACGCCCTGGGTTATTTTAATTAATTTAATCATGTGACTAATTGGTCTCTGCTGGGTTTCTGTGGTAACTGCTTCCTAAGTGCTGATGGGCAATTGTGTTAAATGTAGCTTGGAATCCGCACGTAGGGTCCAGGGCCTTGGAGAGCTCGAGAGGAGAGCCGTGCAGCTGCGCTCGGAAGGTGCCCCGCTGGGCCTCTGATTGTCTGACTGCAGAGCGCTTACAGCTGCAGCAGCCTCTGGAAACGACCTCCCTTTTCTAAAAGAGCACTGCTTACCTACCTTATGTGGGTGAGAACTCACTTCGGATACAGGAAAAGCAGCTGTGATCAAAGGATGCTCAGGTTCAGCAGGGAGTTGGAAATTACATGGAGAAAGTGATCTGTTAATAAAGGGACACTGGAATGGGAGGGAGGGAAGGAAAACCCAGGCTACTCTTCTGGGCATCATATGCAGCCCCAGAAGCGGCCATGTGTTATTCATAGCTGCCCAAATGATACTAATAAGCCATCCTTTTAAATGCCTCCTGGGGTTCATCTTTTTTTTTTCCTGCTCTTACAATGCCATCTCCTCCTTGTCACCAGGAAGGTGCGTGGGAGAACGGGTGGGTGCATGGCCAGTTTTAGAGCACAGTCTACTTTAGACAGATGGAAGGAAAATGACTTCCAAATTTTCTCATGAAGTGGGACATGTTTGTATTTGTGCAATGCATTCTAGCACCTGTGCAGAGAAAAAAAAATGTCATCACAGATTTCCCTCAGAAGGGGGTTAAAAAAAAAACACAAAAATCTAACTGCAGCACAAAGCTGCTGGATTTGACCAAGGCCTTCCATCTACAGTCCCAGTCTTAGAACTACAGTCTCTCCCTAGCCCACCCTCCAGCCCTGAAGAAAGAATGGTCAGTGCTTGGACCATTCCAGTGTCTGCAGAATGGTGGTATGAATGATACTTTTATCCAGAGTGGGAGTGGCAGACAGAAGCAGGGTGGCACTGCTCTCACCTAACAAATGCCACCGTGACCCAAAGAGGCCATTCTGTGCCACGTGTCCTCCAGACTTCTGCAAAGGGGAAGCTCCGATGGACTCCGGCCCTGCTTCCTCTCCCCCAAACATGAAGGGACATCTTGGTAAATTAAACTAAATAGCCTTCATCTAAAATTTTCACATTGGAGATGAGCATTAAATGGGCTGCAGTTAAATTCCTTTAAAAGTAGCAAGGAGTTTGGTTAAGTACTACAAGGCATCTGACGGGACATCCAGGCATCAAGTGTTATTTAATCCAGTATCTTGCTAAGACTGATGGCTTCCCCACATCTGTTATGTCTCTGCAATGCAGATGGAAGAACCTGTCCATAACATTATTAGTTTTTGTGACTTTAATGACATCCGTTTTGAGAAGTATCTGTCTGCTCCAAGTACTGGACAAATTGATTTAAAAAATGTGCCACTTGATTCTCAAGGCCTAAAGGAGGAGCATCATCTCTGTCACTAAGGGAGAAATTATTATTTATTATTATATTGTATTGTTAATCGCTCAGTCATGTCCAACTCTTTGTGGCCCCACAGACTGTAGCCCGCCAGGCTCCTGTGTCCATGGGATTCTCCAGACAAGAATACTGGAGTGGGCCACCATTCCCTTCTCCAAAGGATCTTCCCAGTCCAGGGATCAAACCCAGGTCTCCTGCATTGCAGGCAGATTCTTTACCATCTGAGCTACAGGGAAGTCCCATTGGACCCTTATTCTAAAAATCTGTCTGGGGACATTCAGCAGTAGCAGTCAACCCACAGTCTGCTTGTATTGTCTCTCATGCTAACAGATTTACCTCTCACCTCCACCTGTTCCAAACCTCTATTCTAGGCTGCACAGGTCAGAAAACCTTTTGTCTTCTATCTCTGGTTTAAGGGAAGAACTCTAACTTTTAGAACAGATGGGGAGCTGAGTTCTCCCACCTCCTGTAATCCTTACTTAGAACTCTAAACCTGGAATCAAGGGGTCTATGAATTTCAGAAAGCCCATGAAATTATCTGTAAAATCTGTGTGTATATTTATTCCCTAGAGAAAACATCTACTCTGATGCTTTCTTGAATTACCCAGGAAGGCCATGATTCAAACAAGAGGTTAAGAACCCCTGCCCCAGACAAGCTTCTATAGGTTTATGTCCCACTCCATCCTCACTCTGCGTCTAATCTAGCTGTGAGTATCGAATTATTTAAATGGGGAAAGCCTTCATTGTCATTTCTTCATCAACCTACTAAAACCTAGATTCAACCACTCTTTCCTTGACAGCCAAGTTGTCCTCCCAAACAATTCCCCTGGCATTGCCAGCCCTTGTGAGGAATGACCCTCATGTCATGATGAGCTGAGCAGCTCTGGCCTGCAACAGGCCTGGCTGTTGTTTCTTTGACTGTGGTGAGAAAACCAGGCCAAATGTTGGATAGTCCGGTCATTTAACTCATCACCTTTGGCCCAAGACTCAGAACTACAGTGGAAGCTGTTTGGGAAGCTGCTCCTCCTCCTTCACACCTCTTCTCTGACCTCTCCTCCCTGTCCAATTTCCCTCCATCCCCCTGGCTTTCTTCACCAAGTCACCTCTACCTTCCTTTACTTCATTTTCACCTGATTCAAGAGATTGGCATAGCATATTTTAAATGTGAGATTTCTTTTCCCTGTCTGATCAGTATATCCATCACTCTAAGTTCTCCATCAAGACAAATGCATACTTGAAAACAAATTATAAATGGGGCACCCATAGGCCATTTTAAGGGATACATATGACAATTAAGACAGTCCACAATGAAAGTTTAGAATAGCTGATAGGAATACCTCAATTTAACCTAGTAAAATTGTAGAGTTAAGGTCAGGGAGAATCCAATAGTGAGAACTTGAAGGGTCCCTATTGTGCGTGCATGCTCAAGTCATGTCCAACTTTGCAACTCCATGGTTCCTCTGTCAATGGGATTCTCCAGGCAAGCACTGGACTGTTGTCACAGTCCAGTATGAGGTTGCCATTTCCTTCTCCAGGGGATCTTCCTGACACAGGGATCAAACCCACATTTCCTGCATCGCCTGCATTGGCAGGTGGATTCTTCACCAGCTGAGCTACCAGGGAAGTCCTTAATTACATTTAATACAAATCTATCTATTCATCTATTTTCAAGCTGGGTTCTCAGTCCATTCATGAGATCCAACCAGCAACTTTTTAATGAGATAGAACAGAACAAAACAGAAAATATCAGAGTATATCACATAGAAAATTAAGTATTGTTTCATGAAACTTTTGTTTCAGTTTTAAATAGATATACCCTGTTTTGTGTATTCTAAAGCTTAAACCTTTTTTCACATTGCAACACTTCTAAAGTCGTGATGCATCTTACAGTTGCTGTCAGCCAGGTTGCAGTTATGACATAATTGTGGAAAAATCTTCTGATGACACTTTCTGGTAAAATCAAGAAACTGCCAGCATCAGTGACTTAGATACATGAATATGGTATGAGCTTATGTGTGTGTGTGCGTTGTTTGATGGGAGAGTGTATACTAAATTACAAAGTGAAATTTATTTCTCACCACAGGTTCATGGAAAATAAAAGCTTGAAAAACAGCATACTAAGCCCTTTCATAAAATTTATATGTGCACTTACTAATACTGATATTCTAATTAGACAGAAGAGCGGTTTCCACCGCTCTTCAGACAACCACCATTACCACTCTCCACCCGTGGTGACTTCTGAGACCTCACCCTACTCGCAGTAACTGAGGTATCTGCCCTTCACAACTTGTGTGACCCCTTCTCTTTTCTCGTCTGAACGAGGAGGATGCTGGAGAAGCTTCCTAACAGCACTTTCATTCTGAGCAGTCCAAGAAGTGTGCAGATACCCATGCGACTCTTTACATGTCTGTCCTGAGCCCTGTGGGATGTCTCCTTCCCTGCTTCCTTTCTCTCCTGTAGAAGCAGCTTCCCATAAAACCGAGACAGAATGATGTTAAGTATTCCTATAATGTCTGTAACGTTTTAAAAATGTTAAAACATAACGTGGGAATGGCAGTAAGGGTTATACCATTGTGTTTTAACATGTGGCATGTGGAGCTCTCGTTCCTGACTCAGAGCCTTTTTTCCTGCCTCACCATCCTTAGCTTTGTTCCTGGCCATTCCATTTCTTGAATTTACACTTTGGTCTCCATCCTCACATGTGTTCATTCGTGCTGGCCCCTGGGCTGGAGGAGGCCCCATCTGGGCCCCAGTTCTTCTTACCCACATCTGTTCAGCCCGCCTTGTACCATATTATTTGTTTACATGTCAGTCTCCCCTGTTCAACAATGAGAGCCTTGGAGGCAGAGACCTCTCCTTATTTACCTTTGTCTCCCCAGCTACACAGCACTGCCCAGTGTGCTGTGGATGAAGCATAAGTGGGTAAAGGAAAAGAAGTGCTGCATGAGGTCAATTTCCACGCAAGCACAGGCAAACACACACTCAAGCAGACATTCTTCTGAGCAGAAACCACGGCTCAGATTTCTGTGTTCCATGGCATCCAGCCCTGAGACAGGTCCAGCCTTGGAGAACCTAACTGAGCTGCTGGTTCATTCACTGGCCCCACAGACATGATCTGTACCCAAACCCCTGTGCTTCTCTCCAGCCTTTCACTTCCCCAACCGAGGCCAGTATTCTGGCCCGAGCCAAGAGCACTGGGTCCCCCTGCTCCTAGTCTTGCTAGCAGCAGCCCCTGGGGAGGGGCTGAGTGACAGAGGGAGTTATTTCAGGACCCACAACCAAGAAGGAAGCAATCAGCTTCTTCCTGTCCCTGGTGAGAGGAAGCTGTGCCTTCCAGGTGTGGGAGGGAGGAGCCCCACGAGTGCGGGGCTATGCAGGAATGAGTGAGGCCCACGTCCCTACCTCTCACACCCTGCACAGCTGGTTTAAAGCAACATGATTGGTGACTTCCAGGCCCTGGATGTCTCTGGAGAGCACAGGTGATGGAGGAAAACTGTAATAATCACTTTGATATAGGTTTTAATATATCCTCCTATCTCCCTGCATACACTGGGAGAAAGAAATTGAGATCCACAACACCATTGTCAGCCCCAGACCAAGTATTCAGGTGCTGGCGAGTCAAACGTCTCCTCATCTAGAGTTGAATTTCATAGTTACAAAGAATTAAATTTCACTGATATTTGGTAAGTAATAAATGGCTGCATTAGAAATGCAGAGGAAGTGAGCAAAACGGCTTGAATGAGGAGGCAACTTCTGCATGCAGGGAATGGAAATGTTAGTATCGCCTCTGTTGACTTTGGTGCACTTTAATTTTCTTCTCTCATCACATTTAATACAAAACAATGCCCTAAATGAAACACGATAAGGCCTCTAAACTTTTCACCCAATTCTTCCCGAATTTCTATTTAATTCTGGCTGTCTTGATTTAAGCTTCAATAAATACAAATAATTTCTATGAGCTCCATCCCTGGCCTTGGGAGTACGCCTCTTCATAATTAATTCTCTGGCGTTTATCTGTTTTTAATTCACTTTTGTGTGCTCAGTTGCTCAGTGGTGTCCGACTCTTTGCAGCCCCAAGGACTGTAGCCCACCAGGCTCCTCTGCCCATGGAATTTTCCAGGCTAGGATACCGAAGTGGGGTGCCATTTCCTACTTGGTGGAATCTTCCCGACCCAGGGATTGAACCTGTGTCTCTTGCATCTTCTGCGTCGGCAGGCGGATTCCTTACCACTCTTTAAGTCAACTTTAATGCTCTGGAATTTGGGAAGCCAGTACTTTTTTTTTTTTTTTTTTTTACCTATTAAACAATTAAGGATATAGGAAAATGAAAATTACATCATTGGTACATGTTCTCTATGGTGCTAACAGGCTATAGGATTGGGAATTCTTTTTTTTTTTTTTAAATCAGTATTGACTTGCTAATCAGATTCTAAGTTTTACTAGATTTATAGCAGTGATGTCCACTGCCTTCACATTTGCTTCACGAATTCCTCACACTCTGTGTACTCTCGCTGGTACCATTTTAACCAGAAGTAAGAAGTCAAACTAAATCATGGGCCTGGGATATGAGTCCACCTTGTCTCCCTTCCATCCAGCTGACATAGTCTAAATCACCCCTTCCCTGAAGCATGCCTCATCAGCTGTGCACTGCAACACAAAGGGGAAAATGTTTTCCCAACCCAGAAACTCATCAACTTGAACCCTGAAGCATGACATCTGAATACCTTACTGCAAGAGCAGAAGCAGCTCACGACTGCTATACACGATCATTAACAACCTGCTTGCATTTCCAGGGCTGCCTCGGTGGGTTAATATATGCACTATGTATTAAACCATCTGCCACGAAGTCTGACCCAGTCTTTCTCCACGGTGACCAACTGCAAAGGTTACCTGTGAGTGTTAAGAGGCACAGTATACTATCATTACATTTATCTGTACCAATTCTTTGGTTTTATTATTGGTTCTTTTGTCCTCAACAGAATATCTTTTCAGGCTCTTGTGTCCCATATTTGCATAGCCTAGAGTCTAATGAAAATATATTTAATCCTCTATGTCAACTCTTTTAAAGTTCAGCATTAGCCTTTTATTAAACTCAGGCTAAAGAAGAATGAACTTCACATTTCCTGTGAAGATGGGACAAAACTTGATTATCAGCATATGGTCTCATGTATTTTTGTGCACTTTAGAAACCTGTCTTTAATGCAGCCAAAGATCGTTTTGTTTTGTTTTTAGTCTAGGTAAGGAGCACAACTGAGCTCCCTTCACACATGACCAAGTTCCCCTCTCTGAAGATGCTGAGAGATAGGCCATATCAAGTAGTATGGAAACTGAAACTTTTCATTCTCTTATGCTAGCTCACAGGCTTCCCCGGTGACTCAGAGGTAAAGAATCCGCCTGCAATGCAGGCGATGCAGGTTCAATCTCTGACTGCGGAAGGTCCCCTAGAGAAGGGAATGGCAACCCACTCCAGTATTCTTGCCTGGGAAATCCCATGGATAGAGGAGCCTGGTGGGCTACAGCCCATGGGGTCACAAGAGTCAGACACAACTTAGCAATTAAACCACCACCATCATCATGCTAGCCGACAGCTCAGTGAATGGAATTGCATCTGGTGTCAGGTTACTTTATTATATGTTTGTAGAGCAGAGGTTAGCAGGGGGAGGGGGCAAGGGGGATAGAGATATTTTGCAGATATTCCTCTGTGGTGTTTCAAATGAATGCAACTTAGAGAAAAGTAACAAACTTCTCCTCCTTCCTAGACATCTACTCCCAAACAAGCAATCAGTATATTAAGTGACACTACTCCTAATATAAACCCCTGAGATGGAATGCTATTAATTTAACTGTACTCTGAGGAATATCATCCACTCCCTACCTAGGTTCTTAATCCAAGACTAGGCTTTATTCCTTGCCTTTGGTTATTTATTTTCCTCAAGGGTCCCTTCAGAGGGAGTCAGCCAAACTCTAAGTGAACTACTTAGATTTTTGAAAATCCAAACTTACCTGACATTTTGCAAGGCTATATTTGGTCGTGTGTGTGTGTGTGTGTGTGTTATCACTAGTGGTGTCCGACTCTTTGTGACCCCATGGGCTGTAGCCAGCCAGGTTCCTCTGGGCATGGTATTCTCCAGGCAAGAATACTGGAGTGGGTAGCCGTTGCCTTCTCCAGGGCATCTTCCCCACCCAGGGATCGAACCAGGGACTCCCAGATTGAAGGCGGATTCTTTACCATCTGAGCCAGCAGGGAAGCCACTTGGTCCTTTTTAGTTAGGTTTATATTGAATGTTAACCCGAAACACAAGTACTATATTCTTTCCTCTGGGGAGGTTTCTCAAACGGTAACCCTATAAACTCTGTATTGTTCTGTGATTCTTCAGAATCTGACTTCTCTCAAAATTATAACAGAAGATCAGCAACCTAAAGTCTGGGGACTTTCTGTGTATGCGTGTGTACGCCCCTGCACTGCACGTGCAAGGAACGCACTGCACGACTGCACCCTTAAGCACTCTGGGGTCCCCAGAGAGGCTGGAGGCCCTCCCACGCAGTGAGTTCCCACTTCTCAGGTATGCTTACAATTTTTAATAGCAACATCGTAATTTATTTCCTTCATGAGCTTTGGACCTTCTGATTTACTGCACGTAAGCTTCTCAAATTTGCCTCAGCTGATTTTTCTTGGAGATTCAACTCACCATTTAAGGTGCATCGAATTCCCTATAAAAATTGCTCTGCAGGACAGGGAGGCCACACCCAACTCTCCACACACTACATCTTTCTCTCACACTGCTTTCTGATGTCCTAGGAGCACAGCTTCTGATACCCTAGGTACTTACACACGTTACATGTTTTTGCCATCTTTGGTTGCTTTTTGAAATGTCATCCATTTGCCCTCTCCATTTCTCACTGGTCTTTAACATGTCTTCTGAGTTTCCTGAGACAGATTTTTCACTTTTCTAAAGGATGCCTTTTTAGTACTAATAAAACTTTCATACTTGTCTGCTTAATCACGCCAGCTTTACTGTCCCTTTTTTACTTTTTTGTTTTTGGCTCAGAGGTATATGAACCATCTGTGCCTCGAAAACAGTTTGCTTAAATAGCCTCCAGGCAGATTTTATGGTTTTTAAGTTTTTTACTTTAACCTTCAGCCTGCTGTTAGCCATTTTCATCACAGTTTTAAAATCAGCCTCTTTTGGAGACGGCTGTCACTATATGTAGTTTTCAGAAGTTACTGGAACTGAAAGGGGGCCACTGACTCCAGCTGAACTGTACTGGGTTTCCATTCACAGTCTCCTGAGGCAGGTGCAGGCATGACGGAGCTTGATAAGGGTCCCCTTCTCTGCCTGGCATCCTGAAGACTGGTGGAGACCCCTTGATTTAGAATAGCCATGTCCACATCACCCAGTAAGACCCAGGAACATTAAATCTGATTCACCTACCTCCTTTTTATTATTACCACATGTCTATGGCTTTGTCATCCTGATCCTAGCCACTAAATGAAACAAGAGGCTGAAACAAAGAATCCAGAGAAAGGGCGGGGATTCCTCACTTCTCACCACACCACTGTGCCCTGAGAATCGCCCTGTGTTGGCATGCCAGCAGAGGAGCTGCTCTGTTTCCACTTTAACAACTTGTGTAGTCTGGGGAGCTGCGTGTCAATAAGCATTCCTCTTTGTTGGAATATATCATCACCCAAACTTCCTGTCTGCCCTCAACATTAATGTTAATATAGCTCTATGTGCTGTGCTTAGTCACTCAGTCATGTTCGACTCTCTGCGACCCCATGGACTGTAGCCTGCCAGGCACCTCTGTCCATGGGGACTCTCCAGGCAGGAAGATTGGAGTGGGTTGCTGTGCCCTCCTCCAGGGGAATCTTCCCAACCCAGGGATCGAACCCAGGTCTCCTGCATTGCAGGTGGACTCTTTACCATCTGAGCCACCAGGGAAGCCCAACATAGCTCTACGGTTTCTTTCTATAACAAAACCATACCTCTTTCCACACTAAGTGTCATGGGTAGGGGGTGGAAAGGGGTTAGGTTTATTTCCAACCATATCTATCAGACAATAATAACACTATTGCTCTCTTTCAAATCAGCACATTTTTACCCAATCTTTTCTGTTGTCATTGCTGCTTTTCTGATATAGTTGATAACTAAACACACTTGGGTTCTTAGTCTTATCCTTATTTTGATTATTATTTATTTACAAATTGCCTCTACCCACAGGAGTTACGCACTGTCAATATACTCCCTGAAATGAATTAGTACCATGAATGGGCGAACTCTATAGTTATGAGGTTGAGTGAAGGATCAAAGAAGGCAGAGGCCAGCAGGCAAGTCACGCATTTCTAAAGGTTGGTGGGATGAATAAACAAATGGATGAATGAACACACAAACAAATGGATAAATGAGATTATTGTCCTAGGCAATGTTTATTTGTTCAATTGTTCTCTTGCTTGTAGGTAAAATTCCATTCCTTCCAAAGAACTTGAAATGAGCAAAGCAGCAGCAAACTAGGGCCAGGACTGGAAATCATGCTGCTGTGTTCTCAGCCCAGTGAGTTCTTCCTTCCCCGTTTCCCCTACTTAACACCCCTTCAGATCTCTCAGACTTCAATTCAAGCAGTACTTTCTCAGAGAAGCTTCCAGATCTCCCGACTGGTCAAATCTCCCTATGAGAGGCCCTCACAGCACTGCGCCCACACTGTCATAGCTCTTGCCACAGTGGTAATTTCACAACTGCATTCTTATTTAAACAAATCTCTGTCCCCCACTGGATTGTAAGCTTCATGAGGGCAGTAACTAGGTCTTTTATTTATTTATTTATTGGCCACTGTAGTTCCAATGACTAGCACAGTGTCTGGCACATGGTAGCTACTGAACAAATATTTGTTAGATTGATTCATTAATTAACTAATAACTGTGAAGGCTGAAGTCTCCAAGGTCTCTGCTCTTTTGCCCACCTGAACCTGTATTCAGCCTCAGACTAAATCACAATTTGTTTGGACACTCTCCCTTCCCTTCAGTTTAGGAGACTCAGTTTTCAGCCAGAGAGAGAGAAGTTTAAATGTATAGGCAAGCAGGCTAACTCTTGATGGGTAACAGCAGCCTCATCCCATCACCATCTAGTCCCAGGCATCTGACTCCCCACATCCAATATGGGCCATGGCCAACATCTCCCAGGCCACTACACTGATGAAGCCACATGCTGGGTTATCTGCTGTTCTAACTGCACCCTTGTTCCTCTTCCTAAATGAGTATATCTAACAGCTAACTACAGTCCCTTTGTCTTAGCTTTGTGCAATCTCGTGTTCTATAGACTCCAAAAAGAATCAAAAGAGTCAGCACTTTGGTCCTGGCACTAAAACCAACATTCTAATTATCGGGTTTGTCAAAGCAGCTGGTCCTGGAGAGATGAGGTAGTGCATCTAAAGGCCCTTTGATGAATGTTAACCACATTTTTATCTTTCAGTCCACACACGGGTTTCAGAGTCCTTCCACATGACAAAAGTTGATGGGCATGACATGGTTGTTGTGTAAAGAATTCAACATCATGAGATCACTTCTCCTTCTCTCTCATGGACATTTGCTGGCACATATCATCAGCCATCACACTGACCTCATCCCTTTTTAAAAAGTGTCCAGATTTTCATTCTGGTAGCTACCCTTCCCCCATGCAGCTTCCCTTGGGCTTTAGAGGAAAATGAGCCCAACTCCATTGTCAGAAGGAAATCATCACTGGCTCAAGCTAATTCAAATATCCATTGCTCTGGTCACAGTCCCAAATTCAGGCCTAAGCATGTGACTTCAGCACAGACAATGAGTGTGAATTTCAACATTCTTGCTCAGAACACTAGGCCATACGCATTCTGTCTTCTATTGGATGTGAACGAAGAGACATCTATCCCTGATTGCTGTTATTAACCATTCCATGGCCCTGAGGAGCTTGCCTTGGAATATGGTCAACACTCTATCCAGAAGAATATAGACGTGGGAAGAAATGAGACCATGATAAGACCATTGCACTGCAGGATCAACCTACCCTGAAGTATACTCTAGCTTAGGACTCTACAGTTCCATCAGATAAAAGAAGCTTTTTATTTCTTAAATCAGTTTGAGTTGGGTCTTCTGCTACTAGCATTAAAAAATTCTGAAGTGAAGTGAAGTGAAGTCGCTCAGTCGTGCCCAACTCTTTGCGACCCCATGGATAGTAGCCTGCACCAAGCTCCTCCATCCATGGGATTTTCAAGGCAAGAAGTACTGGAGTGGGTTGCCATTTCCTTCTCCAGGGAATCTTCCCAACCCAGGGATCGAACTCAGGTCTCTCACATTGTAGACAGATGCTTTACCGTCTGAGCCACCAGGGAAGTCCTACACCCTAAAAGTATGCAGTCACCAAATTCAGTCTACTCTTAAAATAAATTGGGCTTCCCTGGTGGCTCAGATGGTAAAGAATCTGCCTGCAATGCAGATTCTGCAATGCAGGGATCAGGTTTGATCCCTGGGTTGGGAAGATCCCCTGGAGAAGGGAATGGCAACCCACTCCAGTATTCTTGCCTGGAGAATCCCATGGACAGAGGAGCCTGGAGGGCTACAGTCCATGGGGTCACAAAGAGTTGGACACGACTGAGTGACTAACACACTTAAAATAAACTTTAAATAATTTTTATTTAAATAAAGTTTAAATAATTTGATCCAAAGATGGTCCCTTCAAAGTTTCCACCTCCTTTTCATCATGCTTCTTTGAGGGGTAGAGCTTGAGAAGGCCTGTATATGTTATATGTCTCCCAGGACAAGACTTGAGTTCCATATGGCACTTGAGCTTGCCTCCTGAGGCCTTAACCTCCCCATTAGGTTGGGAGCAAGCCTTGTCAACTGCATAGAAAGAAAACTGCTGTGTCAGATCATTTAACGAACAACTTCCATCCTTCATTCATTTCTTCCCACAGTGTGCCCCAAAAAAAAGAACAAATGAAAAAGAAACCTAAATTGGTTCAACACACTTTTGCTACTGGGAAATGTTTCATAACTACGAATGAATAATTCAGTGAATATGATATTTTAAATTTTCTATTGCCAGACACACCCAACTTTGATGGGAATGCTGTTGCCTTTCTTACTCTCAAAATCCCCTTTGCCTCCAGGATCTTAAATCTATTACTTCCTTGATATAGAAATCCAATCAACAACAAAAATCAGATGTCACACACCCTATTCAATACCGTCCAATAGCTGCCATCATACTTAGAATAAAATCCAAACTATTACCTCTCCACCCTACATGATCTGGCCACTAACCACCTTGATCATTCAACTGCAGACACAATGGCCTTCTTGCTATTGCTCAAAAATGCCAAAACTGTTCCTGCCTGACCGCTGCCTTTCACTCGCTCCCTCCCTGGAGCCCTCTGCTATAAACGCTTCACATGACTACTCCATCACTTCATTTTGTCCCTGCCCACATTTCACCTCCTCAGAGATAACTTTTATGACCATCATGTACAAAATAGCACCTCACCACTATCCATCCCCTCACCCTACATTTTCTTCATAGCATATATCACTACCTGAAATTGTGTTCAATACATACATATTTTTAACTTGTATATTATCTATCTCCCTTCAAGAATGGACTATAAGTCCCTTTAAGGCAGGGATTTTTCTCTTGTTCAATGATGTAGCCACTAAGCCTAAAATAGTACCCAGTACATTATAGGAGCTCAATATACTTTTCATTTTACCTTCTAAAAATGAATGGATGAATAAGTAACAAGGTTTTTTTCCTTAAGCTTGGCCAAAAACAAACAAAAGAGCAGCAGAGAGGCACTTGCCTCTGGTTGGACAAATCCCCCTTGTTTTTACCTTTTGCCCAGCTTTATTTCACCGGCTCCTGGATCTCTGTATCTCTAAAGCATTTGACACCAACAACTTAAATTGCTCCCACTTATGAAACAGGCAATCCCACAGATGATCACAGGAAGTATCAGGGCCTTCAAAGGCTCTTATAGCAAAGCATTGGATGTGCAGTCACAGAACTGCTTGCCACATTATAAATAATATGCAACCTTTCTATCAAAACAGAATACAAGATAACATATTATTTATTGGATCCATATAGAAATCACCAATTTATCTTGTGATATTCGCCTGTGAAGAAGACTAGCAGTCTTTATACCTCAAAATTCCTATTACCCATTGAACCCCCCAAATATACTTATTGGGGTAGGAGCCTGCATTAAGAGAGCAGACTCTCTTAAACTCAGTTTAAGTTTTTGTGACAAAAATTGGATGCAAAATCTTTCATTTGTCATAAAATCTACTATCTCTGTGGGAGAAAAATAATCATTCCAAAGTTGTTTTCTCACAATCAAAAGTGATTAAATACTTTCAAATACCTTTCAGCATATTTAAGAAAGAATTCTCCTACATGCATCCAAAACTCTCTCACAGATCAGTATGTTTCCAGAGCACATTTGAAAAAAAACGCACATCTACTAACTATATTTTCTTCTATTAGAAGATGAGTTAAGCAGGAAATACATTAAATACATTACTATCTGAATTTATAATAGAAGAGGTTAACCCTTAACCATAGCAAACTAATGAGGAATATTTTACCTTAGAAGGATTAATCAGGGCTCTTAACACTGTGCAATTTGACATTTTGAGGACTTAATCAAGAATGAATTTTATTCACCTATTTACTTTTCATCACAGGGATGCCTTTCAAAGCCACCACGTGTTAGAATAAATATAATTCTTGAGCTTAATCATTCTGCCTTAAGAAAAATTTATTTTAAATAATATCTCATAGCTTTTAAAAACAGTTCTCACAGAAGTAGCACTATTACACTTATGTCATCTCCAGGCCAAATTCAGCTCAAACACTCAGAAAAGATCAATACAGATGTGGTGAGCTCCAGAGCCTTGACCTGACTAACACTCTGTTAGCCAGGAGACCACAACACAAATTCCGGGAGGTTGTGATTATCAGACGCTGGCTTCTATCTATGGCCATTGATTATCTCCATCTTTGCTAAAGACTACAGGAGTTTCATTTAACTAGAGTGCTCAGTAAATTGCAGCAGAGTTCAAGCATCTTTTATGGATTCATTAAACCATTGATCTGCCTTCCAGAGCTTGTAGTAGGCCCCTGCTCTGGCCCACAGCCTGTGTTTACAGAGAATACAACAGACTGGCATTTGTAACCTCCAAGGGCAGCCTGTCAGGAGACATTAGACTTTACTGTGTGCATGGCCACCCTAAGAGTGGATAGCAACCTAGGGAATTTCCCATTCTCAGTCTGAGCTGCTGGGGCAGAAATTAAGTGGCCCTCTGCTGCAAGATTTTCTTTACTCTATCCTAATCTGTGAGAATAAGAACAAAGAGCAGAGAGCCCAAGGAACAAAAAATTGCACGTGGCTTGCCCAGTTCATACTTTTGCTTATGTGTACAAAAGCTATCCAGAGGTACTGAGATGGGAGAGAAATAAAAATAACCACGGGTGTGCCTATAGTTTGCATCTCCTGCATATGGCCCTCTTGGGCGTACTAGGTTTTATGACCAGACATTGCAAAAGTGTATGAGAGAAATTCTGGACTCAAACTACTATCTTAAAATATCTCAAAGCAAGCCACCTGGCCTGTCTTATGCATGCACTTATTTAGACAGTTAACGTTTTTAACGAAGCATTTGAATTTACAGAGCATAACTACAATCCTAGGAAAATGCACAATCATCTCTCTTGGTTTCTCCAGACAGTGCACTAAGCACTCTTAGAAACTTCTCCCCCTCCTAGTCGTTACTAGTACAGTTGCATGACACCTTCCTTTTAAAATCAGCACAAAGACTAACTCTGAGCTTCATGGAGCTGATGACTGGAGAAGGACAAGAAAATGAGCCATTTCTTCAAAAGCTCATTCTTCAGATACACCTAAACACTGTTAGCAGCAAGGTGAGAAAGTTGACGATGTGAGTGACTGGATCAATAAGGAGAACGCAGGTCCCAAATAACTAAACCCTTCCTAATCATTTGTTTCCCTGAACTGCCCACTAACCAAACAGACACCGGACGAGGAACTCAGCACAAACATTCATCACTGTGCAGCCGCAGCCACCGGAGCACAGTGCAGCTGATGCAATCTGACACTGTGGTTAATGTGAAAAGGGAGTGTGCCTTTGAGATGGATTGGATAATTACCGGCAGTTCAGATGAGAAAAACTTGATTTAAGTGTAAAGCATTAGCTATCACCAGAAGGATGGCCAGAGACTGTCTGAAAATTAACATTCAAGCATCTATGTCAGTAACCCTGTGTATCAGTCTCTGGGTGACGGGATTTGAATCTATGGAAAGTAGCCCCTCTTCCTTCTGCTCATTGAAAAGAAACATTGAATAGAGTATTGGTGCTTGAAGCTATTTTGGAGTTTTAATCATCTTTTCATATTTAATCTAAAATATCTAATATTATTCAGAAGCTGACATCTATTCTGGGTAATAGTTTAAAATTATTTCTGTTTCCCCACAATATCCCAACATGTAGCCCATTCAAAACTATGGGACATGGTTGCTATTCCTTTCTTTCAGTACATGGTTGTGATCCCTTTTTCTTTTGCTTGCCCCATTCTCTTTGTGTTCTGGGGGTCCCTTGAGTTCAGTGTCTCTCAAGTAGTGTTCAAGTGTTCTGATAAACTCAAGATCGCATGCCTCTCCCCCAAGCTTCTGATTGATGGCTTCCTAGGGCACTGGATCCTACCTGGCCTACAGAAGCTCTGCCCTCAGACTCTTTCTGTCCCTCCTCAAGGGTCCAGGCATCACTTTAACCTGATTTGCTTCTTATTTCTCTGGCCAGAATTCTTTTGCTCTACCCCTACCCTGAATGTGTTTCAAAGGACTAACACAGTTCCTCTCCTCTGCTGGTGTTTTTTTCACGGGTTCTTATTTGCAGAATTTCATCAATATTCCATCCCATATTTCAAAATACTAGAGAACAAGAAAACAGGTGGGTTTGTTATTCTTTCCCCCAAAGCTTCCTGAGGACACCTTTGTTTGCTGTAACTGAAAAGGAACTAACTCAGCCTCGGAGCCTGTGGGTTAAAGTCCTGGGAGGCAGCGGCCACTCTATAGGCAGGCAGTGGGCAGGCTCGCAGCACAGTTCGAAGACAATGCAGAACCAAAGCAGACATTCTTCAGGCCAGAGTGCAGCTATATAGTCATAGAGTCTCAACCCCATAAAAACATTGGCACCAAAAAAAATGGCACCCCATAAAAACACGGTGAATCTACAGGAAGAAATCTGGTGCTCCCTAAGAATTCTGTCAATGAAGAATATTTGCAAACAACTGGCAAAAGCAAGTCCGTGGCCTAAGCTTCAGGCAACTGGGACATTAATTACAGGTAATTTAATGTCCTTCCCTAAACCTTCATGAATGATAGCCATTTTGCAAATTAAATCTTGCAGGTGTTTAAATGAAAAAAAGTAGACAGGTTAATCACTAGATTAACAAGGCAATTGTTACACATTTCTTCTGCACTACTAGGTTCTATAGTGAGGTCTGAAACTGAGAATCTTCCCCAGGATATATTCAAGTTTAATAAACAGCCCAATAGTCTAAACAAAATGTAACTCCAAATACTATGATGATACATGCTGTGTATCCAGCAATATAGCTTGAAAGTAAAGGAAATGCTTATTATACAATATTCTCCTCACTGAATATTTGTTATTATTACCATGATTGTTATGAAGATCTTATTGATATCATCTGCAAATGTTGTTTCTGTCTATATAACCTTTTTATTTTTAATTCATCTTTATCTCTTATCTACATAGATATTTCCCACTATAGTCTGTGGAAGAACAGCAATGTTGTGATACTGAAGACGTATTTCCATCTATTCTTATCTCAAATTACAGAACAATTAGAACAAAAAGCAAAACTTCGGTGCTATTAGGAATTTGTGTCTATTACTAAAGTATCAGTGAGACCCCTATAAATTTGGTATCTGAACAAGGAAAGAAAACCTCCTTACGTTGCCTGTGTTAGCCTTTTGTCTTGAATTTTGATTTCTTGCTTGATTTGTAGACATCAGTTTAGACAACAGGATATTTCCCATGCAGAAGGAAAAAGATCAAACACAGGATATTTGGAAAAGACTACTATTTGTGGTCTTGTTTGTTACTCTTGTTTTAAGTGGGATAATGGTTACAAGGCATCACTCCCTTAGGAAAGAATATTTTTAAGTGTCTGTTATTGTGCAAAGTAAAACTGGTATTAGTTGGACTAAACACTTCAGCATCTCTTACAAAACCACTAAGGAGTATACGACTTTCCAACTCCTAGGGAAAACACTAGGCTAGAAATGTTCTCAAGTTCTTCTCTACTTGTGGCCTCAAGAAGGGGCTGGGAAAAGAATGAGCTATTAGTTCCCTGAAAAGTCTGCAGTGCATCAAGTAATGAGATTGACATCCCATTGTTCGGCTGATGCCCACAGACTACAAAAGTATTTGTCTTACCCATTGTTTCAAACATTTTGGAGTCAGCAGTCGAGCCTGTTGGGGATAAGGATTCTATGAAATATGATTATGAATCAACACCATACACTTCCTAGAGCCAACATCCTGAAATGTGTAAGCTGGTAGTTGGGCTCCTTAAATGAATACAGCTGTGACTCACAGTTCTAGCAGAAGCATTCCGAAGAAAGCCTACATACTTACAGCAATCCAAATTACTCTTCAAATTGAATTTTAAGTTGGTTTAAAATTATAACCTACATGCCACAAAGGGTTAACTTGGCTTCCTTCCATCCCCTCTTACTTCACAGCACCAGGGTTTGGAAGAGAGGGATGTGTCATTCTTAACCTATTCCATCAAACAAACACAGAGACCCCAGCAGAAAGGAGGTTTGAGAAGCAAATGAAATTTAAAGAGCCAATTTTCAGCGGGCCTTCATTCTGAGAGTTGGGCTATTTTTGTCCTTGTTTTTTAGCAGAAAATCAGTTCCTGCCTTTATACCCAAGCATTTGTGAAGAGGATGGCAGGGGAAGCACAGGCACAGCTGTCCAATTTACATTCACAAATGCAGGTGTTGCTCAGACACAAAACAGAGGTCAGCTGAATACTGCTCCTAATTAGCTACCTTTTCTACCAGGATTTTTCTTTGTAAAGTTATGCATGCAATTTGGGTTCAACTTAGAGACCATTTTTAGATCCCAGCATGCTATCTACCAAGAAGTGGGCTGTCATTATAAAGCACAATTTACAACATAGTTAATTTTACATGTTTTTTTAGATTCTACATTATACCTAAGGCAAAATTCTGTTCTGCATACACATTATTCACTCTGTTTTCCATCCACTTCTCAGTATTTAAAAGTGTAGAATTTAGCCAGAAAATCTTTTATGTAGGAATGGGAGGAATTCTGCCCTCTAAGATTAAGCAGTCCACAATCTTAATAATGAGGACTAAAGACTTTGTTAAATGATACAAGAACAGAAGTAGCTATTTGCTATTGTCTTCAGTGAGGAACACCCTGGGGCTTAGTACAGCAGTTCTTAGAAATGGCAGGATGGAGACTGGTATCTAATACAATCCATTAGGAAACCCAAGCCCTAAATGAAATGACCACAAAATCCTATCAGTTAACAGAAATGCAGCAGCTGTACATGTTTATTGTAATACAATAGGATATTGTTGCAGAGATAACACTCTTGAAATTAAAAAAAAAAAAGAATCTAGCAAGCGATGTGACCAGTTTATTTCTCTATCTGAAAAACGACACCGTCTAGTGGGGCAGAGGTTTGGAATACATAAATAAGCATGAAGATTGCAGAAATGACAGGTATTGTATGTACACTAATGGGCTGGGGGGGGGGTCAGCCCTCAAAGTCACTGGCTAAACGTCAAGTCACTGCCGCTCCCAGGTTTTACAGGATATTCAAAGAACTACCCCAATAACTACTTGCAGGAAGTGAAGAGTAATGGTCTTTCTCCCTTTGCTGATTTTACCTACTAAGTATTCCAAATACTCTTATCTTGGCTCCCAGTTATCCATTTTTCAAAACTGTATGCTATGGAATTTTAAATTCAGTTTGACCTTAAACTTTATAATTATAAATATGTATATCTTATATATATGATATGTATTATATGGACTTTTTTTTCATATTGAATCAGATACCTTTTATCAAAGGCTTAAAAAGTTGGATCACTGTGCAAAGTGCAACATGTATTACCAGGATTGTGACAAATTTATCTTGCCTGATTTTATTCACTACAGGCAGTCCATCAAGATTCAGACCCATAACCCTTTGGAATAATAGAAAGACAAAACCCCTGTTCTATAGCCATCTTCTGGGATGGAATGCAAAGTATTTTGTTGTGGTAAGTACGGCTTTGAAGATGAAAGCTCTGGGCCCACTCTTGTGATTGTTACCCCAGTGCTCAGCATTCAAAACGGGAGCCTCAGGGTCTCAGAGATCATTTTAATCCCCAAATATTAAAACAAAACGTGTCTCCCATGCGTTGTTCCAACCACCCTCCTCTAAAGCCTCACCAGCCCCTCCCGTGAGGCCCCTCCCAGGGGAAAGTGAACTGTTGACTGTCCCAAAAGAATTCCAATTTCCTTACTTGTCTCCCTGTTCCAGTGAAGATTATGAGACTAATTCTTAGAGACTGCTACTAAAATTCCACCTCGCTGAATTCTGCAGCCTAATTCTTTTGGCATTATGCTTTTTGGCCGAATGATGTGACCCAAATTTGAAGGAGATAATTTGCTGCAACAGTGCTTCTTGCAATGCAGTGAGCCCCAAATTAGCATTTCAGGATTGCAAATATCAGACTTAAAAAAACAGTAACTGTTTGCTTCAAAGAAGGACAGATTTTGACATTGTTTAATGGAAATGCTTAGCAAAATGTGGACGATTTTATGAATTAAGGAAGATTTGCAGATCAATGGAAAATCAAGAACTAGCAATTGACTTCAATTATTAGTGGCAGAATGCAATAGCGGTTCTTAAAAGATCAGGAAATTAACTGAGTGTGTATGTTGATTGTAAAAACATCATGCATTCCACTTCCCATCAATGGTGGCTAACGCTATTCTAAAAGGACACTTTCAGATCTGAGATGTCTTAAGGCAAAACAAAAAAAGAAACCATAACCATGGCTGTTCCTGTGTTCACCCACCATGCTTCTCACAAACACTTCGCTGTGTGAGCTAGGTTGGTTCCTATATTCATTATTTCATCTTCTCTCAATATCAATCAATTTTAATGTAAGGTGTCAAGAAAAACTTGACTTTTTCCTGATTAGAATTTGTGGGTCGGATTTTGGAAAGAGCCAGAGCAACATTCACCTTGCAAACAAGTATAAAGCTGAGCGGACTAAAAGCTTTCTGGCCACGCTTCTGTGGCTAGTTTTTCAGCCTCGACAGGAAATTCCTACCACTTCTCTTTCACAGACCCTCGTCTAGTACTCTACCGCCAGAGAGACTGTCACTTAGGGTACCACTGCGTCTTCATCAGATTCATTCACCCTCTCAGAATTCAAACACCAAGACAAGAGAAATTGAAGGACAGGTTACACATTAGAAGGGGGCTCTTTAATCCAGAAGGTTAAGTATGACAGAGAAAGAGAACAGACAAAACAGAAAGAATCAAAGTACGGGGTGCGCAGTGAATTCAGCTAGAAGCTAAGAGGCGCATGCGCACGGGGCGGTGAGGCCTGCATGGGCCGCCTCTCTCTACGGTGCTCTTACCTTATTTCTCTTGAAGTAGGCTCGTCGGCAGGCGGCAAAGCACTTCTCGCTGCAGAAGCTTTTCACCTCACTTCCCATACTCAGGGAATAGCGCTTGATTCCCACTTTCTGGCACCAGGCACACATTATTTGTACATTTGACACATCATCTTCTATAATAAAAGTATAAGAAAAATGTTCATATCAGAAGCAAACATCCCTTCAAACTTAGACACACCCTGAACCTCAGAGAATTACTTGAGGTCTGATCTTAATTTCAGTACCTCACCACTTTCTGACCTAGGAAAATAGGCAGCTCTTGGTGGAAAGACTTACTGCTTTTCTCTCTCTCGTTTTTCTTTCTTTTTTTGGTTGGCTCCTATGTTTCCAAAAGACATCATTTATTTAAAAACCAAAGCATGACTGCAGAGCCACGAGGGTTCCCAGGGCTTCTTGTCCTGGTACAAATGCTTATTCTGCCTAGTTAAACCAGGCTCTGTACTAATGAAGCTTGGAAAGTGACTCCTTTCTTCAAGGGTACTGCTGACAGCCTACAAGATCCATATTGAGTGGGTTGCCCAGTGCTAACCTACAAAAGTGATGTCCCCATGTGAATTGGGACAGTCAGGAGCCAGGCTCAATCTTGCTGTGTTCCCAATTACTGTTACGTGAAAGGGGGTGTTGTTGACTCTTGCAATATAACGATTTCCAGGTGATATAGGGTCAGTCAAAGAAAGGAAAGGTGTGAGTGGCCAGGTTCTCCGGAAGGAAGGCAGTATCCCAGCTCACTCAGCAGTCTGCTATGAGACAGCCTTCCCTCACGGCTATCCTTGGGGAGGCGCAGGACTGATTCAAATTCCCCTCCAGGTGATGTGGTTCATGGTCCTTGGATGGAGGATTGGTAATGGGGGGTGTCAGCCATGAGGCCTGAGGTCACTCAGCTGCCCAGATCATTTTCAGCCACTGGTGGTCCTAGTAGCTTCTGTAGAACCTGCTACCCATGTCGTGGGAACACTTAGATTAATGTTAGGTGGTAGACAGATATTTTCAATATTTTAACTACTGTATTTCTTGTCCTTTGTAAGAGAAAAAAAACAAATTTAACTGGCACAACAAGCTCAGAATATCACAAATATTATTGCTTAAGACAAACAAAGGCTTTTAAAGTGAGTCACTTAATAAAATATATTTTGAGTAAATCATAGTGCAGGTGATAAGATGCTGTAACAAAATGTGATGGTGATACTCAAATGACTGGAGTCAGGGAAACACTGGGGTATTTACACAGAAAATAGGAGACGATTTCTTAGTGGAAATCTAAGGAATATTTCCTTGCTACCTCCTAGGGGGTTCTCACTGTATCTTACGTTTCCATGGTCATCCCAATTGACCGTGTGTGTGTGTGTGTATGACTGATTGCCACTATTAGCCATACGTCTTCCTCCTTTATGGATTTTTTTTGTACTAACCAAACTCATGCTCCAGACATGGGTGGCAATCATAAAATCCCCAACAAGCTTTGGTATAGTGTTGTCTGATTTCCGAATAAAATCCCCCAAAGACTAATTGCTAAGCAAGGCCTGGTTCATGAGTTGTTGACATATTCATGGTTCATAGAGCCTGTCATGCAATCATTCCATTTCCAGTGGAAAAGATTTGGTTTGAGGCAGTATGGTCATCAGCCTGCAAAATTAGAAGCAAACTAATTTGTAGTGCAGTGATATGGCTTCCCCCCCCCCCACCCCCTGCCAAGTGTCATCACTCAGAACTCTGGATAGCATTTTGTTTACCTTAATGGAATAAGTATTGGCATTTTAATGATCATTTTTATTTCACAAATTACATGTTGTAATTGATTGTTAATTATCAAATGAGACACTATAAAAAAAGAACCTCTGATGTTAATCAAACATTTTTGATAAAATAACTTCCTTTAAATGGAGTCATAACATGAATTCAAATGTCATGCAATGACTATTTAATAATGTATTCTATTCAAAGAAAGCTTTATTTATATTTTGTATGATTACTAATATGGCACCTGTCTACAGATGTTTTACATGGTATGAAAAATTAACAAGACTCTATAATTTACCTTAGAGTATGGTGTTTTAAAATTAGATTAGAAAGAGTATATGTAGAAAATAATCATCTATCATTACTAAACTAACTAGCACTAATAGTTTCTATTTTTCCAGTTAGCTACTTTAAAATCTTAAATTCCTGAAAAAAAGATGATACAGCAGAATTCTCACAAATGATCCACTGGCAAAAAGCTTGATTCTGGTGAAATAAGGGAAAAAAGATTTTACGGGGGAAATTATTTGGCCTCAAAATTCAATGAGGAGACCCCACTTCCTCGGGAGCCACTTTAGAACATGCATTAGGTTTCCCCTTGCGGTTTCTTCCTTTAAATAGTCTGATTTGGAGGGATGTGGGGGAAGTAAGTGTTTTAGTCCTAGATCTTTAACTATCATAGGCTAAAAGCAAGATGACAGAGGGTAAAGAGCAAAGCTATAAGAAGGCTGGGCAGCTGGCCTGAATCCTGGCCTGACCTGAAGGAATGATGCCCAAGGCAAAAAGGCCACTCACAGGTCTGTCTCATATTTACTCCATCATCACCACACAGTCCTACTTGTCTTTTTTAAAGGAGAGGCAAGGATAGTTTTTTACAATAGAGCTAACAAATAAAAAGTATAATTTTAAAGCAAATTATTTTTATAAATAATTTGTACTACAAAGTAACGATAGAGAAAATGAGACAAAAGAAATTGTGCACTTTTGTATCTGGCAGTTGGAAAACTCTTAGAATGGTACTTAGCATCTGTCTTGTTAAATAATTCAGTATTCTCTTCCGTTTTTCATAAAATTGTGTTTCATAAAGGCAAACTCTTTGGAAAACTGCCATCAGATATCTCCTGTTCTGTCACCAAACTGTTATCAACAGCTAATGCTCCAAAGAAGAGTCAGATAAAGGGATTATTCCAAAAGTTCAAGAAAACATTTTCAGATATCTCAGATGTTCTAGTCTTAATAAAAGTCATTTTTATTAATATATTTAAGAAATAAGAAAGAACTTTGGTTATTAAAATTGTCAGCTAAAACTTAGCTGAAAATTCTGCCACCAGACATGAGATGGTACCCCATCTTAAACAGCATGTCCTTACCCCTAGAAAATGAGCTTTTCTTAAGTGCTTAAAGCCAAAATGTATGTGTGCATGCTAAGTCGCTTCAGTCATGTTTGACTCTTTGTGACCCTGTGGATTGTAGCCCACCAGACACCTCTGACCATGGGATTCTCTAGGCAAGAATACTGGAGTGGGTTGCCATGCCCTCCTCTAGGGAATCTTCCCGACCCAGGGATTGAACCCAGGTCTCCTGAGTCTCCTGCATTGGCAGGTGGGTTCTTTAACCAGTAGCATCACCTGGGAAACATTAAAGCCAAAAGAATTGGTTTATTTTAACAATCACATCTTTTTCTAAAAATCTGAAACCCAGGAATTGTGTGCATGCTTTACATTGGCAAAAGAGAACGCCCCAGCCCTTTAGTCTTTTGAACCTTATCTGCTTTAAAATTTTTTAATTTTAAAAATATTTCTTCAAACTAGGAAAACCTGATCTCTTATATCTAGGCTAAAATCTGGGTCATTAGAGACAAGATTAGCCCCCCAAAAATTCTTGTAACAGATTTTTCCTTTATAGCCATTATTAGCCTGTGTATTTTTCATAATGAACAATGCAGCAACAAATGCAAAATACTTACAGCTTTAAATCACATTCCCATAGTGAATAGTTTATATAACATGATAAATTCTTCATATGATAATATCATATAAATATGCATCAGTCCAAACCGGCATGTTTCAATTAATCATGAAAAGTTTGTACCACCTCTTTAGGATTTAATTAAGCAAAATGTTTAGGGCATATTCTTTCCAATCTAATGTTCAAAGAGCTATAGAACATTATTCTACTTTATATCCCAGAAGGAGAAATCTAAATTAATTACTCTGAGATAAAATCAAAATTGTATTTATTTATCACAAGGCAGAGAAGTATGAAGTCAAGCATTTCTGGAATGCCTTGCTGAAGTTGAAAAATTACTTATCTGGGGACTTAAAAATAAGGATGGCCTTGGTCAATGCCATTCTAGAGGCATTTTAATTGGTTATGAACATGCATACTAGCTTACCTGACCAGAGCACAAAGCAAATCAGGAGGGCCTTAATGGACTCCAAGTGATTCACCACCCTTTTGTAACTTTCATGGGAATCTAAGACTGAGAAAACAAATCTAAAAGTATCTGCTGGTGCTGTTTCCCTCCTCCAACAGTTCCTAGAATGCATATGTCCAGATAATCATTTCAAGACTTGAATTATGTTTGAAACAAGCTGGAAGACAGCTTGAAGTGATTCTTGCGTGTTTTCCACACTATGAAACGAAAGCACAGGTAACATTCAAACTATTTGCTGGAGAAGTTACACTTAAGAACAGAATAAATACATGGCCTGGAAAGCAGGCAAGAAACTAAGATTAAAGTTTGCTTTCTTTGAAGCCCTTCTTGGAATAACTGAATTTCAAGAACCTTAAGGCAATCTAATTTAAAAGTCTCTAGAGTCCTACAGAAGCTCCTGTACAATTCCTTGTGTTCTAGAAATAAACATAAGGGAGACCAAGAGAAAATCTGGACCACTGAACCAAAAGGAAGATAATTATGGCTAGTAGGTGCCAGGCACAGTGCAAAGTTCTTTAAATCCATCATTTAATCTTAATCACAGCTACCACCCCCCAGGCAGGTAGGTACCAACAGTATCCCCATTATGCAGATGTGGAAAGTGAGGTTTAGAAGCCAAGTAGTTTGCTCCAAATCATACAGTCATTACACACCAAAGCCAAGATGAAAACTGGGGCATCTGACTCCAGGGCCCAAGCTCTTGATTACTACACCTTAGAGACCACAGTCTTTCTAAATGGGTGAGATTATACACCATCCACACAGACAACCTTGCAAGAAAAAGACTAAAAGCTGTCACAGATTCTGCTACTTGCACAGCACACTGCTCCATAACACTGCTGCTGCTAAGTCACTTCAGTCGTGTCCGACTCTGTGCGACCCCATAGGCGGCAGGCCACCAGGCTCCCCCGTCCCTGGGATTCTCCAGGCAAGAACACTGGAGTGGGTTGCCATTTCCTTCTCCAATGCATGAAAGTGAAAAGTGAAAGTGAAGTCGCTCAGTCGTGTCCAACTCTTCTCGACCCCATGGACTGCAGCCCACCAGGCTCCTCCGTCCATGGGATTCTCCAGGCAAGAGTACTGGAGTGGGGTGCCATTGCCCTCTCCATAACACACTAATAGACAAAACGGAATCAGAAAGGTCAAAATGTCTTTGAGGAGGCAGCTGAAGTGTTAATCAGTATTTGTTGGTCGATTTTAAGAAACAAGTTAAAGGCCCACAGTGCAAGCCTATGCTTCTTTATGACTATGCGACTTGGATTTGCTGCAAACATTCTGTCTGCACCCTCAAGGGCCACTTGAACATTAAATGATGAGACAGAACCAATATACTTGGGTCTCACGAAGCAGTCATTCTACTCATAGGCAAGCAATACTTTTCTCAGCTTTTTCTTTTGTAAGGAGGGGGATCAGGAGTAGGACATGGATAAGACTGACTTTCCATGTGGGTGAAGTAGGGAACCGCTTATACATGTGTAACTTTGAAGATTCCAATAAGAATATTCTAGCTTCAAAAATTATCCTTACCTACTCACAGAAGTCCAATTCTACCATTATGGAGTAATTTCCTGGGCTAAATATTTCTTATATTCCATTAAAACATGAATTCCCTGAAAGCAGTAAGGCTCAATACATATTTATCTATAATGATTTATGCTTTAAAATGAGTGATTCTTTCGGAAGAACAAGTTTTCACAGAGAATGGAGAGAAGAGCTAAGAAGAGAGCTCCATGAGAAAAAAGGAGGGCAGAGATGGGAGAAGCTAAGGGCACAAGAAGCCTCTGCTCACTACTTGGCTAATGTTTAGCCCTGGGCATAGAGGTAGAGCTAGCTGAGGACCAAGAAGTGAAGGCAGAGTGGCCAAAGCCTACTGTCTGATCATACTGCAGCATAATGTCAAATATTTTCAGAATGACTGTTAGATGTGAATTTAAAGCACAGGAGAAGCTGAAGGAGGTGGGAAGAATGGCATATAGCTAGGGATCTCCAGAAAAGAAAAGCAACAGGCAGATCCACTTATTACAGCTCAAGGGGGTGACTGTTTTTAAGCAAATGAGGTAACAGATACCTACTCCTTTGCAAACTTAAGTCGCTATTATTTGAAAGACAGTATGATAAAGTGTGGAGAGAGGGAGACAGAGAACACAGGTGAAAGTACTAATACTGCCCCTTCCAGTTGTGTGACATGGGCAAGTCACTCAAGGAATAGTAATACCCACCTTAACTCTAGCTGCGGTGAGGATCAAATGAGAGAAAGTAGGCACATTCCCCATGTAAATGAGACTTCCTTAAAATTACTGCAATTAGAGCCATAAGCTGGAGAATCCCATGAGCAGAGGAGCCTGGCGGGCTACAGTCCATGAGGTTGCAGGGAGTTGGACATGACTGAGTGACTAAGCACAGCACAGCACAGCACAGCGCCATAAGAAAAGGGTAGGTGACGGCTGTATGCAGTCTGGGAGTCCCAGTGAGTAGGTACCAGCCCCTTCTATCACATCCTTCCCACCCAGTGGATGATATCTATAGACCCAATATCTCTGAATACAAAGAACAACCCAGTAATTGGTTAAATTTCATTAACTCAGACTATTTAAGAATAAAGCCATTTAATAAAAGCTTCACTTACACTTATTCTTTTTAAAAATTAGTTAAATTAATAGTTGACAAGGTGTTGCCAAATATATCACTGTACTGCTAGATATTCTGTAATTAATAGATGGGAATTATTTGTAATTATTACATCAACTATCCATACATGGGTGGATCTTTCTACACACTTGAGAAGTTTGCTCTTTTAAAAAGTATATAGTAACAACTGAAAATGTCTGCCACCTTGGTAACTGAACTATTAAAAATTGCCAAAGAATAGAGTCTGAATTAATAAAATTTTATTGCACTTAATTCTCATTAAAAGGAGAGATGCAATTAAATGATAGTGGTTCCATACAGTTATGATTTTTTATAGTACCTAAAATAACCCCCATTTTTCTTTTGGAAGTAGAATTATCTGAAGTGATTTCAAGATTTAAAATAGTCCACATCCCTTCAAATAGGGTAGCTATTGTTTAGTCGCTAAGTAGTGTCCACCTCTTTTGCAACCCTATGATCTTGTAGACTGCCAGGCTCCTCTGTCCATGGGATTTCCAGGCAGGAATCCTGGCGTGGGTTGCCATTTCCTTCTGCAGGAGATCTTCCCAACCCTGAGATCGAACCCATGTCTCCTGCATTGGCAGACGGTTTCTTTACCACTGAGTCACCTTGGAAGCCCGAATATAGTACTTAACTCCAAAATAAAATTTAAATTGCTATACATAAACTAAAATTTGGTTCCAGTATATAAAAGGAAGGGCTTTTCTGGTGTGGAAGGGCCCTTCTGGACTGCTGTGGTACAGTCCATAGGGTCACAAAGAGCTGGACACAACTGAAGCAACTTAGCACACACACATATAAAAGGAATGAGCATATTATACAAATTATATAATATGTATACAAAGCATTATATACATATTATACAGAATGACAGGAAAAAGATGGAATCATAGAAGCATATATGATAACAGATATAAAGAGCTAGCCAATGGGAATGTGCCGTATGACTCAGGGAACTCAGACTGGGGGTCTGTAATAACCTAGAGGGTTAGGAACAGGTGGGAGGTAGGAGGGAGATTCAAGAGGGAGGGGACATATGTACACCTATGGTTAATTCATGTTGATGTATGATAGAAATCAAACCAATATTGTAAAGCATTCAACTGATTAAAAATAAATAAATATTAACAAGAACTCCACAAAAGATTTTTTAAGTTTGCTAAAATATGTACAAAGTACAAAAAGTTAAAAACTAATAAAATTAATTTTAAATTTTCTAATGGAACTTTTCTAGCTAATTTAGAATTACTTATATATATATTTATGGGGATATATATATGACACATAAACATACATATTTGTCAAAGATACGGCTCCAGAATGAATTAAACACTTACATCCAGGTGCAGGTCCCTGCACTAGGTTACTGGTCAAGAATGCTGAGTTGAACAGGACATGACCCTGCTCCCAAGAGAACAGACCCAAGAAGTCTGTGCCTCATAGTCTAAATCAGGAGAATGTGGGAAGAGAGGGTTCAGAAGCCTGTTAAAGCCCAGAGAACACAGCTTGTGAGTTGGGCCTTGAAGAGGGAGAAAGTTCAAGAGAAGGAGGCACAGGACAGAGGACCAGCAGCAGCCAGGGACTGGCAGACATGCTCAAGGACTGGGAGAAGCCCTGCGGTCTTCTCCTCAGTTTCCACAACTGTACGAAGGGAAAAGTCAGAGATGAGACTGGGACCGCTGGGGCCTGCATGAAGGGTCCCTTAAACATCATCTTGCTCTGGGGTGGAAGGGGCTCCTCCTCATTCCACAGGTAATAAGGAGCCCCCAAATGTTTCTTAAAGGACAGGACAGGATCAGAGATGTGCTGAGGAATTCAGAAAGGCTGGACTCTCGTTCCACATCTTAGAAATAGGCAACAGGAGAGCAGGCACCACAACTCGTTCACCTCTGTGTGTTCAGCAACTAGTACATGTCAATGCTGAGAGTATGTTGAGTGAATGCATAAAAGCATGGATGGACGGATGGATGGATGCAGAGGAAAGGAGATGAAGTTCTGAACCTATACAGTAACAGTACAAATGAAAAGGATAGACTTAAGAGACTTCAACAATCACAAAAATGTAGGAATGTAACTCACCCAAATTCAGAGAATTCATCTCCCTATGTCTCTAATCAAAGCATATCAGGATGGGGAACACATGTGTACCTGTGGCGGATTCATTTTGATATTTGGCAAAACTAATACAATTATGTAAAGTTTAAAAATAAAATTTAAAAAAAAGCATATCAGAGGAAAAGTCCAAAGAGTTCTTTGTGAAAACTGACTCTGTAGTCAAATTCAAAGTGAATTTGCTTTACTTCCAGTGTCCCTTCCTTACTCATTTTCCCAACATTTGAAGAAAGAAAGTATTAAGAGGAGAGATCCCATAAAGTCCCAAAGTAGTCATTCCCTCTTGCATACCATACTAAACTTGAATTCTTTAACAAGACGCTACTGAGTATACGTGCCTGCAGCAGCTTAACATTAAGTTAAATACTTTCACTGATTAGCCAGTGAAGGGACGTCTTCTAAGTCTCTTCGAAAACCTCACCTTCACTTCTCAGTACTCACTGTAGAAAGTCTGTCTTTCCTATGTACCCACCCTAAGAAGGGGGAATAAGAAAGGAAGAGGGTAGAACTTAAGAGGTAAAAAAAAAAACAACAACAAAAAAACAGAATTCTTGATGCAACATTTTCTAAAATACACCCCCACAGAACACTAATACCATGGGATACTTAGAGCGGTGTTATTTAAAACAAAAAAAAACTGCCATGGTCAAACATGTATGGGAAGCATTGGGCCAAACAAAGCTAAACAACAAGCTCTTTGCTGTAAGACTTCTGGGTTCTACCAATGTGTCACTAGGAATCTTCAAGAGGGAGACAAGAGTGTGCTGTATTTCACAAATGTGACCACGGACAGGTGTTTTCAGAGAGAATCCACAAGACTGGATTTCCAAGGACATCTGCCTGAGATGGTCTACAGTCCTGCCCTGTATTAGTACCGAAGCATGAGCACTTCTGTGTGGGTCGTTAATTACCAGGAAGGTTTCTTCTCTTCAGCCCAGAATTTGGATCCTCCATTGCCAGCAGCTCTGTCTGCACTGAGCAAAAGGACAAGGCCAGCCGCTGTGGGGCCCGTGCTAGGTGTGCTGAGACACCCACTAGTCCTCAGTAAATGCCGCCAGGCTGAACAAAGACACCCATGGGCCACTAAGTCCTGTGGTGTCTGCTACATGCATCATATACAGAGAAGGCGACCCTTTCTACTGTAAAGTCCTACAGAGAAAAGGGCAGACATCAATAATAAGGCAATGGGAGAGTAACACCACTCCTAATAGACCGAATAATTCAGGTTCACTGGGTGGTTGCCATGGACAAGAAACGCGATGAAAATCTTGTCCCCCATCCCTGAGTCCTCGATTAGACCCTCTATCCAACCTCAGGTGCTCTGGGACGATTCTGCTGCAGTGATGGGTTTGCTCTCCTCTGGACCTCTCTCTCTTCTACATGGCTCAAGTCCAGGCACCAAGTCTCAGCATCTAGCCAACAGATGCACATGACTAGGGACAAGGGAGCAAGGTCAAAAAGTGTGCAGCAGCACATTGATCACTTCTGGAAAAGCAATTCCAAGCCCCTGCTCTACACAGAGGGGTATCATCTCCAAAGAAAGACAAATAGCAGCGTATTAGGACTAAAGGGCCAAACTGCTTCATATAGGACTTCAGGATAAGAAAAGTATTCCCATTACCCACTATTTATCTGAAGGGCTCATTTCTCCTTCTGAAATCTGGCTGTCCCATTAATTATGCTTAATGGGCCTCACAGCGGTTGACAAATCTCCCCAGAGGGGAAATCTTCATTGTAGACAAAGGATTCGTTTATTTACTCAACTTTGTGTCTGGCAAACAAGACAGACTCGATCTCAGTCCTAAAGGAGCTTTCCATGGCTGCCCCTAGCATAAAATGCCAACAAACAGTAGAAAAGGACTGTGGGAAAAGCAAGCCTGCTCCCCAGGGCTCTCTGTCACCACCCAGGGGTCACAAAAGTCAGGCATTCTTGGTGACCACAGAGGGGGTATCGGCAGCCCCAGTGTGACTGACCAGCATGCCATGTTCCACCTCTCGGCATTTCAGGTAGTTTAAACAGGCAGAGTACCTGCTGCAGCTACCATCCTAGGGAACAGGAACTGACAGCCTAGAGACCGGGGGTCAGAGGGACACGCGGGGAGGGTAAAGCCTTCGCATTACACACTGCTGTCATCTCCTCAGCCCCTCCCCTCCCTCCATGACCTGAACTGCAAGTTCAGCAGACTGAAGAGTGGGAAGAACCTTCACTGAACTAAATTTGTTGAAAGAACCAAGATGAACCTGCTGGAACACTGTCAAAAAGATAATTTACTTTCCTCTTCATCTTCCGATCTTTGAAATATTCGTTTAGATTTCTTGAATGAGAATAATGAGTGATTGCAGGGCTCTCTGAAGGGCCCCCATGCCAATCCCTGTCTGGAAATATCATGAGCCATCACGTGCCCCCAAACAGCCCTGCGATGGGAAAAGCAGAGGGTCACACCCACTGTAACACTGCAGAGTCCTCTCTTCTCTCTGCATATTCCCATTGGGCCATATCATCTACGCACTCCTGTGACCCCCGCTACCATCCATAAGATGAAGATTTCCGAATCAATACAGTTACTACTCAGTTTATATCCAACTGCCTCCCAGCATCTTAACCTGTCACGTCCAAAGCTATATATACACCCCTCCCATTACCTGCCCCTTCAACCTTCCCATAACTTGTTTTCCATCTCAGTTCCTGGCCATCCATGCAGTTACCTGCGAGCAGAAATCTGGTTATCTTTCCTGCCCCTTCCCTCCCTTTCACCTCCTATATTCTGATTAATTATCAGGTCCCCCTAAATATTTTTTACAATATATCTATTCATTCATTCAGTTACTATTTACGCAGCCTAATTACGTACCAGGCACTGTCCTAGGCTATACAACACCCACCACCATGGAGTTTACTGCTGTCCGTTCCAAGGAAGCCACCAACACCTCTCGTCCATACTACAGGTGGCTTCCCACTTCACTCCCATCTAGCTCATTCCCTCCACTGTGGAAATGAGGAATTCTTCTGAAGCAAATCTGATTAACTGCTTTCACCTGCCCCAAACCCTTCAGTGGTATCCCCTGCCCTCAAGAAGTCAAACTGTCCCATGGCTCCCATGCCCAGGACAGCCTCTCAGCTTGTCTACTCTCTGGGCTGTGCCTCCTTTTGTTTACCTTGAGGTGCTCTCTCCTCTGAGCCTTTCCATGTGCTGCTTCCTCCCTCATGTACAACCTCAAAATCCTTAGCCGATTCGTATCTTATCTTAAATCTCCTCCTATGGAAGCTCTTCCTGCCCCTAAACCTGATCAGATACCAAAGCACTCTGGACTTGATCATCATCAGACCTGATTGAGGTTTCTTTTGTTTTTGTTTTTGTTTTTAATGTCTGTCCTTTCCACCAAACTGTGAGCTAGTTAAGACAGAGATCATATCTGTCTTGTCCACTAGAAGGAAATGTCTGACTTTGGGCATCAGCATAAGAAGAAAAAGCAGAATCCTTACTAGACACACTTTGTGTACTTGGATGTCCAGAGTTGGGGCAGGAGGTGGGAGAGGAAACCAAGAACACCCTCTTTGCTAATCACTCAGAACAAAGTTGCCTTAGAAGGAAACACCAGTGAAAAGCCCCCAAACAGAATGCAATGGTTATTTCCACTCTCCTTGGCCAAGCCCATGAACTAAGTCTTCTCAATTTAACAGAAACTTTGAGAAGTCAGCATTGAGAATGTCCCTAGAATGACAAGAGTTACCAACTTAACCTCCACTCCTCTCTCTCAACCAAACTTTATTTATACCTTCAAATAATTAATTTCAAACACTTCAGTCAAGTCTTAATTAATTTCAGAAACACACCTGCCCTCTACAAGCAAGGGCAAGGACAGCTGACATTTCCTCTTATTTCCTGTTAGCATCTTAGCACCTTGGTGACCTGAGGCAGGGTGTTCTAAAATCCTAGCTTGGTCATACTCCTCAAAAGAGTTTATAAAATGCCAAGAAAAGTTCCAGGCTGCCTCAGGTATCACAGAGATGAGTGATTTAGCATCCATGTTTAGATGGTGTCCTTAATTCTGCCATGAAAGCAACTTGGTGACCTTAAGAAGCTCATTTAGCCTCTCTAGCCTTCTTTTCCTCATCTGTAAGAGAGGAAATTTCCATAGGTGATCTCCTAGGTTCCTTCTAACTAAAAATCTAGGATTCTAAATTTCTCAAAACAAAGATCCATTTAAAGGAGTGCAGCCAGGGGATAATCTTTTTCCTTTCGTTTCCTTTCTTGAACCCCTCATTTAATTTCTTTCTTTTTTCTCCTTCTGTATGACCACAACTGTTGTCCCTTGCCCTTACAGAAGAGGCTTAGAAAATTCTTTGGCTGATGGGACAATTTTAGAAGTGGACCTTTCTAAGCTCTCCAATACTTGTGCCACCACAAATCTGGTACCCTCTTTTTAATACTATATTACATTTTCATGTTTCACTTTAAAGAAATAAACATGAATAAAATTCTGACTTTTTATATTATTTTCCATTAATTTCTGACCTTTCAGTGTGAACCTCCACACACATAGTATTTTATCCTGAGTCTTCCCAGAAAACACAATCTGAGACAAAGATTTGCATGCATGTGTTTTACTGGGCATGTGATTCCAGGAAGACGTAGGGGACAAGGGAAATGAACCTGGGGAGCCAAAGAGCCAAAGTAACAATGTAGTACTAAGTTGGCCACTATTAAAGGACACTGGTATTCAGTCATAGAGAACATTCTTTGGAGTGTGAAATAAATTTCATAACTCTTTGAAATGAAAAAGTGAAAATGTTAGTTGCTAAGTCGTGTCAGACTCTATGACCCCATGGACTGTAGCCCACCTGGCTCCTCTGTCCATAGAATTCTCAGGCAAGAATACTGGAGTGGGTTGCCATTCCCTTCTCCAGGGGGTCTTCCCAACTCAGGGACTGAACCCAGATATCCCTCATTGCAGGCAGATTCTTTACCATCTGAGCCACCAAGGAACCAGGGGGGCAAAAGGAGAAATAATTTATTCATCACATCTCATGTCCCATTGACCTAGTGTGTCAATCCCTCTATATTTCTGGTTTGCACTTGTGGATGTGCTGCCAAAATGATTTACATGAAGCCCATGCTGCCATATCGGGGAAGTCCCAGGGCAAGAAACTAGAAACATATGGCAGAAGCATGAGGCAAGGCCCTTTCAGAATGCACATGTCTAAGGTGTCAAAGTACCACAGGAGTCACTGTGGGACCAACAGGAGCTGCAGTGGTACGCAAGAGGTGTCCCACACACAGAGCTGCCATCACTGCAGGCAACTCATTCTGCAACTAACACTGTAGGTTTTAATTCTTGTGTGGGGCTGTCATGTGCACTGTAGGATATTTAGCTGCATCCCTGGCCTCTACTCACTCACACCAGTATCATCCCCTCTACCAGCTGTGACAACAAAAAAGATCTCCATATACTGTCTGATGTCCTCCTTGGTGGGGGCGGGGTGCAAATTTACCCACTGGTAAGAACCATACTGCTCTAGAGTAATGTGTATCCTACTTTTTTGTCACTCATTCAGTGACCCTTCATTTCTCTCTACTTTACATCATATCAAAAGCAGCTCTCAAGCAGATCACTTTGAGAGACATTTATGTCTCATGCCTGTAACTTAATTTTTAGGCTTCACCATGATATAATTTATGTAAATAAATGATAATTCCTTAATACTAAGGAATGATGAGATTTTAAATACTCAATTTGAGAAAGCTATGAACAGGCTACATAAAGGATAAAAATGTTAAAGCTACATTCTAGGGCTTAGTTGATGAAATCAAGAGAGGAAGCAGCTAATTGTTTTTTTTTTTTTTTTTTGAAATCTAGGTCTCTAAGTCAAGGACTCAAGATCTTTTGAGACAAGGGTTTTTCAATCTGAATTTTGTGCATGTCATATACACACAATTTCACACTTAACTTCAAGGCCCACACTCATCTACATAGGCCCATCCAAGGAATCCCTAGGAGACAATGTTAACTACTGTTGCTGAGCATTTAAATAGTTTCCAGTTTTTAGCTATTATGAATAAATGCTACTATAAAGGTTCTTTAAAATGCTTTTGGCTTTCTCTCTCTCTCTCTCTCTCTCTCTCTCTCTATATATATATATATATATATACACACTGTGGTGCTGGAGAAGACTCTAGAGAGTCCCATGGACTGCAAGGAAATCAAACCAGTCAATCCTAAAGGAAATAAACCCTGAATATTCATTGGAAAGACTGATGCTGAAGCTGAAAGTCCAATACTTTGGCCACCTGATTTGAAGAGCTGACTCATTGGAAAAGACCCTGATGCTAGGAAACACTGAAGGCAAGAGGAGAAGAGGGCGACAGAGGATGAGATGGTTAGATAGCATCACTGACTTAACAGACATGAATTTAAGCAAACTCCATGAGATAGTAGAGGACAGAGGAGCCTTGCGTGTTGTAGTCCAAGGGGTTGCAGAGCTGGACATAACTTAGCAACTGGACTATATATATATATATACATACACACATACATACACACACACATTTATGTTGAGTATATACCTAGGATGGAATTATTGGATAATGGGATATGTGTATTTCAGCATTGGATTTCCCAGGTGGCTCAGTGATAAAGAATCTGCCTGCCAATTCAGAAGCCACAGGAGATGTAGGTTGGATCCCTGGGTTAGGAAGAACCCCTGAAGGAGGAAAATGGCAACCCACTCCAGTATTCTTGCCTGGAAAATCCCATGAACAGGGGAGTCTGGTGGGCTATACAGTCCATGGGGTCACAAAGACTCAGACACAACTGAGCAACTGAGCACAAACACACATGTTCAGCATTAACAGATGCTGGCAATCAGCTTTCAAGAGTGGTTATATACTGGTTTATACTCCCACCAGCAATGTACGAGCATTCCAGTTGCTCTGTGTTCTCCAACACTGGGTATTGTCAATTTTTTTCATTTTTGCTATTCTTGTTTGTATACTGGTATCTCACTGGGATTTTAAGTTTTATTTTCCTAATGACTAATGAGACTAAACAACTTTTAATACGTTTATAGGCCACTGGGATATCTTCTTTAATGAAGTGCCTGTTTATATTTTTTGCTCATTTTGCTATTGGGATGTTTTCTTTTTTATTTTCAAGGGTTCTTTATGTATTGTGAATGAGTCTTTTGTGGAACATGTATTACAAACACAATTTCCCACTTTGCTTTTCCACTTCATTTTTTTGAAAGATATCTTTTAATCAACAGAAATTCTTAACTTTAACAGAGTCTATTTTAATCAACCTTTTTCTTTATGGTTAATGTCTATAGTATATAGTTTAAGAAGTACTGGCCTGCTGCTGCTGCTGCTAAGTCGCTTCAGTTGTGTCCGACTCTGTGCGACCCCACGGACGGCAGCCCACCAGGATCCCCCATCCCTGGAATTCTCTAGGCAAGAACACTGGAGTGGGTTGCCATTTCCTTCTCCAGTGCATGAAAGTGAAGTCACTCAGTCGTGTCTGACTCTTAGCGACCCCATGGACTTCAGCCTACCAGGCTCCTCCGTCCATGGGATTTTCCAGGCAAGAGTATTGCAGTGGGGTGCCATTGCCTTCTCCGACTGGCCTACTAGAGATCATAAATATATTCTCTGAGGTTTTCTTCTACAAGCTTTAATGTTCTACCTGTCACATTGAGATCTATGGCTAGAACTGATTTTTGTGAATGGTGTGAAGAATCAACATACATTTTTTATCATTAGAACTTTTATTGAGAAGAATATTCTTTCCTCACTGCTTTACAGTCATTTTTGTTCTTACAGACTGAATGTTTCTGTCCCTCCAAAATTCATGTTGAAGCTCTAACTCCCAAAGTGATGCTGCTAGGAGATGGTGTGTTTTGAGAGTTAAGTAGGGTTAGATGAGGTCATGAGGGTAGAACCCTGGTCTGATGGGACTCTTGCCCTTATAAGAAGAGACACAAGAGAGCATGCTATCTCCTTCTGCCATGTGAGGACACAGGGAAAAGGCAACCTCCTGCAACTCAGAGAGTTCTTGCCAGATGTTAACCCTGATGACTTTGCTCTGGACTTCCGTTCTTCAGAATTGTGAGAAAATTAGTGTTGCTTATTTAAGCAATGCAGCCTATGGTATTTTATTATGGAAACCCAAGCTGACTAATACTTTTGTCATAAATAATCAATTGAGATTATTTTCTGGATTCTATTGCAATGGCTTATATATATATCTTTATATCATTATCTCCTTGTGTTTTTAAAAAATTCAACAGAAATCATTTATTATTGTTCATGGTTTCTGTGGATCAGGTATTTGAGAGTGATTTGGAGCAATTCTGACTCGGGATTGCTCATGAGATTACAACCAAATGTCTTTGGGGGCTACAGTCACCTGAAGACTTGACTTAGATAGGGGGATCCTGTGGTTCTAAGGTGGTTCAGACACAGGGCTGGCAAGTCAGTGTTGGCTGTTGGTAGGAGGCCTCAGTTCCTGCCTATGTGGGTCCTCCTCACAGGACTGCTTAAGTTTCTTCACGCTCCCCACAGAGTGAATAATGTGAGAGAATTATGCAGAAACTGCAATAACCTTTTATGATAGCCTTAGAAGTTGGTCATACAGACTATCCCTGATTCAATGTAGGAAGATACCACCAGGAGACTATGATAATTGGGGGTCATTTTGGAAGCTGGCTACCATAATTTCATAAAGTCCAAAAAAAGGCAAAACTAAGCTATATTACTTAGGGAGACATACTAAGTTGTTTCAACTATAGAAGAAAGGAAAGCAATAATTACCATGAAAGTAGTTACCCTATGGAGGAAAGAAGGTTTGAGTACACAAGGATCACTATTTGTAAAAGAATACATATATGTTTTATGCACATTTACAAAATTTATATATTTCATAATTGCAAGGAAAAGTTCTATACAACATTAAACCAAAAGAGAATTGACATGAAACAGAAAGTGTTCTTACCTCTTTTATATCTCAAATATAGATCAATAAATCCTAAAGGATAATTTTAAATATGGTTGAAAGAAGAATAACAACAGCAACAATTAACACTAATAATATTAATAATTATTCTAGTCTTGTAATAAATATTGATATCTGACAGTATGTCTTCTAATTTTGCTTTTATTCTTCAAGATAGTTTCAGTTACTCATACCTCTTTGCATCTCCATGTATATTTTAGAAATAGCTTTTTAATTTCCACAACATTTTATGATGAAATTTTTATCAGAACTGAATTAAATGTATCAATCAATTTAGGAAGAATCTGCCTTTTTAGAACATTTAGTCTCCACTTCTTAAACATGGCATGTCCCTTCACCAATTTAGGTTTTCTTGGTGTTTATAGTTTATATGTTTATGGTTCTTTGTGTAGCAATCCTGCACACAGTTCATTAGGTTTTTTCCCCCTTGGTATTTGATGGTTTGATGCTATTTTAAATGTATTGTTAAGGTTGTGTGTGTGTGTGTGGCTGAAATATAGAGATATAATGGATTTGGGGGTACTAATTTGTTTAGCACTAATCATTCATTATAATAGTTTACCTGTTCACTGTTGAGGAAGAGAGGTTCTAAACAAAATAGCATTTCTACCTTTAAAATCTTATATTTTTTGCTTCTTTTATTGTCTTCTTACATTGTCTATGCATTCGAGTACAAAATTAAATAGAAACGGTGATAGTGGTTATCTTTATCTGATTCTGGACTTCAAGAGGAAAGCTTTCAATATTTCACCACTATGTACGATGTTAGCAGTAGGTTTTTGTGGATATTGCTTGTCACATTATGGAAGTTCCATTCTATTCCTACTTTTATAAGAGTTTTTATTACTGTATTAAATTTTTATCAAATTTTAAATTTCTGCATTTTTTTAGAATATTCCATGAGCTTTATTTTGTTCTGTCAATTAGTTAATTATATTAACTAATTTTTACAATTTAAATCAATCTTGCATTCCCAGAAAAAATTCTTTAGTCATGACACATTATCCTACTGTTTATATCACCGACTTTGATTTGCTATGATTTTCTTCAGGATTTTTGAATCATTGTTCATGATATACGATTTTTCCATGTTAATATAAACTAATTACATTAAATTATCATTTTTATTTTTAACTCCTTTGTCATGTGATGAGATCAAGGTCATGCTGGGATCATAAAATGATTTCTATTTCTCTAGGAGAGTTTCTCTAAGTTTGTTTTTATTTTTTCCTTAAATTGTAGAATTTAACATTGAAGCTATCTAGGTCTAGAATGTCCTTTGTAAAATGATTTAATTATTTAATTTCCTTACAACTCAGGAAATGTAGAATTACTCAGGTTTTCTATTTATTCTTGTGCCTGTTTTGGTAAATTAAATTTGACATAATGTGACTTCTCTTTGTCAGAAATTTTGGAAAATACTTTTAGTGATCATAACTTATGTATAACATCAAAATGATTACATTTAATAACATATGAGTGATATAATCTTGTTATTTACTCATATTTAACACTTTAGCACTTTTTCTCAATTTTACTTTTATTAATTTTTATGGGAGTATAGTTGATACACAATGTTGTGTTAGTTTCTTCAGTACAGCACGGTCAATAAGTTATATACATATCCACTCTTTTTTAGATTATTTTCCCATACAGCTCATTAAAGAGCATTAAGCAGAGTTCCCTGTACTATACATAGGTTCTTTAGTCTTCCAGCTTATCCCTCCTTCCCACCTTTCCCCCTTGGTAACCATAAGTTTATTTTCTGCATTTATTTATGACTCTTTCGAAGTAAAAATTAACAATAATTGAAAGTTGCCCTAAGTAGCATAAATCTTCCATCAGACTTTCAGCTGCTGTAACTATACACATAGGTAACTGGCTTTAAATACATTCAATCAATTAACAAATGTATATTGTGCTGGCAAGAGTACTGGAGTGGGTTGCCATTGCCTTCTCCAGGGGATCTTCCTGACCCAGGGATCGAACCCAGGTCCCCTGCATTATAGGCAGACACTTTTACCGTCTGAGCCACCAGGGAAGTCCATGTTAAAACAGACCCTTTCAAATCATAAAATTATCTAGGCTATTCACTATATAAGTCACAAAGTGAAGATTTTACAAATATAGGGAAATTACAGATTACTTAAATTAACTACATCATTTTTCAGACAAGGAAACTGAGGCTCAGAGAGGCTAAGTGGCTTATCCAAGGTTAGACAACCAATAAATGGCAGAGCTGGCATTAACAATCCAGGTCTCCTGGTTCTTGCTCTGGTAGTTTCTCCACCGCATCATGCTAGCATTCAAACTACACGTTCCATTTGGCATTAAGAATGACTGAACAGCACTCTAGCTGCAACTACTAAAGCCTGTATGCCTAACGCCTTGTTGCTCCACAAGAGAAGCCACCGAAATGAGAAGCCTCTGTGCACTGCAATGAAGAGTGGCCACCGCTCACCTCAACTAGAGAAAGCCTGCGTGTTAGCAAGGAAGACCCAGCACAATCAATAATAAATTCATTAAAAAAAAAAAAACAAAAGAATGACTGAACATGTTGAAATTTGACATAACTTTTCAAGACCCCTTGATTATATTTAAAAAGATAAAACAGGACCCATATCATAGCAGTTAACATTTTAAAGCTTCATTTTGTGTCTTTTTTATCACTTGGAATTTTCAGTGACTATCTTCTAGCCTACATTATGTTTCAGATGCCATTTCTCCTTAACTGTACAAACACAACAGTTCCGGAGAATCTGCCTGTAGACTTTCTACTGCTCCACTTTAACTGCCTTCTACTGTCACCATGTACCCTCCCAATGCTGCTAAAATCGTATTATACTTCCCAAAATCAAAGTAGAATGATGTTTTGATTGTATACCAAGAATACTGTTAAGTGCTTGGTGGTCAGGGATGATAAATATATTTGTACCATGTACGTGTGCTTGTGTGTGTGCTAAGTCACTTCAGTTGTGTCTGACTCCTTGCGACCCTATGGACTGTAGCCCGCCAGACTCTTCTGTCCATGGGGATTCTCCAGGCAAGAATACTTGAGTGGGTTGCCATGCCCTCAACCAGGGCATCTTTACAACCCAGGGATCGAACCTGTATCTCTTATGTCTCCTGCATTGGCAGGCAAGTTCTTTATCACTAGTGCCACCCGGGAAGCTCACCATATATATATGTGTGTGTGTGTATATATATATGATGTTTCATAATATATATATTATATGTAATTTGTGTTTATATTGATGTATCTATATTGTATATATTTATCTTATCTCATACAATATAAAGAACATTCAGTAAATACATTATTGACTAAAAGACTGATACTGTGTTTTCGATAGTCCAGTGGTATGAATATGAGTTAAGGAGACATTGCACCTAAGTTCAGCTAACAGCTTGGCCACTTATTACCTGTGTGACCTCAGACAAGTTGCTTAACTTTTCTGGGTCTCTGTTTCCTCATCTGTAAAACAAAGTTAATAATAGCATACACACAGAGTTGTTCTGAGAATTAGATGAGATAATCTATTAGCACATTGCCTGGCCCATAATAAGTGCTCAGAAAATATTAGCTTGATGAGATTATATCAATACTGTTACTAACTACTAGTACTCTTGCCGTTTACCATAACTCCTCCTGTCCTTGTCCTAAGTGGTTTGGAAAACTCTCCAAATCTGAGGATTCAGTGAACCTCTTCTTTTTGATGAGAAATATATCTGCTACATAAATAGTAACCCATCCAAATCCCATTAACCATAGGTAATTTTATTTAATAATCATATTTTAAAATTTGGACAAAGAAATAAATGGCAAAGCAATTTGTATTAAATCCTGTTTTCTCAATGGGTATTTGGAATACAGCATTCATATGCAAGCCCCAAGAATATTGAATAACAGATAAAATAAATAATGATCATAATGCAAACCACATTCTGATTCCCACTTCCCTGCAAGTACAGCTCCATGTAAGAATTACAAGAGCCAAAAAGTAACATGCTTATTAACTGTGGGTTACTCAGCTATATACATAGAGCTTAGCAGATCACGTGAATGTTTCCATATTCTCCGTTAAGCTAATGGTTCCTTAGAGCCCAGTTCTTATAACCCCTAAAGAATTTCAAGATTTGCCTGAAAAAATACATTTCCATGACTATGACTGAACATAAATGTGGAAAGCTCACTGAAAGCAAACCATCCTGGAAGACAGGAAATGGTCATTGTTTTCCAAGAAAGGCAAGATGCTTCTGCACAAAGGAAACCAAACTGGTCTTAGGAGCTTAATCTCAAGCCCCCCACATAAACCTGCAAGCGCCGTGTGGATGGGCCCTATGTCTCAGCTCACACATGGGGACATACTGGAATAAGAATATGGGCACTTACCATTGAAGGTAAAAGACATGTTATTCAAAACTGCCATATAAATGCATCCAGAGAAGTATATGCCCTCCTTTTTTCACGTTCATTTTATTTTTAAGGTATTCAGAGATCTAGAGGGATTCTGGACTTGTAACCGGCAAGTTATAAGCCTCCAGAAAAACCTGTCAAAAGACTCAGATCCAAAATGCTGTTTCCTAGATACACAGTGTTTTCTGCAGCCGGGCTCAGTGAAACTTTCACTAGCAAAGTCTCTGCTACCTCATCAGCAAAACAAATCATACTAATCGTTTCACTGATATTTTTAAGTCTTGGGAACAAAATGTTGTTCTTGGGACAAGTCTAAGAATAAGAGATAAAAAAATCTTGGTTCAAGTTCCAGCTGGTTACTTTAACCAGGAGTAGGCAAGGTGGGGAGACCTAACCTTGCCCAACTACTGCAGAGGGTTGATGTCTAGTCAATGTAAATGGAAGTGGAAGTGTTGCTCAGTTGTGTCCAACTTTTTGTGACCCCATGTACTGTATAGTACGCCAGGGTCCTCTGTCCATGGTATTCTCCAGGCAAGAATATTGGAGTAAGTAGCCACTCCCCTCTCCAGGGGATCTTCCTAACCCAGGGATTGAACCCAGGTCTCCTGCATTGCAGGCATATTCTTTACCATCTGAGCTACCTGGTCAATGGAACTGAGTGCTATTACATATGTAAAGCAATAAAGACCAATATAAGGTCTTTGTAAAAAATTACTGAATTTAAAATACATTTTGAATGGCTTTGCTTCAGCAGTCAAACTTGTAGGGAGCAGAGCAGACATAAGTATTTTGATAGAGACTCACTATTGTACAGCTCTTATAATCCATGCCGAAAGTCCTTTAGTGGTACAACCCTCTCTGAATGAAGTCCCAAAGGGTTGAACCCATATTAAAAATCTCTAATATGAGAAGATTTACAGCAAGGTTACAATGTAATTAACCTGAGTTATCTTTCAAAACTCTTGCTGATATATATTCTGTCACTTCAGACTATGCTTACACTCTGGTTTTTTAAATTAGCAAAGAAGGAGGTTTTCATATTCATTCTAACTTAAAGGATAAAGGAATGTTTGCATAAAAAGAGTTGGCCAATACTTTCTATTATTTTCTAATATTATTCTTATAACTATATTCTTACAGTTGTTTTTTTAAATGGCTACTCTGTATGGCAAAACCTTACTCTGTCCACTGCAGAAAAGTTTGTGATTTTTATTTAAGGGTCATGGTGATTCCCTTCATTTGTTTGGAGGGGGGAAAAAAAAGTAAAAGCAGAGCTATTATTCTGTGTTTATAACAAGTCTATTACCACAGCAACGACCGTGATGTCACAAACCCTACACCAAGGGCCAGATTCTGTCTCCGAGGGAGGAAGGGCAGCTTAGCCTCGGGGATTGGTTGAAATTGGATGGAAACATGCAGCCAAAGCGAGGTCAAAGCTTGTGGTAATCACCAAGGCATGAGGGGTTCCCCTCCTCAGAAGAAAAGGGGTGCAGGAACAGAAAAGCAGTCCCCGAGGCCCAGAAATAACCTACCCCCACACTTCTGTCTGCAGCTGTGCAAAAGCAGAGTGGAAATCCAAGCGAGTGTGGTATCACCGTGTTCCCGATCACGAGAATTCCACTGGGCCCACTGGCTGCCAAACGTGGATGAGATCCAGTGGTGAGCCTGCCTGAGCACATGAAACACTCTCTGGAGCTAGTGCCTGACCAGATGTAGCCTTCTGGTACCTCGGAGCAGAAGTCTCGCCTCATGATGGCAAGACTTTAAAACCAAGCTGGGGTTTTACTGCTATTACTAGGTCACCCAGGCTCACAGAACCACAGATGCTTAGAGCTAGAGAACTTATCAAGTCTCCTAAAAGATGTGGGCTTGAAAAAAATAACCTTCTGCAGAAACAAGTTGTATCCCCTGTCATTAAGGAATCTGAAGTAGCATATTAACAAGTATTCCTATTCTGATACAGTCTAGGGAAATTCAATATAAATATGCTGAAATGGCAACTTTATATTAAAAAGAATATTGGATTAGGAATCAGAAGACTTTAGTACTAGTCTTGACTCAAGTACTTGGAAGCCACCTGACCTTGAGAAAGCCATTTAACTATCTGAGCTTCATTTCTTTACTTAATGATATCTCAAATGCTATTTCCCGGGGTTATTATTAAGATCAAAGTAAATAAAATAATAAATTTGAATGAGTTTCATAACTACAGGATTTACTATGAACATAAGGTATTGTGAGCATTTTCACATGGCTAGTTTACAGTATAACAGGAATAATTTGAACACTGATTGTTATTTTCTTTCCAGGAATCCAGAGTACACATACAGTGCTCATCTTCCCTATCCTGAGAGGTGGACACTTGCATGATACAGTCAACTCTAAATTATTCAGGGCCTGATTATCAAGGGGCCACTTTCTTTCAGCCATTGTATGATTAGTTTCCCTCAGAAATGCCACATTAACCTATATATGGCGAGAAAATTGACAGTGAGTGTCCCTCAACTTATCTTGAATAATAACTCTGGTAAAAGTTTTAACAAAAGGAAGAACTGAAATAATTAACTAGATAGGATAATTGGTGAACTTTTTGGATAATTGGTGAACTTTACACTTATCTATGGATAAGTACTCAAACCACTGTCACAAAGGCTATGGTCATGGTCAAAAAGCTTGAGACTAACTCAAACAAGATCCTCGCACTTTCTCAGTGAACAACAAAGTAGCCTGTACTATCTTATATATGTGCAACAGGAATTTGAATATGTCATTCATTCATTTATTCAACAGACCCTGGTGGACTACTATTATGTGACAGAGCTCACCACATTCCCTGAAAACCCTGCTGTTTTCCTAACCTGTCACTGTCCCTTCCTTATGATGTAACAGACAGCACTTTGACAAAGCTCACAGCCCGACTCCTAGAAACTCTATTCACCTTCCTGTTATCATGAGACTTTTGCCAATCTTACCCCAACGCAAGGTCAGCAAACTGTTTTCCCTGAGCCAAACCCTGTTTGCTGCTCTTTTTGTAAATAAAGATTTATTAGAACACAACCAGGCTCATTTGTTTATGGCCTGTTTATCTATGGCTGCTCTTCTGCTGCCACAGCAGAGTTCAGTAGCTGTGACAGGACAGTATAGCTCCAAAGCCTTAAATACTATCTGGCCATTGACAAAGCTTTCTGACCCCTGCACTAGATAACATAAGTCAAAACTCATCTCTCCTCTAAGTTTCTGCTTAGGGAATAATAGAGTAAGCTCCTTGAAAGCAGAGAACTTTGTGTACCTTTGTCTTGTCATATGGAACCCTGGAGTAGGATTGGGTCAAGGTTTAGAGCAGATACAGAAAATTAAACATGTCCTCCCCTATATTCTGTTTTCAACAGATGAGTGTCCCAGAATTCCATGGAAGACAGCACAAAACCACTGGTGTTCAGTTACTCTGGCTTTTAATTCCTCAGAGTTTTTACATCTAAGACTTCCAAGGCTCAATTTTTGGCCTCTATCCTTTGCATATTTATTTCCTGATCTGATGTGGAATTAGAGTTAAATAGGAGCTGTGTGCTTGAATTCCACGTGGCTGGCTCAGCAGGAAACTCCAGGGCAGGTTTTTTGGCATGCCAAACTCATGTTAGCCTCAGCTATGCTAATTTCTAGAGCTGTTTGCTTTGCTCAAATAAACCTTAGAGGGGAATTTGCATTTGGATGCACACCTTTTTATGCACAAATTATGTGCATGATAACTCTAGGGCAGAATAAGGTCTGAAAAAAAAAAAAGAAAAAGAGGCATGGTATGTACCGAATGGTTTCCATGCGGCAAGCACTATGCTGGTCCTTTACATACATTTTCTCGTCTCAGGGCCACAACTATCTCAGGTGGTGAAACTGCGACCCCCATTTTATACAGGTGGAAATTACATAGCTTCTCTACACTCACAGACCCGGTAAATGACAAAGTCTAGATTCAAACCCAATCTATCTGAACCTGAAACCCGTGTTCTTTTCACTTAGTCAGGCTATTTTACTGGTATCCTCCTCAACATTACCACACACTGAAGCCACTGGACATACATCGAAACAAAGAATCCTACATTTACAAAATTAGTCAATTTTCTCTCCAGTTGTCCTACGCAAAATATATCTTTGACCCTTTAGGAGATAAATTTGGGTCCCTCTGCACCATAAAACAATCAACCAAAGAATAACAGTGGCATTACAAAGACAAACATTACATGAAACAAAAATTATGTTAGTATTTAGTAGACAAACACGATCACAAGTGATTTTGATATGTAAATGGATTTTCATGACATATGTGAGGACCTCAGTATGAAAGGACACTTTTGCTGCTAAAATGTAATCGGTCAAGTAAGAGGATGTGCCCATACCATGAAGGAAAATGTTAGTAACACTTAGAAGATGGTATAAATATATCTATAATGTAAGCCCAGTAATTTATATCTTACAAACATATTCACCGTTTATGGAAATATAACCAAACACCTATCTTCTCTCCCCGCAAAAAAAAAAAAAAATACAAGCATTACCTTTAGTGAGTTATAAGTACTGCTATCAAAATTCATTATTTATCATTGCTTAATTCAACATACAGAAAAATAACCAGCACAGCAATTAAGCATTCTAGCAAAATTCTAACATTTTACAACAAGCCAGATACAATATTACTGAACTTCTTTCTCCATGTGGAACAAAACTGTAACCTAACTTGCAATATAACATCATGCTCAGCCTATTGCCATCTAGCTTAATACACTGCCATCTAATTTTCTGGAAATATACAAGAACTGATTACATTTTCATCCAAGTAAAATTTGAATCTCCATTTTTCAAAAAGCTCTTAAAGAAAGCTTTCCAGGAATTAGAAACAACTCTGTATGAGATGAGTAACCTGGGTTGTTTCTTAAGTGGATTCAGAAGAAAGGCATGCTGGGGAACAAGCCTGCCACACACGCTTTATAAATCGCCCCTTCCTTTGGGAAACGCGCCAGGGAGACGTGGTCCTCACTGCACCACACCAAAGAGCTCAACCATGGTTCCTGTTTTTCTTGTTGACCAATCAGTATATATCTTTCTTTTTAAATTAATTTATCCTTTTTAATTTTAAATAGATTTCAAAGAAGGAAAGTAACCTTTTTTGTAGCCAGGGGTAGGAAAATTTATTGCCAGTTGAAGGTCAACAGCCTAAGCAGTAGTAGATTGGGGGTATTTGCTTACTAAAGTAATGCTCTTCAAATGATACATACACTCACATGTCTTAGCTGCAATGTCCCTAAAACAGTCTTTTCCAAAATAAACTTAAGCATTTAATAATTATCAGAGGGCAGTTCAAACAATTTTCTGCAAATCATTATCACTGGAAACCCCAGTAGTGACTTACCTGCCGGCGGCTTTATGAAAGGTGGCGGAATTAAAGGTACAATAATGGGCACATTGCCATGATCCTTCGACCCTGCAGGTGAGTCACTGAGTCCATTTCCTGTGGCAAGCCCTGAATAGCCTGTGCTTATATTGTATGGTGAGATAACACTGTCCTCAGGTAATTTGGGTTTTGGCAAAGAATTTTCTGTAAAAGAAAAAAAAAATCATTCAATATGATGAAAAGACTTACTTTCCTTACAACCACATTTTCTCAAGTAAAATGGCTATGGAATAAAAAATTTTTTCTTGCCATTCTTTAAACACTTTACCAGAACTTAATCCTGAACCTTTCTCAGCTATGTTACCGTAAATTTCTTATGGGCTCCTTCATAATTTGCTCCACCATGATAGCTAATATCTCTACTGTATCGTAGTGATGAATTTTAGCACTGTAAAAGCCCATAGAAAAGTGAGAGGCAATTAACCTTTTACATGTACAAAGTGATATATGGCAGGCATCGCTCTCTGGCTACCAAAGGAGAAGCTTAAAAAGTGCCCCCCTACCATGGTAACCAGGTCCTGATATATTATAAAGTTGAGTGGTAATATAATCAAAAGAACCAATGAGAATGAAGCTGATGATTAGGAAAAAAGAACACAAACTGTTATTTCACAGGGTAGACTCATTAAATTAACCCATTAATAGCCATTAAAATTAACAAAAATGGGGCTTCCCTGTAACTCAGTGGTAAAGAATTCGCCTGCCAATGCAGGAGACACGGGTTCGATCCACAGTCCAGGAAGATCCCACATGCCTTGGAGCAACTAAATCCATGCACCACAACTATTGAGCCTGTGCTCTAGAGCCCAGGAACCACAACTATTGAGCCCACGCATTGGCCGCAACTTGAGAAAGGCCCACACACAGCAATGAAGATACAGCACAGTCAAAAATAAATAAAATAATTTTTACAAATTAACAAAAATGATCATAAAGAAAACTTATAATGATATGAACTTTGTGAATTTTATCCTCACATATGAACCATTAAAAAAATAAATAAAACACTCAACCATGGAAAACAACTTTTCCCCTTCAGTAGCATATCATGGCATTCTCTCCAAGTTCCCCAGAGGCAAAGATTATTACCTAGACCAAGTATTAAATGAGCTATTAGTTTATAGACTATAAACTCATGACTTGCATTTTTCATTTACAGTGAAATTGATATTATCTCTGTAACATGATATGTACAATTTCATAGCAAGCTTAACATAAAATTTGTCACGTACATTCAATCCCACATGCCCGCAGGACAGCTCATTTACATTTCGTTGCTTGGCATATAAGAAGGAAAAGCACTATCTTAGAAACTGGAAATAAAGTGCATGAACAGGTAGTATATGCCAAAAGATTTTGAATGCAATGAAAGTAAAGATCAAATTGCCAATGATATCACACAATTAGTTTAGCCCACATTTTATTCAAGTTCCCCAAATGGATAGCTTCTTCACATATTCCTCTTCTTTTCTTTGATGAACTAATCTTCCATCCATATTTAGGTTAATTCAATACGCAGAGCAACACCCACCAAGGGTTCTAGGCTTCCCTCATGGGGTATCTGGCATTGCTACCCACTGGGAGAATCAGTGTTAATTCAACTCTGCCAAGCCTCTAATTTCTACTCTCTAGCCAGGCTTCGATGATAATTCCTAAAGAATAATATAGGATCCAATCATCTACTACTCTCTTACTTTTCTTCTTACCCTATCCAAAGCTGTGGGGATAAGGTGAAAACTTCAAACAGAAACTAGAAGTAGGGCTTTCCTTTAGAATTCTCACCTAAAACTGGGGGGCAAGAAGAGAAATTACCAAATTAACCATGATTGTCTCTTGCAGTCTGAAACTTTAAACCTAACATTTCACTTAACAGAAAGCACCAGTCCTTAACAATTGATGTATCAAAGGGTTTAGGAAAGTAGAAGTTAGCAAACGCTGTTCCTTTCTCTACCTTTGTGAGCAGGACCGCAGTGCTTAGGATCCCTAGCATTGTCTAGCTAGCCCTCCCATTGCTGGAAGGAAATTAAGCTGTGACTGTTTTTGTTTTACGTTGTGCTCTTATATTCTGCTTATGGGAAAGCACTCCTGGGGATGTACATTTAAATCAACTATTGGCATAATCAACAAAATGAGTCCCAGAGCAACTCAATTCTGGCAGGTTGAGATAGTTAATCCTTGTTTGCATGAACAAAGGGACATTAAATGTCATTACCTTTGAGAACAGAAATGTGCTGCCGGCTCTCTCCATCTGTAGGATAGCTCCTGAATTCAATATCTTCACCATCTTTCAATTCAACCTTATCATAGCCATACCAGCCAAGGAGTTCATTCATGGTGTTTTCTGCAAAGTTCTGAAAGAAAAGCATAGGCTACTTATGTATATAACCAGTAACTATTTGAAAGAGAATGCATACATCGAATTCTATTAGCACCATCCTGTGTTCTGCCAGCCTCGCCCTTCCTTCATTAGAGTCATGTTCATTTTTCAAATCACGTTTGAAAACTGTCGTGCATTTAAATCTCAGGATGACACATCCAATTATGACAGGCCTTCAGACATTTGCAATTTAAAGATAATAAGAAAAAAGGCATTTGTCAGTTTTGCTTAAGAATAGGAAGTCATATTTTGGCATATCCTTCTGCAGAGTCTGTATCTTGAACTAATACGAAAATATTGAAAGGTAAAAGTACGAAAACAGCTAAGGAGAGATATTGAAACTGAAAACAATCGAGCATTTTGTGGCTCAGATTAATTTAAATTAGAATTGCCTTGTTTCTTAACATGACTCTGATCTCAGGTAAAGCAAAATCTCAGCAAAGAAATAATTCCTTGACTGTCAACCACTACCATCTAGGGAGCTGAATAGGCTACAGGGGTTTTCCTTTTTAATTTTACCTTTTGTAACAGTAGTCTTTAAACATCAAAGCATAATTTCCTTTATGAATTCCATTAGTGACGGATTCTTTCCCCATGAAATCAAAGGTCACTATGATTGTCTTCTGATAAATAACATAAAAGCACCTAATAACTTTGAGGTTACTAGTCAGCTCAGATTTTGGATAACACACGAAAACACTTTATGAACTACAAATCAATATACAATCAGCCCTCCGTATCTGCAGGTTCCTTATCCACAGATTCAAGTTACCCCTGTGGAAAATATTTAGGAAAAAATTTTCAGAAATTTCCAAAAAGCAAAACTTGACTTTGTCATGCTGGCAACTATTTACATAGCACTTATATTGTACTTACAACTCTTTACCTAGCATTTATATTAGGTATTATAAATAATCTAGAGATGAGTTAAAGTATATGGTAGGGATGCGCATAGGTTATATGAAAATGCTACACCATTTCACACAAGGGACTTGAGTACTGAAGAATCTGGTATTCCAGTGTGGAGGTGGGATGCCCTGAAACCAATCCCCTGTGGATTTGGAGGGACAACTCTATAAATGTAAGGTATTATTATTGTTGTTAGTATAGATGTCAAGCTGTGGAAATAATGGGTAAATAATAGTTGAACAAATTTAAAGCTTATACTACCAGGTGACTATTTTTAATGAACTTAACAAATGCTAGGTCTTAATTCTTGTGGGTGCCTTAAAGTATTTCTATCTGAGAAACGCAGAGTAGAGAAGGGATTACCGGGGCTGAGGGGTGGCAGAAATGAGGAGACTGGTCAAAGGGTATAGTACAGAATGGTGCATACTACGGTGATTGTAGCTAAGGACACTATCATACACTTGAATGCTGCTGAGAGAGTTGATTCTATGTCTTTTCACTGTAAAAAAGGTAACTATGTTACAGGATAGAGATGGTAGCTAATATTGTGGTTGTAGTCATTTTACAATATATAAATGTATGAAACCAACACATTGTACACCTTAAACTTATACAATGTTTTCTGTCAATTATATCTCAATAAAACTGGAAAAATTAATAGAAGGAAGAATCCTATACCATAGGGTAAGAGCTTAATAAATGCTTGCTGAATGGATTTTTTTCAGTTCAGTTCAGTTGCTCAGTTGTGTCCAACTCTTTGCAACCCCATGAACTGCAGCACGCCAGGCCTCCCTGTCCATTACCAACTCCCGGAGTCCATCCAAGCCCATGTCCATCGAGTCGGTGATGCCATCCAACCATCTCATCCTCTGTCGTCCCCTTTTCCTCCTGCCTTCAATCCCTCCCAGCATCAGGGTCTTTTCCAATGAGTCAGCTCTTTGCATCAGGTGGCCAAAGTATTGGAGTTTCAGCTTCAACATAAGTCCTTCCAATGAACACCCAGGACTGATCTTCAGAATGGACATGTTGGATCTCCTTGCAGTCCAAGGGACTCTCAAGAGTCTTCTCCAACACCACAGTTCAAAAGCATCAGTTCTTCGGCGCTCAGCTTTCTTTATAGTCCAACTCTCACATCCATACGTGACCACTGGAAAAACCATAGCCTGGACTAGATGGACCTTAATTTTTTTAAGGCATCTAAATTTTTTAAGGCATCTTTATCAGGCAAGACAGCCTGAGCACCCTAGATGGAGTTAGAAAAACTATATATTTTAACCTACTCTGTGACTCAAAGAATCTTTTCTCATTCTCCCTAGAAGTTGTCATTTCTGAATTACTCTGGGATGTATAATTTATACCTGAAACAAAGCACCCAGGCTCAACCAGCAAGCGCACAGCCTCAACATGCAAGTTCCATGTTCTTTTGAATTTCACTTTAGATTTCAGCAGAGTTGCATAAAAAAGAAAGGATATTACACTACTCCACAAAAAAAAAAACAAAACCCTGGCATTTCAATCCACCTACATGATGCTAGACTTTTTTTCTTTTTGCTTTAGTACCCACTTGAGCTCAGAGCTCCAAATGGGTCAATCTGTGATGGTATAATGCACAAGCAATTTTTTAAAAATCTAGACAGATTGATTCAGTGTTACCATCCACAAGGCCAACAGTCAGCCATATCAAGCTTTAGTGAGGCATTTATTCTCTCTGATGGCTGGTCATGTCCACATTAAATAGACATTCCTTTCATGAATGTGCAAAGATGATATGATTGATATGTATAATAAGCTCAGCAACTTCTGGACTACCACTGAGGAGGATTCAGCTAAACACTGCACTACTCAATCAAAAGACATTCCTAATTGAATGAGGTATCAGTCTTCCCTAGCTCTCAATTTCTTGCACTGAACTGAGTGCCTGACGGAGAATGACAGTCCTAGGTACACAAACAGAGGTCTTCCAGTAGGGGTCTGGCAGCAGAAACCTCAAGGATAACGATTATACCTTGCATTAAAAAACAAACCAACAACAAAAGCCCCACAATTCCCAACAGTGTTAAAAGCCAAGTTCAAGCCATCCTACTGGTAATGTATACTGTCTGCCTGAATCTCTAAGAGAAATGAGCCAACAAGATAACTGCTGGCCACCATATCTAATTTCCTAGGCCATTTATATCCTGGGTGCCTCTCGCTGGTTGTGTCTAACCTCGGAAGTGACACAAAAGCTACAGATGCATCATTCATGGAGCAACTTCCCAGTCAAGGATACAGATTTGTTTGTTTCAGTCCAGCTGCAAATCCCTTCAGCCTTTCAGAACCAATCCCAAGGATGGGATCCAGAAGTTTCAAACATTTGGGTAAAAACTGAAATTGCAACTGGATTATTGATACCCAATTTGTATTATTTGGGCACCTTAACTGCATCACTCAGTTTATGGTTTGTGCTGAAAACTCAGAGGCCTCATGGAACAATCAATATGAACGTGATCTATTTCATGATTTTTGAGTTACTGTAAATGTCAGTGAAAATAAACTCCAAGCATTTCCTTTCTTATCACTGAAAATAAAAAGAAACACCTTAATGTTTAGATATATGATTGCAAGATCAGAAAACAAAAGGTTTGTAAAGACTTGAGCCACAAATCTGAAACCTTTCATAAAAAAAGGAACAAGATAAAAGAGAAAACAAACACCAAAGTTTCTTGTAGTATAACTTACAAGAAATAGGTATTACCTCTGTCTTATATACTATACTATACTAAGAAACTGAAGAACCCCAAGGAATAAATAATTTTTAATTTGATTTAGAATTAAAACTTAGAATTTGATGCTAGACATCATATGGGCTCGTTATGGTGCTAAATCAAAGGAAATGAAATGGATTTTTGCAGTAACCATCCTAGAAACATAACATATTCTAAGAGAAGTGAATTTAATGTTTATGGTCCATAAGGGTTTTCAAGTTTTTCTACCAGAAAATTGAGGTGATAAGAGTTAAGTGCAGACAGATTTTTGAGGTGAGGATGTTCAAATAAAAGGTCAAGCTACTGTACTGATAGAAATTGTAAAGTTGGTTTCCCCCAAAATCTTTACCCAGAATTTCTCATGGAGACTTACAGCAGGAAACTCAAGTACAGTCTCTTAAAGACCCTTCCAGCGCTAAGATTCTGTGAAATCAAAGAACTACTTACACATGAAACAAAATACATTTCACAAAGAAATATCATAATTACAGTGATCACACACCATAAATTTCACTGAACAGCCACTATCTCAAATATTTTATCATTGTTCCCATACACCACCAAAAGTGCCAGAATTTCAATATTCTGGCACCCAAAACACATTTTGCAGACTGCCTCTCGCCCTTGGAAGTGACACAAAAATCCTCTCTCATACCATGTGGTCCAATTTGGGTTTGGAAAATAGGTCACTATAATTACAATGATAATGTCTAACACTCTTATAGCACTTGACAGTGTTTCCACATCCTTTAACTCTCTTGTTCCTTTCAACAACCCTGCAAGTTAGGTGTTTGGTTTCTACAGTAAACTTTTGGTGAACCTCTGTGACATCCTCATTTTACAACAGAAAACTGGAATATACAGAAGGTAAATGGCAGGCATGAGAGATCACCTAGTAAAGTCAGAACAAAAATATAGATCTTCTGATTCTTATGCCCGGACTCTTTCTACTATAAATTCTGTTCAGTCCAATGTGTCAGCAGCTCCAAAATAACTACTTCCTTGGTCCAACAAAGGACTGCAAAGAAATCATATTACAGGATGTCAATTTCACATACAAAGAGCTTTCCAACCAGGACATATCTACCTCTGGTAAACTTGTTTTCTGATTTGGTCATTGATCTCTACTCTCCTTAATTATCTGTACTGTTGGAATAGTGGTTCTTAAATTCACAATTAAAATTTAATCTTCTCATTTGACAACTTTTTGACATCACATCTGACTCTAATGGCTTTGCACTTTTAATACTTTACCCCCATACCCTTCCTCTCCCTTTCAGATCCCCCTCTCATCTCCAGGGTTCCTAAAGAAAAAAGAAAATTCTAACATTTAGTCTGAAAGCATGATCTTTTCCTAGAATTAAAAAAAAGGTGGAAATAATAAATAGTAGAAAGATGGGAAAGTTTACTTTTCCTTATTCCTCTGAGTTCTTTCTACGCTGGCAAAATTTACTTTCATTGGAATTTAATTCTCAGGACATTCATTAGACATTCTCCTTACTCAACTAGAAATACTGTATGCATGTCAAAGTTCAATCTAAATGGTTTTTAATTGAACATTTTACCAGGTAAACAATAAAGACTTGACTTCAAGTCATTTTGAAAATCACAGTAATTACAAAAATCTCAAAATACTTCTGAAATGAAAGTACTTCAAGGTCTTCAAAGAGGACTAATGATTTTATTTTGAACACACCAATCCAACTTTAAAATATAGGGTGGGCGTCACTGATGTCTTTCATCTCAGGCCTTGCATAACCAAATGTCGATTTGTTTTCAACTTGGTATCCTACCCAAGAAAGCAGAAAGTTTTCGGAAAGCTCCCAATCATTCATTCAAATGAGGGGAAAGCCACATTCTCCCTCTTCTCACAAATATAATTTCCATTTCACTCCAAGTCCTATATCCCTTTCCAGTGCTAGTAAAATATATCCTCCCTCACAAACACACTGTAAGTTATCTGAGGGCAGAAACTTTTTATTTCATTTTATGCCTCATCCAGCACAATGCCCAGCACTTAGGAGCTAATCAATAAATGTGGATACATCCACAAATATTTTTTTGAATGTGTAAATATAGAAATATGATTTTTCCATATTTTTCTAATGTGTAAATATAGAAACAAAATTCAGGACACATGATTCTAAAAAAAAAAATGTGTGAAAGTTTAAAAAACTATACCATCTAATGTTAATGAACATCCTCAAACTATTAGGAATTCAAGTTGATTCATTTTTTAGAAAAGGTAACTTGACTGTATGCAATAAAAGCTGAAGAATTTACATACCCTTTGATTCAGCAATTTTATTTATTTCTAGGTATAAACTATTCTAAGGATATATGTGCAAAACAATGCATGTTCAGTGTTGTTTTCTTAGAAATAAACTAAACACAATCAGAATTTGGTTAAATAAATATAGCTTAGTCATAAAATTACTAAGACGGAATACTATTTTGCCACTAAAATATTCTGTGGATAAATTTTTACTGCCATGAAAAACTGTTAACACTATATTAAATTCAAAAAGGAAGGCTAATACATTATAAGACCATTTTTTAAAAATGTATCATACATAAAGAAGAACATGGAAAGACATACATCAAAATGTTGACAGTAATTGTGTCTGGGTGGGAAAATTATAGCCTTTGTTTTTCTTTTTTTGCTATTTGTATTGCTTATTCTGCTATTTCTGTCATGCCTATGATTATTTATAAAAATAAAAAAATAGTTTTAATTAAAAATTAACACATAGTCTTCTCACAGACAACCATGTCAGTCATATTCATAGTCTTAATGACAGTAAAAAGGATCTGTCAGTTACATTACTTAACTTCAAAACATTCTGACACACATTATCGAAGAAAGTGGAGCATATGAGAAATACTTTCAAAGGAAAAGGAAACCCCCAGTCCTGAACAATTTACAAGGCGGGGAAAGAAATGCTAGTATCTCTACCAGTTAAGGTTATAAATAATAGAATGATGGTTATTTCTGGAAAATATTTTATCTCCCTTTTCACCTCCATGTGTTCTGACTGAGTAGTAAAGTAGATTTCTATTAAGCATCATTGGACTTGCTAATTAAGATTTTTAAAGGGTTGGGGACGACAGAGGATGAGATGGTTGGATGGCATCACCAACTTGATGGACGTGAGTTTGAGTAAGCTCCAGGAGTTGGTGATGGACAGGGAAGCCTGGCGTGCTGCAGTCCATGGGGTCACAAAGAGTCGGACATGACTGAGCAACTGAACTGAACTGAACTCAAAGGGCTCGGGGGAGGAAGCCGTAGAAGAGACGCAATTTCTTCTGTAGGAAGTAGGAATTAAACTTAATTAGAAATCAGTTTCTAGCTCTATCTATCCCCTAGATCTGAAATTTAAAAAAAAATATAACATCCAATGTTAACAAGCACTCTCAGACTGTTGGGAATTCAAGTTGGTTCAACTTGAAGTCATCTCTCTTAACACAGATCTAATGGATCAGTTTCATTTTAAAGGTTTTAGCAAGAAGGAGGTAAAATTTAGGTAGTGGAAAAGAAGTGTCTACAGACTACAAACTACCTCCATGCTCATGACTTCACAGGATCAGAAGGCAGCTTAAGGAAAAGCCACTGACACAGACGTCTCATTAGAGAATCATTCACATGAATGTCATGAAGAGCTGCCAGATTCATACTCTGTATGCAGACTGCACCCATTGACCCTGTTGTTTGTCCCTGAACCACACACAGATTCTTGGCCTGAAATCCTTTGAAGAAGGTCACTGAGCTCCATTTGGGTCACTTTGCAGCATTGTTCTCAGCCAAGACCAAGGATTATAACACGGTTCTAAGGGCAGGGGATACATCAGAACACAAGTCCAGCTCCGACCTGGAGCAGGCTTGAGGAGAAAGTCTTGCTCTCTTGCTGACACAGTCTCAATAGGAAGGTTGTATAATTATCACATGAAACCAAAATGTGTGTGTTTCCACATGTAAAAATCTACGTTGCTTCACTGTCTTGTTGTGACATGGAGTAGACAATGATGACCCCATGTTTTAATCTGTGGCCAGGACATCAAATGTCCTAAAAAGGTCAAACAAATGTGTGAAATCGTGGAGGCCAGCCCTTGGGCTAACACTTTGGCGGGCATAGCAGGTGTGCAGCTGTGGGCAGCTGTGTCCTATTCACAGCTGCAGCACTGGCTTCAAAATCACCAAGACTTGTGACATTGTTTTCCTGTCCATCCCAAAGCCACTAGCCTTAAAGCAGGAGTTCCACAGACGTTTGGTTATATAAGAGATATTAACACCCATCGGTCTACAGATTCGATAATATACATTTAACAAATTTCACCCACCTCAGGCTTTCATGTCTGTTTACATGTTTCAATTGGCACCATCAAAAACAAAGTTGCTTTTTTTTTTTTCCATTCTACCCTGGAATATCTCTTTTCTTTTAGGAAAATATTCAATAATCTTATTAGCTTAGGAGTGTAAATGTGGCTGACTTCCCATTCCACAAAAGGAAGTTTTAGACTTCTGAGATTTTTAAAGGATCCACCTTCTACTACTTCTAATAATTTTTTCAAAAGAAAAAGTATAAAGACTCAATAAAAAGAATACTTCCTTAGAAGATATAAGAAGTCTGGTCACCCTAGCAAGATAGTCTATTTCCCTGAACTCTCCATTTTCAAACAGTCACTTGTAGTGTGTATTCACTGATATTTGCCCTTTTTGAGGCCCTGTTTTTTGACTTCCTTTAAAAACTCTGTTACCTCTTGGTTTCTATGAGTCTGTCTTTCACACAAGGAGAGTAGAGCTTGGCTTCTCAGAGCAGTGCTTGGCAAGCACAGAGGCAGGAAACGCAGAAGGGAATGAGTCTGTCAGACTCATTTTCTTCTAGTTCAAATGTTTATTTCAGATTCGGGAGGAAGTGGAATGGTTCCTTTCCATTTCCTCCTCTCTGGAACCTGTGAGTTGAGTAAGGCTTAGAGAGTCTTGCTCTACCACACATCATCCTCACAGGTTCACAGATGGAGAAAGAGACTCTTCAGAAAACTCCAAGTTTGAACAGAGCAGGATTCATAGCTCTTTCTGCCCTCCCAGGAACTTCTCTTATGGGTTGAGACTAGAGCCTTGAGCAGGACAACTGAGAGCAACGCAGAGGACAAGGCCAGTGGGCTAGGGAACATCCTATACCAGCTCCCAAGGGGCAAGGGCCATGTCCCACCTGACATAAGTTCCCAGCCCTGCCGCACAGCACACCCCAGACCACTTCTTAGCCAGGGAGGTCTGACATAATTTGTGAATGCCACAGTGAGATCTGGTCCCAAGCCCACTTCCTAGGTTCCTGAGACTTACTGTTTCTGACATCAGGATGGAGTTTCAGGAGCAAATCTTAAAATATACCTGTTTTAGTAATGAGCTGGTTTCAACCTTAAACATGCTGACTTTTCCAATCCACATTCTGATATCACTGTTTTATTTTATGACAAGCTATTTAAATCACCACACTCACAAGCTCAACTCTGCAACTTGCTTTATTGTCTATGCAATTAACACAGGTCATTTTTAATGCCAAATGGGGACCATCAGAAACTAAACTAGAAAATCTTATGGTGGGTTTACTACTAAACTCTAACAGATGTGCCTGACTCTAACATTAGGACTGAAGCATAATTTTAGGTACAAATTACTTATTAAGAATATTTATAGACAGAGAACTTCTTCAGCAAAGAACCTAAGACATGTAACACAGCTTATCCTGTAGCTGAGCAATTGATAAGGAAGCCAAACATTGTAAATGCGTTAATTTTGGTTTGTTTAGGAAAGTTTCCAGGGCAGAGTGCATGATCTAATCACATTGGTTTTGTCAAAGAGTTTTAGAAGATGAAAATCTGACTCATTATCTCTACTCATAGCTTAGACTTTTTTGAGCTGTATTACTGTTTGCTAGTCACTAATCATGTTCATGCTCACCAAGATCTCTGCATATAAAATACATACCCTTAAGTGCAACTATATTTACACTTACTCATATATGTACATTTACACATCCAATATTACATCTAGTTTCTATATTATGTTCTGGATGAACTCCTGAAACAAATTAACACTTCCATATGTCAAATTTCCTCCTAAGGGCCACTTATTATGATTCATGTGAGCTAACAATATATTGAAGGTATATTACATTAGATACAATCACAATATTCACTTTAGAAACCGAAAGTACTCAAAATATAAATTGAATTGCCATCTGATTGTTTAAAATTCCCTCTATTGGTCACTTACTAAACAAGTCAGACTGATTGTAAGTACGGTAATGTAACAAGTCTTTTTAATTAAGAAAAACCAGGATGAAGTGGGGGAAAGGAAAGATAATGAAACATAGTAAAGATCATAATGAGACAAACATTTCTACTTGAAGATATTTTCACTAGAGGACACTAAAGGCAAGCTATGCCAAGTCATGTACTTTTCACACACAAAATTATATTGTATCAAATTTAAATTTGTTACAACTGCCATGTACATTACACCAGTGATAAGGAAAATGTAACTCAATATCTGATCTAGTGAAACAGCAACCAACATTAGCTTCTAGCCACATGAAGACAATCTCCAATGACATTACTGGTGTCAGCTAAACCTCTGCCAGTTTGTCTTCTCCGTCCATTTTTAAATAAATGTGTGACTATCTCAATTAGGAAATCTTGAAGTCTCTATGATGAGGCAGTTTTGGTGCTCATTTTCAGTGCCCTGCATTTGCTGTACTTAAAATAGACACTTGTACCAATGTCCTTTCTATTACCCCAAGGGGAAAAAAAATCACATACACACCAGTCCTTTTTCTTTCAGCTCACAGAGAAGCAACTTGATCCAAGCAGTGTTGAAACCTGAGTAGGTCACTGTACACCACGATAAAATTCCCTAATCCCTGAGCCAACTCTCCCTAAGGGGGGCCTCCTCCTGATCCTCCACTTCCCAGGCTGACTTTTGCATTCGCTCTCTCCTCTTTCCCCCTTTCATTTCCCCTACCTTCAAGCCTTGATACGTGATCCCCGGTGGGGGCTCAGGTTTCCGTTTTTACAGCTTAGGCCGGGCTAGCTGTATACATTCCTTTCTTTCTGCCGGGCAGTGATTACTTACCAGAGCTTAGTTTACGCTGGTCCAGATGAAAGCCGTTCAGATGAAGGCAAACACAGCCAGGCAGCTCCAGCAGCACCGATACGAAGCTGCACAAGGCCACATTGTGTTCTCGGTGACATTTTGTTGCACATATTTTTACATAGGGCAATCAACTTGTTGCATTACTCTACAATTTAGGTTTGGGGAAATGGAGAGGCAGTAATACCAGGAGGTTTGGGGAGGGGCTTTATGGATGTGGTTATTAATATTAAAAGCATAAAATATTGATGAGTTCAAGATAACCCACCTTTTGACTTTGAGAAATCACTTTAAAAATGAGAACTTTGGGCGCTATTATATTAGAAGAATGCATACTGAAGAATTGCTCTAGAAATGGGATTTCATCACTCACTGGCGTGCTGTGCACTGACCTGACTAAAGATTTTGACCTGGGGTCTCTTACACATTGTTCCAAACTAGGGAAAAAATATGGATCCTTCAAGCAATTGAATTATTTGCTGCATAAAACTTCTTATTTAATGCTACTCTGTACTGAAATGACAAGGATTAAAACTTCAAATAGTAGATGGCGATTTGGAAGAAAAATAACATTTTAAAAAGAGGAAATTCTGTGCACGAAGGTTAATTCCATACTTAGTCCTGCAGCACTGGCTAAAAATTGTGTAATTTTTCCCCTTCACACAATGTTGTTTTTGTTTCTTCCTCACCAGTTCAGACAAACATCTGTTATACTGTAGAAGGACAACTATCTCCCAAACCACGGAGTGCTCCTGCAGCCAAAGTCAACAACGTGAGCCCCAAGCATCGAGCACAGTCAGCCTTTATATCCAGCCGGGATAACATTTCACATGTTTTGATTAAAATTAGCTAATTTGTAATCCTAGAACCTATGAAACTTAAAAGCTGCCATCCATATAGATCACATTAGGCAGAGTGTTTTAAAGGGCCAGTGCACACTGTGATTTCTTGGTGGCTTCACCTCCCTCCTCTTCCTCCAAGCCCAATCTAAAATGAAACAGAAAAGTAATCTGGAAATGCAAGACAGGAGGGAAGGGTGAGTGAGGAAGAATGGTTATCCTAAACTGAATTCCAGCCCCCATGGGAAGACAACTCCTACCAGTATCTTAAAAAAAAAACAACAAAACTATCAATGGAATCAGTGGTGGTTTCCATCACAAGGAATGGCACTGATTTCTAAGGCAAATCTTCCTTAACTCTCCTTGGACTGAAGCTGCACCGCACGCTTCCAGGTGCTAAGTTCCTCACCCAGAAATCAAAAAACTCTTATTCCAAAACGTTGATTGCTACAGACATTTTCTGAAAGAAAGGAACGCTAACCATACACACCTAGGTACTATATGATAATATAAATAGTATTATTATCCATGGGCCCCTTTCAAGGCACTCTCTAGAATATGCTTGTTCTAATCAAGACGATGTCAAATTGCAATAGATTTTACTTAGTTGCTTGCCATTTTCCTCGTTTGTCTTTTAAATACCAACTTAACCAACCAGACCAAATCAGTGGGCAGTGTTAAGGATTCTATGCAGAAGATGTGGAACACCAAGAGGGCTGCAGAATGAAAACCAAAGTCCTCCCTGAAATCTGCTACTTGCTTGTAACTCACAGAAAGACAAAAATTACAAATAAAACATTAAAAATAAAAATCAAGGGAGACTCGTGAAATCAACACAAAACAAAACCCTCACCGGGCAAAAGCTGCAACTTCATGGAAAATAAGTTGGTGGGGGTGAAGGGGGACGAGGGGGATCCGGAGCTGAGCGGGGCTCTTGTGCAATCACTCCAACGCGAACAGCTGGAGCGCCAGGCTGCCGCGCTCGCCACCTCTGGAGCACCGCTGGCCTGGCGGGGAGCCCGGCCTCGCCAACAGCACTCCGGGCCGGCCTTTCCGAACAATGGGCAGGCGCTCTGCGAAGGCCGCCCCTCAGACAGCTATCTTTTCAGCAGGGCTTGCCCGGGTCTGCTTAAACTGGGAAGTGAAGCATGCAAAGGCTGAGAGGGAGGCGGAGGCAACCTAGTGAGAGGAGCTAGCAGGGGCTGGCGAGGCGAACCGGCCGTCAAAAACGGTACCTAGACCCGCGCCGCTCGGGCCACAACTCGCCACGGCACTGACAGCCCCTTTACACCGATGCAGCAGGCTACTAGGAAGCGGTACGGAGGAACCGGGAGATGAACTAGGAAGAGGGGGGTGGAATCGAGCGCTCCCGGGGTACCCTTGGCTCGGCGGCTTCCTAACTTTGGAGGGATCCGGGGATGGCTGCCGAAGAAGAGGGGAAAAAAAACTACCCCACCGACCAGGAAAGCCTCTTCACCATACCCACCCTCAACTTGGGCTCCGGGTCCCCTCCTCCCTGAAACGCGCCTGTCCCAAACTGGGGTTTATAAGGTTAAAGAGTCTGTGGTTTCCCGGTCGCCCCTCACCCCCACCCCCATCAAATCCGAGGCAGGCAAATCTCCGGGATGCAGCCCGACAGTTGGCCTCTGTTTTGCACCTGGAGGAGGAGCTGAGTCGTTCAGGGCATCCTACGGAAACTGACAAGCGCTCCTCTTACACCCCCTCCCCCCTCCCAAAAAAATCCATACAACAGCCCAAAGGGAGCGGGCGGAAGAAAGAGCTCAAGCTCTCTGGTCCCGAAGTCCAAAAAATACCTTCATTTCCTCATTGATCTCCCTTTTCACTGGGTGAGCCGGTTTCCTGCTCCTTTTATTTTCCGGAGGTCTCCCTTCTTTCTCCATTTCTGCCATGTTTTTGTGTCTGGTTTCGGTGGAGATGAAATGGCTGCTGCCGCCGCCGGCGGTGGTGGTGGTGGTGGTGGCGGTGGTGGAGGTGGTGCTGATGGTGGCGGTGCTGGCGGAGGTAGCGGTGCTGGCGGGGCCGGGGCCGGGGTTGGGCGCGGGGCTGGGCGGGGGAGGAGGGGAGGCAGGCTCCGGAGAAGCGCGGTCTCTTCTAGCGGCGGAGAACGTCAGTGGCTGTCAGAGGGAAAGGTAGCTCGAGGGGTCTCGGGGATGCCGCCGCCGCCGCCGCTCCGGCTCCCGCCGCCGCCGCCGCCAACGCCGCCGCTGCCGCCAACGCTGCCGCTGCCGCCGCCGCTGCTTCTGCTGCTCCCGCCGCCGCTCCCGCCGCCAACGCCGCCGCCGGGCTGCATCCTCGGTGCCCCGTGGAGTCGTCAGCCATCTTCCGGCGCTCTGTCCGTCTGCATGGGCGAGGGGGACGAGGGCCCGGCGCGGAGACAGCGGCTCTGGGCGTGCGTGCGTGGATGTGTGTGTGTGTGCGTGTGTGTGTGTGTGTGTGTGTGTGTATGTGTGTGCGCGCCCGGGAGAGCGCGCCAGCCCAGGCACCCAGCGCCTCCCGCGAGCCGAGCCGGGGGCGGGCCGGGGGCCGGCGCCGGGAGCAGGGGGCGGGCGGGGGAAAGGTAGTGGGGGGGGCGCTAGGACAGCCCCCAGCTCCCGAGCGGGCGTGGCTTCCACCGTCACAGTAGACGCGGATGCTGCGCGGCTCCGGGGGGCTGCTCGCGGCCGCCGGGCTCATCCGAGGCCGGCCCCGGCGGGACACGGCGCCCCTCGCGGCCGCTACCTCGGTACGATGCCCCCCGGGGCCCCGCTCCGACCCCGGCCGCCCCCTTCAGCTCCGTGATGAGCTCTCGGGTGGGCTTGGAGTTGGGTTTTGAGCCCGAACTGGAAGCTGCTTAGGAAAAATGAATGGGGTTGCGGGGAGGAGATAGGGCGGTGGGAGGGCGTGGGGACCAGAGGTCGCGTTGATAGAAGGCCGCTTTCCGCCCCCTGCCCAGAAGAAAGCAGACTGAGCTCGCCCCCTTCGGATGGCAAGGTCGGGGTCTCGGGAAAAGCAAACCACAGTCCTGACCTCCCCACAGCTGTCGGGGACAGTGTCGCCTTCTGGGGGCCACCCCAGGGCTCTGGAGGCTGGAGGCCCCTTGGAGATCCCTGCGCCTTGCTCGGCTGGTCCCCAACGCGGCGCGGGTGACGACTGCGCTTGCAAGAAAGCTTTTGCCTCCCAACGAACCACTTAGAAGTAGGACATCTCGGCCTACAGCTCCCTGCTCTTTCTTTTCTTTCTTTTCCCTCCAGTTCTCGCTCACACATACATACACACACACGTGTGTTTTGTCTCACTACAAAGTTAACAGCGTTACCCCGTGCGCACCCGTCTCCCGGTGCGCTTGATATAAACCAGCCCCCCAAGATTAGATGCCGCTGGGAGTGCAGCGTCCCGCGTGGGGTTCCATTCTCCAGAGACCAGGACTACCTGGCCACCTCCGGCGGGACCGTCCCCACCCGCTGGGTGACTCTTTGCCCTCGACTGCCCTGCGCGCATCTTCTCTCAAGTCGACCTCGCTCCCCCTGCGCTGGCGCGCCTCCCCTTTGGCCCTCTGCGTCTACGCCCGGGGCCAGGCTCGGATGGCGTTTGTCCCTCTTTGGGTCGAGGCAGTGGCCTAAACGGTTTGATGAGTTTTCGGTGAGACACGCAGCTCTAAACGCCTCGTACACGCGGCGGGGGACAAGCTGAGGTTCCCGGCTTCGGTTTCCCGCGCCGCGACACTTCGTAATTACCTGACACAATGCGATATGGGGGTGTCCATTGTTCCATTCAGTGTTATTGTAGAGTGTGCACTGTGACAGTGGTGGAACTTAAAATTGCACAATTAAAAAAATTTTTTTAACTAAATTTTTACTAAAAGAATGAATTCGGTGTGCAGGATATGAGTAAGCTCTCCATTAAAATCTCAGTTTGGCCTGTCAAACGAGGCTTATCCTGGGTATTACGCTGCCTAATTTGCATCTTGGCATTGTTTTTTTTTTTTTTTTTTAAACGTCGAATTAGAGCTCTTTGGGAGCGTACTCGGGAGGACTGAGTACCTCCACGTTGGCTATTTTGCCGTTTAGCATCGTTTTGTTTCGTAAAGGTCAAATTACAGATGCTTGGGCGTGTACCCAGGAGAGCTGAGCACCTCCTTTCGTCTCTTCTCTTCCCTGTCTGGAGAAAGAGGAGAAGCCGCACCCCGCTCCGCGTGGCTCGTGGATCCCAGGCGAGCCAAGAGGCCAGAAGCAGCGGGGCCAAACCGGGCTCCGCTCCTGAAAGGGGTCCACGCGAAACCCTTGCCCCAAGGAAAGTGAAAAATCCTGGGGCGGTTATCCCGGACGAGAAAAACTCAAGAGGACCGTTGAAGTATTAGGGAGTGCTCTGCAGTACAAGAGTTGGAGGTTTTTTACGGTAGCCTCTGGGAGCGTACCCAGGTATACACCGGTTTTGAGCCCAAGTGCTGTGGCCAGCTAGGGCCAGGAGTCCTCAGGAACCCACAGTGGGACCCAAGACCATCCAGACAGCGAGAATACCGGGAGGAGCCAAAACCTGTTTGCGCTAACCCCCGCCCCCTTCCTGGAACGCTAACACAACATTCTCATTTTTAAATGAGTGTGTGAGAGTGGGTGTATTTCTCAGTGAGAAATAAGCATCCTAATGCCATTGCTGGAAGAGAGAGAAGAAGAAATCTTTTTGATTTTTCAAACTGAATTTCATCCAAAACATCTGATAAATAGGATGTGGGTTGGAGTTAGTTTTCTCTGTTTTGTCCTCTCGGTTTTTAATGAGAAGTAGTGAGAAAACTTTTTTTTTTTTTTTTTACTTTTAAATAACTGTGGAAAGGTATGTTGTAAAGTGTACACAGAAAAAAGCTTTTTGTCTTCTGGAGACATATTTAAGTCCCCTCTGTTTCCTTTGGTGCCAGAACCATTACAATTGATTCACAGTTGTTTAGTTGATATCAAATAACAGGTTATATACCCCAAGTCCTAAGATACAGTTTCACAAGTTAAGAATAAAATAAACAGAAAAGGTGAACTGTAGCCCAGAGTTATATTTAGAGGCAGCTACACTTCCTTTAAAGAAAATTACTTGCTCTGCCATAGTTCAGGCATTTAATACAAATAATCATATTAATCAGCCACCTGTTCCTTCACAGGCACATGTCTTCCAGAAAACTGAGGTGAGAACATCAAATTAGAATCCACAATGCATGTCATCATTGACAGAATGAAAGCTCATAAAGTATGTGTGAGGAGAGTTTTAGTCTTGAATAAACCTCAGAAGTTATGATTTTTACATCTTAGCAAAGACAACATGTAGTCAAAGTTGCTCTGTCATGTCTGACTCTTTGCAACCCCATGAACTGCCAGGCTCCTCTGTCCATGAAATTCTCCAGGCAAGTATACTGGAGTGAGTAGCCATTCCCTTCTCCAGGGGATTGAACCCAGGTCTCCCCCATTGCAGGAAGATTCTTTGCCATCTGAGCCACCAGGGAACAGATGAAGACAACTATATAATGGGTTGCTGTTTTATGAATTTGGATATTATCATGAGTCCAATAATGTTCCCTGGATAACTTCAGACACTCTGTAAGAGTATAACCCAGTGTGGACAGGACAATCTCTTACTTATCTTGGAAGAGCCACCCTTTATTCTATGAATTACCTTTATGCTTCCCAATCATTAGCGCCCTCTCTCTTTCACACACACACAGACACTCAAGCGCACATCCAAGACAAACCCTGAAAGAAAAATTCCCTTTACTAGCCCTGCCAGTCACCAAAATAAGCACAAGATTGACCTTTCATTACATTAATTCCTCAGATACATTTTTATGACTTTTACTCTTCAAGGTCGCTCTTAATGTTCATTCTAGCCTGATAAATCCAGAAAATACTTCAGAGAGTAGATAGGAAGAAGACCCCAGTGTGATTTGCCTTCAGCCCTCAACCTCTCAATCTGCTTCTTTGTTATCTCCAAGAACACCTAACTCAGAGGCCTAGTCTTCATGACTTAAAAGAAATTAATAGATATTTGCTGATTGATTAGTATGATATAATAACAAACTTACTTTTGTATATTGTCTAAAATTAATGCTCATTTTGAACAAGCTCTGTAATCTAACCAAATGTGGAGACTAAAATATGTGGGAAAATTACTATGCTGAACACATTATAAGAATTATCTCATCTAATATCCACAGAACCCTATAAGGCAGCATGTACTGTGATCCCCATTTTACAGATGAAGAAACTAAGGCTTGCATAAGCTAAGTTAAGCTAGTAAGTATTGGAATTTGAATCTATAACTTTCTTTTCGACTCTGGATTTGGAGTTCTTGACACTATGCTAATCTACTTTGACATATTCCTTTTGACAATTTGTATTTTGTATAATCTAAGGCCCACATTTTTCAAATTTTAACATCTCTGAAATTGTGACATATCTTATAATACTTCTTTAAATTATAAGTAACAACAGCTCCCCCCACCCCCGCCACGTTGGTATATGAAGAAATCACATATTTTCCAAAACAGTGGTGTATTTGGTTATGGTAGGTTATGCTTCAATATCAAATATCAGAAAATCTAAGAGTCTTAAAACAAGATCAGTTTGGGACTTCTCTGGTGGTCCAGTGGTTAAGACTCCACACTCTTTATGTGGGGGGCCCAGGTTCGATCCCTGGTCAGGGAACTAGATACCACATGCCTCAACTAAAGATCCTGCATACCACAACTAAGACTGTGCAGCCAAATTAAAACACACACACACACACACACACACACACACATGCACACACACACACAGGAGAGGCTTATACTACTTGCTCACACAAAGTTTGCTGAAGATCTGTGTGACCCTCCAGCGGGCACTGCATCTTTGTACCAGTATGTACTTCCTGTAGCTACAAAGTAGAAGGTAAAACCTTGGAGGATCTCACACAGCAATTAAATGCTCCAGCTTAGCAGTGACATAGGTCACTTCTGCCTACAAATCATTGACTAGAATTAGTCACATGGCTCTGCCCAACTGCTAGGGAAGCTGGGAATTGAATCTACCACATTCTCCAGAGTGAAGAGCCGGATATGGGCAAGCATTTATGAAATATGATCATTAGAATCAGTTAATGTAAATATCATGGATCTATTTTAATAAAACCAATGAGCAACAGTTGGCCTATGATCTGTTATATCCATCATAAGTGCACTTTCAAAATTCATGTTCATGCTTAACTTCAAAGAACAAAATTCAGAATTCTTCAAAAAGAACGTTATGAAACAGCATAACTATAATTCAGGAAGTCTACAGGTGAGCTTCAGGGCTTTGGAACCTTCTAAAAGGATATACCAAATCATCAGTGCATTTTTTCTGAGGAATGGGTCATTCTCAATTGGGATTCATGATTTATTCATTCCTTTATTCAACAACTATGTGTTGAGAGCCCAGTATATTCCAGGCATGATGTTCTGAGTTCCTGGGATCCAGCAGCAAAGATGACACACAAGTTCCCAAATCTCATTAAGTTTATAATCTGCAAAGGGGACAATAAATAATAATTAAAAAAGAGACAATTTTAGATTCAGATAGGTGAGAAAAAAGGACTTTGTGATAGGAACTGGAATTGAAAAAAGAGGTTGGGGTCTACTTTAGCTAAATAGTCAAGATTAACCTTTAGGAGGGAATATTTGATCTGAAATAGGAAAGATGAGAGGGACTGCCTCTGCAGAGGTCTTAGAATCCTTGAGAAAAGTGTTCTGGTTCAAATTCTAAAAGAGCTGAAGAATGCACTCAGTACACTGGAGACGTTGAAAGTGTCTGGACCATGGAGAGTAGTAGGAGAGGCAGTGAAAGAGGAAGGCAGAGGCCTGATGTGCTGGGGCCTGTAGGTAAGGGATGGATAAGAGGTCAGAATTTGCTAGGTTTGGAGTCTGAAGGTAGAGGGCACAGAGTAGAGGTGAATCATGCCTCCTGCCTGAGATGGAGCCCAGAACAGCACCTGTGCAGCATGGCACAGCCAGGCACAGTGCGGGTAGGCACAGTGGTGTGCAGGAACCCGGACAGAAGGTTCTGGGGTTGCTATAAATACCCTCCACTCACCATAGTGTGCGTTTCATGTGTGCCTGAGAGTAGAGTAGGTGTGGCTCTGAGAGACTGCAGAATTTTTTTTTTAATTTATACATAATCTTGTATTGGAGTATAGTTGAGTTACAATGTTTTATTGGTTTCTAGTGCACAGCAAAGTGACTCATTGTACATATATATAGTCTTTTTCATATTCTTTTCCATTATGGTTTCCTACAGGATATTGAATATAGCTCCCCATGCTATACCAGGAGGACATTGTTGTTTGTCTATTTTATATATAGTAGTTTGTATCCGCTAATCCCAAACTCATAATTTATCTGTCCCCCTACCCCTGTCTGTGAGTTTGTTTCCATTTTGTGAATAAATTCATTTGTATCATATTTTAGATTCTGCATACAAGTGATATCACATGGTATTTGTCTTTCTGTTTTTGACTTACTTCACTTAGTCCATCCATGTTGTTAGAAATGGGTTTATTCACTTATGGCTGAGTAACATTTCATTGTAGTATGAAATATTATACCACCTCCTTCTTTGTATATTCATCTGTTGAAGGGCATGTAGGTTGCTTCCATGAGACTACAGAGTCTAAGTAGATCTGCCCCTAAAATGTTTGATCAGAGACTCCACTAGGACTTCCACATCAGAGGAGGCCAGCTGGAGAGGTGACTGTGGCTGAGGAGTGAATGCTACCCACTCACCCACCCCCCTGTCATGTAGATGCCAGCCCAGTGAGAAGAGTGTAGGGGTGGACACAAGAGAAGATTAAATCAGCTGAGATTATCTGGAGGTTTCATTTCCACCTCCTAGCATAGAAGTCTTGTGAAACAGATGTTGGGTTCAGTTATAAAGAAATGAAGTTTCAGTTCAGTTCAGTCAGTTCAGTTCAGTCGCTCAGTCGTGTCTGACTCTGTGACCCCATGAACTGCAGCACGCCAGGCCTCCCTGTCCATCACCAACTCCCGGAGTCCACCCAAACCCATGTCCATCAAGTTGGTGATGCCATCCAACCATCTCATCCTCTGTCGTCCCCTTCTCCTCCTGCCCTCAATCTTTCCCAGCATCAGGGTCTTTTCCAACGAGTCAGCTCTTCACATCAGCTGGCCAAAGTATTGGAGCTTCAGCTTCAACATCAGCCCTTCCAGTGAACACCTGAGACTGATCTCCTTTAGGATGGACTGGTTGGATCTCCTTGCAGTCCAAGGGACACTTCAAGAGTCTTCTCCAACACCACAGTTCAAAAGCATCAATTCTTCTGCGCTCATCTTTCTTTGTAGTCCAACTCTCACATCCATACATGACTAATGGAAAAACCATAGCCTTGACTAGACTGAACTTTGTTGGCAAAGTAATCTCTCTGCTTTTTAATATGTTGCCTAGGTTGGTCATAACTTTCCTTCCAAGGAGTAAGCGTCTTTTAATTTCATGCCTGCAATCACCATCTGCAGTGATTTTGGAGCCCAAAAAAATACTCAGCCACTATTTCCACTGTTTCCCCATCTATTTGCCATGAAGTGATGGGACCGGATGCCATGATCTTAGTTTTCTGAATGTTGAGCTTTAAGCCAACTTTTTCACTCTTCTCTTTCACTTTCATCAAGAAGCTCTTTAGTTCTTCTTCACTTTCTGCTATAAGGGTGGTGTCATCCGGCAATCTTGATTCCAGCTTGTGCTTCTTCCAGCCCAGCACTTCTCATGATGTACTCTGCATAGAAGTTAAATAAGCAGGATGACAATATACAGCCTTGACGTACTCCTTTTCCTATTTGGAACCAGTCTGTTTTTCCATGTCCAGTTCTAACTGTTGCTTCCTGACCTGCATACAGATTTCTCAAGAGGCAGGTCAGGTGGTCTGGCATTCCCATCTCTTTCAGAATTTTCCACAGTTTATTGTGATCCACACAGTCAAAGGCTTTGGCATAGTCAATAAAGCAGAAATAGATGTTTTTCTGGAATTCTCTTGCTTTTTCCATGGTTCAGCAGATGTTTGCAATTTGATCTCTGGTTCCTCTGCCTTTTCTAAAACCAGCTTGAACATCAGGAAGTTCATGGTTCACATATTGCTGAAGCCTGGCTTGGAGAATTTTCAGCATTACTTTATTAGCGTGTGAGATGAGTGCAATTGTGCGGTGGTTTGAGCATTCTTTGGCATTGCCTTTCTTTGGGATTGGAATGAAAACTGACCTTTTCCAGTCCTGTGGCCACTGCTGAGTTTTCCAAATTTGCTTGCATATTGAGTGAAGCACTTTCACAGTGTCATCTTTCACATGTAGCAAATACCTGAAGTTTTTACATTGATACTTATAGCTCACACATATATTTTACGCTATAACTCAAATCTGCTTTTAAACAATTTTTAAAGGAAGTTTTCTGACTCCTGAAGTAAATTTTGTGCATTATCTGCCTGATTATTTACTATCTAAAATGTATCACCCAAACCAGAATGGCTTTCCTTGAGGGTATGGCCTTAATATCATAATAAGACCAACTTAAACATAGAACATTTTCAATAATTATCCCAAATTTCTTGTAAATACAAATTTCAACTTAGTATCTGAGTTATCTTGAATTGTCATTGCCTTCCCCAATGAAATCCGTTGATGAAATCAGGTCTCTTCTCTGTATTAGATTTGCTGCTGCTAAGTCACTTCAGTTGTGTCTGACTCTGTGCGACCCCATAGACGGCAGCCCACTAGGCTCCTCTGTCCCTGGGATTCTCCAGGCAAGAATACTGGAGTGGGTTGCCATTTCCTTCTCCAATGCATGAAAGTGAAAAGTGAAAATGAAGTCTCTCAGTTGTCCCCGACTCTTAGCGACACCAAGGACTGCAGCCTACCAGGCTCCTCCGTCCATGGGATTTTCCAGGCAAGAGTACTGGAGTGGGGTGCCATTGCCTTCTCCGTAGATACTAATGTAGATATAATAATATCGTATTTCCTTTAGACAATCAAATGCCATTAAAATGATTAGCCCTCTTACAATCTGATGTTGAGTTGTATCATCAACAATCATGTCTTGAAGTCCTGCTAGAGCCAAGTATTTTGCACAAATTGTGTCAATTATTTCTCACAAGCATTCTTAAGAGTGTAATTGTTCCGTTTTACACCTTAGGAGACCGAGGCTGAACTCAAGGTCACACTAGGAAATGGTTGATCCAGAAAAACATCTTCAGTTGGCCAACTTGCAGACAGGTGAGGTATGCTGCCACCTACTCCACACTCTGCTCTTCTCTGCTCAGCACTTCTATCACTTTTTTTGGGGAAAAGAGAATATGCAGATACAGTAAATAATTCTAATTCCTACTTTATTCTAATTTACACCTGGATGTTATAGGAATTAAAATATCCATGACCAATACTCAACCTTTCAAAAATAACATACTACACTGTAATATTCTCAAACCGAATATGGTATTCAGTGAATGGTTACAGAGAATTGATATCTGTTTTGACCCACCTCCTTTGAGAAACATTACATGTTGTAAGAAACATTTTTCTTTCACAGAAAAATTGTCTCCAATGTGCTATTGAGCCATAAGTTGTTTCTTTATTGCATCCCAGAGGGAAGAATTTGAGTGGAAAAGATTCCACAGTTTAACTATGAGAGGACATTACACATTTCAGTGGAAGAAAAAATTTTTCATCAAAAGCTAAGTAGATAAATTAAAGATGCTATAATAAGTCTTGGGATATATGTTGTGCATTTGTTTTGCCTTGTTTTTTAAATCCATTAAAGTTACTAAATCTGTATACCAGATGCTGAAGTAGGACTCACTCAACTCAGTTTTGCCTTTCCCATCTGAAGTTAGTCAGTCTTTAGGGCAGCTTATTGCTTTTGGAGTCTGGAGGTGAGGGAGAGCTGGCAGGGACAGACGGAAGGGAAGAGAGAAGATCCAGGGACAGTGACTGCAGGCTGCGCTCCCCGAGGAAGTCTCGGGATGTACAATATGGGAAAGTGCCCAAGTCCTAAGCTGGAAAACAAAGCAAAACCAAACCAAACCCCAGCATGGGGAAATAAAAGGAAGTTCAACACTGAACAGAGTGTGCACACGAGCATCTCTTTATGTGAAGAGCAGTAGAGTTTTGTGGCCTGAACACACAATTACATAGAATTTAGTAATACAAAAGCTACTATTTATTGAATGCTTTTTAATAAATAGGACTTTAATAAGTAGTACTGTGCTTAATATCTTAAAGAAATTATTTTATTCGATCCTCACACAGTTGACACAATTACAGACTGTGTCCCATTTTGTAGATGAGGAAATGGAAACATTAAGCAGTTGCCTACTAAGTGGGCCAACAATCTGACCGGAATCCAGAATTCTTCCTGCCACCTTGCAATACCAATGGTTTTGATGAGGGTTCTTGCTTGCAAGCAACAAAATGAGCTCTTACTATCTAAAGGAAACAAAATGTTGAAGGAAAGGGGGCTCATAGAATCTGAGAGGCTGGAAGAACAGGCTTGGGAAACAAGGCAGGACCCAGGACCTAAGGAGGCCAGGCCATAGGAACACTCTATCCAAGATGCCACCATCTCTGCTTCTGCTGTACCACACCTTCTAGAAATGACTACTGGACATCATGCTGACCCCTTGAACTGCTCCAGATGCTCCTCCTTCATCTCGGAGTGCACGGGCCTGTGTGGGAGGGTCCATGGCCCAGCACTGGGGCCCCTGCTCCATATTCCAGGGTGAGGGGAGAGTGAGATTCAGTCTGTTTGGCATCTACAGTGGAAAGTGAGGTCTTATATCCCAAGATCACATGCAATGAAGAATTCCCCTAAACACAAGGACAGATGGATTTTGACAGCCAAAGGAATGTTATAATGTCCTTCCAGACTACCCGCTGTAGCCGCTTTGTAGCAAATCATTCCATTAGGAAAGTAAATGTAGGGCTGTTAAAATAATTTTGAAAGGTCAGGCAAAGGTGGAATTATGCAAACATTAAATATTGCAAATCAAAACCTGACTGACCTAGAATTTCATCCTAATAGATTTATCTGCAATCTCTAAATGCAAACTTAAAAAAGACAAATTTGATAACCCATATGCTAAACAGCAATTAATTGGAATGTTTAGGGAATGGAATAGTTCTTGTTAACTTAAATTTCTAACTAAAAGTGATTAAGCCCCTAAAAAGACCCACAAACCTTTATATTTGAGATCTTGTCACTGCAATTCTTTATAAAATACTTAGATTGTGACGATTTTGCAATGCCTCAGAATTACTGATGCCACCATATGTGGTTGTAAAGTGCAGTGGGCGTAGATTGCGACAAGTGTGTATAGATCTCAGGGTATACATTCTATATACATTAGGCAAACTTCTGTTTTTTTATTTTAGGCTAATCCTTTTGTAACCTTTTATTAACATTTTTATTTTGTAAAAAAGAATTATCACTTCCTAATGTAAAGGAAGAAATGGCTATATATTCAATTACAAATGCAGAAACATATAGTACCACTTGACCTTGAAAATGTAACGGCCATGAAAGCATCCAATATTAGTTTATTAGCCAAACTTCTGATCGGCTTATGAGTTTGCCTAGGGAGATAAGAAAAAGGGAGACTAATCCTAGTGAAGGATAGAAATGGCAACCATTTGAGTTGGGCCTTGATGGACGATGAGTAGGATATTGACAAGTGAGGGAGGGAGAAGGAGGAGTATCCTAGGCAGGAAGAACAATATGAAGAAAGGTGTCAAGGCATGAAAGTGCAAATGGAGCAAAGGGAAGGGGGATAATTCAGTGGGTTTAGGATGAGTGTATTAAAGGGGATCTGTGAGATCACCCCAAAGGTAGGATAGAAACAGATTATCAATGGCTGCAAATGCCATCCTAAAGGAGCTTAAATATTTGCTGAACTAAAATCAAAATTATTTCATAATAAGGTATTATATAGGTATTTTTACATCCATTTTAAGATGAATAAACCAAAACATAAAAATGTTAAGTGACTTGCCTAAAGGCATTCAGCTAGGAAGTAACAGAACCAAGATTTAGATTTAGATCTAGCCTGATTCTGGAGCCTAGGATCTTAACTTTCAACCTATGCGATTTTAACAAACCATACTCCAGAAGGCATTATAAAAGGAAATTTAAAAGCAGTGGTAATTTTACAGTAATAAATAGGACCTGAGGAAAACACATATGCAAGATAACAGACTATTTTGAGGTTGTAATCAATAAAGACGATTTTCACATTAGCTTTCATCGCTGCAAGAGGTAGTATTATAGGAACCCACAGAAGGATGTGGGTTCATTTATTTTTAGATCCCTCCCACCATACAAATATGTTAACATTATATCTATATAAATACTATCTGTGTTACTTATTTCCTATCTACCTCTTTTGAAAGGGAAATCTCATTTATTCTGGTCATTACAAGTAACCTAATATAAAGGAATTATAAAGTGTCTCCTTGTAAAACACACTTGGGGGCTTCAGTGGTAGTCCTAGTAAATCAATATTAAAAATGATGAAATCCAATAAAAACATTAAGTCCAAGTCTTAAGAGGCATGCAAATAGTCTTGTATAAAAAAAACTGAGACATGATTATTAAATATGAGAACCAGGGTGCAAATATCCCCAATAAATCCTTTGGAAATATTTTTAAGAAAGAGACTGTCTCTCTTAGAATCTGAGACAGATGAAAAACAGAAGGGAGTTCTGCACCCAGAGGACTTCAAAGATTGAGATGTTGACCCATCCATTTGGCTTCAGTGTCTTGGAATGACCACAGACAGGCTGTTTTTTAACTCCCTATGCTTAGTATGGCACAAGTACTTTAGAAGGATTATTTTTCTTCTTTCTACAGTAGTAAAAGAATCTACTGTCATGAAGTAGACCCTGGGTCAGTGTTACAAGCAAAACCCGCACCTACTATGAGATTCCTACTTCTCACTCTAGCTTTCTCTCCTCTGTTATCATGATGATTTCAATTTCAAACTGCAGCCGTGGTCATTCATTTCCCTTTAGAAAAAGCATGAAGCTGAGACAGCTTCCAAAATATAAAACCAGATACTTAGAACTTAAACTACCCATTTCACATTGTTTGGATCTTAACTTAAATCAACCATGTGAAGACATTCTTGAGACAATTGGAATATTAAGAATTTTGGTCATTTTGTTAGGCGCAATTGTAGTTACTTTTTTTAAAAAAAAGAAGTCCTACTTTTTATAAATAAATTCTGAAATATTTTGAGGCAAAATAGGATATCCAGGATTTGCTTCAAAATACTCCAGAATTGTTGAGGAGTGAAAAATGTGAATAACTGCCCAAACTGGGTAATAAGCAGATATGGTCTCATTATCCTATTTTTCCTACTTTTGTGTAAAGTTTGAAAACTATAATAGAATGTAATAAAAAGTAAAAAAAAAAAAAACCCATTTAAAAACACCACAAAAAGACCTCTGTAAGAGAAGTCTAATTCAAAAGAGGGCTTCAACAATGAACGGGTTTCTATCTAAAATAAAGTTCTAAGCCATATAACTTGCAACATCTTTAGAACAACTCATGACTATAATATTTGCAAGCAAACAGTATTTCAATCATTTTTGCAGTGTATACATGCTTATCCTATGTGGGTAAATTGCATGCTTTGTTCTGGAGTTAAAAACAGCCATTCTCCTAGAAGTATCAGAAACAAAAGTACTTTATATCTATATTGTTTATTGATTTGAAGTTGGGAGGATCTATGGTTGAATAGTGGAGAATGATGATAGAACAAGGTTTCTATGTGCTGGGCACTAATCTAAGTACTTTACATTTATGAACTCATGAAAATATTCAAAATTACTCATTAATATAGGTAATATTGTTCTTCCCACTTTACTGATGGTAAATGACATATTTTGCCCAGCTTGCACTATTGGTTAATAGCAAAGCTGGGGTTCAAATGCAAGGAATCTGACTCTTGTGTCATAAGCCCTTAATCACTAAGTTCTTTCACTCTCCATGGAAAGAGTGTCTTGTAGAGTTGTTTGTTTAGACTTTGGGGAGCTAGTCTGTTTTATTCTTAGAAAAATAAAGTAACTCTTACTCCCTTTGACATCAGCATATTCTTTTTGTTTTGTTATGTACTTCAAACTTATTACTCCCAACATGGTCATACCAGCCCTATAATATTCAAACGTATTTATTACAGATATTTGTTTATGGTGTGATTTCAAAGAAGAGAAACATCACAGCAAGCTGTTTTGATTTAAAGCAGGGTACTTTTGAGAAAGAGGTTCAACACCGTAGTAGTTGACAATGACATCTCTCTTGTGTGGGTGTCAGCTGTTGGGAAATGACCTTAAGTGATTTGTCCTAATCACTTATCACTTTCTCTCAGATGGTCTTTTGCGAGTTCTTTTCAGCCCAGCAAGTTGATATGACTTCCATATTTCCAAGTTTAATAATGGAATCTCTTTCTCATTCTCTCTCTCATTTAGACACATTATTTGGGAAAGAAGAGTTTTTCAAAGATCTATTTATCTATGTGCCACATCACAATAACCTTTGCATATGATGACTTTAATTTGGGGCTTTTTAATCCATGCAGCATAATTAAGAATTTAGTTGAAATACCTATGTTATAACCTGAAATAAACTTGGCAAACTACAATTATTCTGCAGTTTTAGTCCATGAATTCAAATTGGCCTACTCCTGAAGCCTCTCCATCCCAATTCCTGGAGGACTTTTAATAGCTATTTCTAGATAAGAATTAGTTTGAGTCTACATGGGGCTTTGTACTGACTTATTTAATTGACTTGATCATTGAACTTATGAAAAGAATGGCTTGACTGACTTCTTTCAGTAAATTTGTGAAAAGTGATTTCTTAGAATTAACTGGCCATACTGACTTGATTGTTCACCCATAGATATCTATTGTTCACCCATCTATCCTTGAATTTTCCATTTTCCAATTTGGGAAGAAAACTGCCTTTTAAGGCAGAGAAAATATTTTCAGGTAAAATATTTTAGGTGTTATATTTATGACTGCAGAGCAGCATCCTGACAAGATTCCTTGACAACTCTGTAATTTGAAGTTGTCAACCTTTATAAATATAATAAATGCAGTATGTCTTAATCCCTTTCTGCCTGATGTTACCTATATATACATTCCATGCAACAAAAGGAGGTTTTTCTCTATATAGAATTCTATTACAATTTCTCTAAAACTTTAGGTAATGTAGTCTGACCTATATATTTATTTTTAAAAAAAGAAACAAAGAAAGAAAATAAATAAGGAAATTAGATATAAGAGAGAGAGAACCAATAAGAAATAATAGGAAAAAAGTTTAGATTACAATTTTTTAAGAATAGTGATGCTCAGCCCTGGCTGCATATTAGAATCTCCTGAGGAATATTTGAAAAATACTGATACCTGGTCCTCAACTCCAGAGATATTGATTCAGTTGGTCATGGTGGCTTTTTGGTCTTCATCAGAAATGTTTAAGTGGCAATGAAGAACTAGCTGAACTTGTAGTCATGGAGACATTCTCTGCGCTGGACTTCCTGCTCTGAAAACACAACTCAAATAACTTCTGAACTTGAGTGTGATGGTGAAGTGAAGATAGGAATGGAGAATAAAGATCCAGTTCATTCATTCATTATTCAACTGGCCAACAAATATTTACATAGTGTCTGTTTTTCAGCAGACACTGTATTAAGACTGAGGATGCAATTACAAACAGAACAGTTAAAAAAGAATTATGAGGTCCTCTCTAAAATCTTCCTTGTGGGCTTAGTGTTTCAACCTATGTTAATGTCAAGATCAATTGGGTTGGCTGGACCAGAGAGACAGAGAATGAAATGATAGTAAGAACCAGATTAGTCTACTAGCTAATTTTTCATAATGGAATAAAAACATTTTGATACTTAGCTGGACCTCAGAGATCATCTCCTTTTTTTTTTTTTTCAGATGAGTAATTTTAATCTCAGAAGGTTTAATGACTAACCCATGATCATATAGTGATTAGGTCAGAGCTGTATTACTCAGATTGCAAGTCATTTTTAATACTGTCTATGTTCAAGTAAAAACCTTCTCAACAGATTTTTTTTCCATCCTAAGATCCTTAAAGAAAATTGTCTCCCAGAAAGACCCTTTGTAAAAGAAAAGGACCAAGTTCTTCCCCTGCATTGAGCTAATCCTAGTGTGAAATTAACTAGCAGCACTGCTAGTCAATTCAACATTGCTCCTCTGTAGGGGGGCTCAGATGGTGAAGAATCTGCCTGCAACACAGAAGAGCTGGGTTTGATCCCTGGGTCAGGAAGATCCCCTGGAGGAGGGACTGGCAGCCCACTCCAGTATTCTTGCCTGGAGACCCCCATGGACAGAGGAGCCTGGCGGGTTACAATTCATAGGATGGCATTGGAGAAGGAAATGGCAACCCACTCCAGTGTTCTTGCCTGGAGAATCCCAGGGATGAGGGAGCCTGGTGGGCTGCTGTCTATGGGGTTGCACAGAGTCAGACACGACTGAAGTGACTTAGCAGCAGCAGTAACAATTAAACAAAAATGAAAACTACAATGAAGAATTATATATACTTTCCCATATCATCTTTGAAGGTTAAACTGTAAGATGGAAAGGACATTCAGTGATGTGGGAAATGCAGATTACTACTGTAAAGAGATTTCATTATATACCCATTTGTTGGAAATTTAAGAAGTTTGACAATATCAAATGTTGAGAGGGAGTGATCAACTGGATCTCTCATAAATAGCTGGTGGAAGTATAAACTGGAAAAGATACTTTGGAAAACTGGCATTATCTATTAAACTTGAATATTCACATACATTGTGTGTGTGTGTGTGTGTGTGTGTGTGTGTGTGTGTGTGAGCAACCCAGTAATTCCAATGGTAGATGTAAACTCTTAACAGGTGAACCTGGAGACATTTGTAAACCTCTTCATGGCAACATTGTTGTAATAGAAAAAAAAATCTGGAAGAAATCCAAATGTCCATTGACTGGAGAAGGGATAAAGTGTGGTGTTTTCACCCAGTGGATATTATACAGCAGTCAAAACAAATGAACTGTCTCTACAAACATCAGCATGGGTGAATTGCAGCAAAATAGTTGAATAAATAAAAACGGTCACAGAAAATTACATCTAGCATGTGTGTGTGTGTGTGTGTATGTTAGTTACTCCATCGTGTCCAACTGTTTGTGACCCCATGGACTGTAGCCCACCAGGTTTCTCTGTCCGTGGAATTCTCCAGGCAAGAACACTGTAGTGGGTTGCCATTTCCCTCTCCAACATCTAGCATGGGGCCACCTTTTTTAAGCTAAAAATAACCAATTAATATACTTTTAGGAATACACATAGTGTTAACTATGTGTTATAAAAATCATGGGAATGATAAATACCAATTGAAGATAAAAATAACCTTAGATTAAGGAAGAAATGAGAATAGTATGGAGGAAGGTCACATAGTCAAAAATAAGCTATTGTCAATATTCGAGTTCTTGTGCTGACAATAGGGTCACTATATATGTTATACAAAGATTTATAGATAATTGTATTAGTTCTTAAATTGTAGCATAACAAACTATCCTATAACTTAGCAACTTAAAAATAGTTATTATTACACATAGTTTCTTAGGTTCTTGGGTCAGGCATCCAGTGCACCTTGGTTGGGTGGTTTGGCTCAGAGTTTCTCATGAGGTTGCAGTCAAGCTGTGAGTCAGAGCTGTAGTCTCTGAAAGAGCTGGAGGATCTGCTTCCAAGATGGCTCATTCACATGGCTTTTGGCATAAGGCTCAGTTCCTTGATCCCTGGGCCTTTTCATAGGACTGCTTGTGACTTGCCTTCTTCCACCAGAGCAAATAATGAGAGAGAGACAGAGACAGAGAATATGAGCAATCAAGAGCCCACGAGGGAAGCTGCGCCTGGTCTTCATTGCAGTGTGTGGTACCTTTGTTGTGGCATGTGGGATCTTCAATTGCGCCATGGGGGATCTAGTTCCGAGAGCAAGGATCGAATCCAGCTGCCTGCACTGGGAGCACGGAATCTAATCCAATGGACTGCAGGAAAGTCTCTGCAATGTCTTTCATAAAACTAATAATGAATTAACACATCATCACTTTTGTTGGACTTTATTGATCATTCATACCTACCCTGAGACAAGACGGAAGGGGACCACAGGGTATGACAGGGGTCACTGGATATCACCTTGCAGGGTGCCTACCACCATAATAAAACAAAAAAGAGCAATGCATGGACCAATGATAAAAATGTGTTAAGAAGCAATTATGTGGGAGCTGAGGCTGGAAAATAAACGAATAAATAAACAAATGCATTCAGTTCTGAAGACAACAGGATACAGGGGAAGGAGTGAGATGAGCTTTAATTCTAGCTCTACCACTTCTCAGCTTTCTGACTTTGGGAGATTCATTTGACTTCCTTGCATTTATAAAAAAGGATATTTACTTGCTGCTTTAATTTTTTTATTATGGAAATATTCAATCATACACAAAATTGAATAACAAATACCATATATTTATCATCCTAAATCAACAACTTTGAAAATTTTGGCATACTTGCTTTGTCTATTTTTCCCCTCCTCAAGTGTCTTAAAGTGAATTCTTGACATTGTGTTATTCTATATATTCTATATTCTGTATACTTTAGTATGTATCATTTTAAAATATGGACATTTTTCTTATAGACTCACACATAAGATTAATAATAATTCCTTTGGAATATCTAATATATCAAACCTATGACTTGGAAGTGAAAGTCGCTCAGTTGTGTCTGACTCTTTGCGACCCCATGGAATTCTCTAGGCCAGAATACTGGAGTGGGTAACCTTTCCCTTTTCCACGGGATCTTCCCAACCCAGGGATTGAACCCAGATCTCCCACATTGCAGGCAGATTCTTTACCAACTGAGCCACAAGGGAAGCCTTGAATTTCTTTAAATGTCTCAAAACTTACTTTTTTATAGTTGTTTTTTCAGAATCAGGATCCATACAAGGTTCACACATTATACTTGGTTTGGTATGCCCCTTAGAAATCATTCAATGTAGAAGGAGTCCTTTTACTCATTTCCATCTTAACCTCCTTGTCTTGTTGAATAAATGCTGTCAATTGTCTTGTAGAATATTTTACAAGCAGTTTTAGTCTGTTTGCTTCCTTGTGAGGCTGTCTCACTTGTCCAGCTCCCTTCTATGTTTCTAGAAAATTGGAAGTTAGACCTACACACTTGATGAGATTTAGTTTCAACTATTTGGGAAGAGGGCTTCCCAGGTTCCTCAGTGGTGAAGAATCCATCTGCCAATGCAGGAGACGTGGGTTCGATCCCGGGGTTGGGAAGACCCCCTGGAGAAGGAAATGGCAACCCATTCCAGTATTCTTGCTTGGGAAATCCCATGGACAGAGGAACCTGGCAGACCACAGTCCATGGGGTCAAAAAAGAGGTCAGACACAACTCAACGACTAAACAACAACAACATTTAGGCAAGAATATTTCATAGGTAGTTTTGTGCTTCATAATGTGCCACATCAGGAGGAACATCAGTGTGGACTCCCCGCTCCTAGTGATGCTGACATTGGTTAGTGCTTGCAGGTGGTGTCAGCCTGAGCCTCCATTGTGAAGTTTTCTACCAGCCTCTTATCTATTGATGACTGTTACCTGGATCGATTGTTTTATGAAGAATTACAATATGGTGATTTCCTAATCTTACCTTTTATTCCCCTTCTATTCAATGGAATTGTGTGATAAACTTCCCCCTCACCAGCCTGAGCTATTTGGTTACCGCATTAGAAGAGGCAGTTGTTCCCAATATCACATCCTCTCAGTCTGCCTCCTGCTACAGCCACCACTGAAGGAACCTGCTTCCTGCAGGTGTAACCTGACAGCATCTTTCCCCATATGCACTGCATACATCTCACATTCTGCTCTTGAGTTCCTCTGACTCTGACTCAGGGTGGGACATCTGCTAGCGCTCACAGGGCAGCTTAGAGATGCAAGGGACTGAGGTTCCAAGGGGGAAATATGGACCAATAGGCAGTGCAAGTGGGTTGATAACTGCTCCTCTCTTGCATCAAGCTGATAATTATGAAGTGTATTCTACATAGCAACTCAAGGAGTCCCCTCAGGCTTGAGGCCTTTTTTGCGCACTGTGACTAAGTAACGACTAACTGAAGAACACCCTTGTATTGACGTGCTGTGTTTCACTCTCCTAGTCATCCGTTGCTGTTTCCTGAGATTTCTGTCCAAAATAAACCACCTTAAAGTAGGCCCTTGTCTCAGGTTCAGCTTTCAAGGGGGTAAACCAGGCTAAGACACCACTAAATATAATTCATACAGGGAAGGCAGGATAAATGCTCAATTCTTTCATTATATTGCAAATATTCAGAGTACTACCTTAGCTGTATCTAATAATAAGCTCTAGGATTTATATGTCATCAATGAATTTCAATCAGTTGTTGTCTTACTCTTTTTAGATACTCACATTGTCTTTTTTTCAACCAATGAAACTGTTAGTCACTTAGTCATGTCAGACTCTATGTGACCCCATGGACTGTAGCCTGCCAGGCTCCTCTGTCCATGGGATTCTCCAGGCAAGAATACTGGAATGGGTAGCTATTCCCTTCTTCAGGGGATCTTCCTGACCCAGGGATTGAACCTGGGTCTCCCACACTGCAGGCAGATTTTTTACTGTCTGAGCCTCCTTTATGTTGATAGCTTTTCCCCTTTGACTTGTCCCATTAGATTTTACACTTGAATAGCTTCTGGTACAACAGGATGTCCTAGCTGATTATGCACATTTCTAGCCCCAGACCTGATATCTGTCATTCCTCCAAAGATTGCCCTTCCTTTTAATAGGAAATGATGTATTGAAAGTACATATTATGAGCTAAAGGTGCTCATGGGTACATAATTATCATTACTTCTAGGCTTTTTCAGGGGATAAAGCAAGTAAATGTTTTTCTTCTTCAATAAATGTAAAACTTTTCTTTTGGGGACATAAGAAACTTTTTTTTCCCCTGAAAAGTACATAACTTATTTTTTTAAAATTCATTTTATTGAAGTATAGTTGATTTACAATATTGTGTTAATTTCTGCTGTACAGTGAAGTGATTCAGTTATACACACACACACACACACACACATTCTTTTCCAGTGTGGTTTATTACAGGATATTGAATATAGTTCCCTGTGCTGTGCAGTGGGACCTTGTTGTTTATCCATCCTATACATAATAGTTTGCATTTACTAATCCCAAACTCCTAATCCTTCCCTCCCCACCCCACCTTGACAGCTACAAGTGTGTTCTCTATATCTGTGAGTCTGTTTCTAAGAAACATTTTAGAAAAGGAAAAATCATAAGTTCATAGAATTTTCAATTTACTTTTAATCTTACATGGATTCTTTGAAAATCATCCCTAACAACTCTAACATTAGTATTTACTGATAATATACAAGAAAAATTTGAAAGTAATATTTCTACTAGCAATAAGACACTGAACAAAATTTAAAACTTCTATAAATTATTTATATAATTAGATAAATTTATATAATTATATAAATAGATAAATCTATCCCAAGAACATATTCCTCCATGAATATACAGTGAAAACACTATTTTCTAAAGTGATTAAATTATTTACTTGGTGTGATTATGCCACCAACTTAATATACAGTTAGGTGATTTACTTCAGTTGTTTTCAAGTTTTAGGTACCACATTTTTCTTTTGCATTTAAAATTATTTTGAATATAAGAATAAAGTCTATATATATGATTCTAAAGTCAGAACTATACAGTCAAGGTCTATTCATCAGAGTAGTTTGCTTCCATGCCTGTCTTCTCCACCTGTGTTCCCCTATCCCAAATGTATGCAATATATATTTATAGTTCACCTATCTTATAAAAAAGTATACTATACTCTTCTGCCCGTTGGTTGTGTTTTTATTGTTATCTAAAGCCAATGTGTATTCTGGAGACCACTCCACATCAGTGTAAAGAGATCATCTTTTTCAGAGTTGCATAGTGTGTTTCATTGTATGGATCTACCCCAGTTTATTCAACTAGTCCCTTACTTATGGTTATTTGGTTTGTTTCCAGTCTTTGCTGTTGTTGTTGTTATTGTTGTTTCCAATCTTTTGCTAACACAAATAATATTGCAGTGAATACATTTGTGCATAAGTCACATATAAATGTGGTTCCTAAAACTTGAAAACAACTGAAGTAAATCACCTAACTGTATATTCAGTTGGTGGCATAATCACACCAATTAAATTTTATTCATATAAAGTGACTTATGCACAAATGTATTCACTGCAATATTATTTGTGTTAGCAAAAGATTGGAAACAACAATAACAACAACAACAAAAAAGATTGGAAACAAACCAAATAACCATAAGTAAGGGACTAGTTGAATAAACTGGGGTAGATCCATACAATGAAACACACTATGCAATTCTGAAAAAGATAATCTCTTTACACTGATGTGGAGTGGTCTCCAGAATATACAGTATATAAATATATGGGCTTCCCTGGTAGCTCAGAGGTTAAAGCGTCTGCCTGCAATGCAGGAGACCTGGGTTTGATCCCTGGGTCGGGAAGATTCCCCTGGAGAAGGAAATGGCAACCCACTCCAGTATTCTTGCCTGGAGAATCCCACGGACGGAGGAGCCTGGTGGGCTACAGTCCACAGAGTCGCAGAGTCGGACACGACTGAGTGACTTCACTTTCACTTTCATGTAAATATATGGGTTTCCCACGTGGCGCTAGTGGTAAAGAACCCACCTGCCAATGCAGGAGACTTAAGAAACAGGTTCAATCCCTGGGTCTGGAAGATCCCCTGGAGGAGGATTCCATGGCAACCGACTCTAGTGTTCTTGCCTAGGAAATCCCGGATAGAGGAGCCTGGCAAGCTATAGTCTGTAGGATCACAAAGGGTTGGACATGACTGAAGCGACTTAGTATGCATGCATTTAAATGTATATATAATTTTGCTTCAGTTCAGTTCAGTTCAGTCTCTCAGTCGTGTCTGACTCTTTGCGACCCCATGAATTGCAGCACGCAGGGCCTTCCTGTCCATCGCCAACTCCCGGAGTTCACTCAGACTCATGTCCATCGAGTCGATGGTGATGCCATCCAGCCATCTCATCCTCTGTTGTCCCCTTCTCCTCCTGCCCCCAATCCCTCCCAGCATCAGAGTCTTTTCCAATGAGTCAACTCTTTGCATGAGGTGGCCAAGTACTGGAGTTTCAGCTTTAGCATCATTCCTTCCAAAGAACACCCAGGACTGATCTCCTTTAGAATGGACTGATTGGATCTCCTTGCAGTCCAAGGGACTCTCAAGAGTCTTCTCCAACACCACAGTTCAAAAGCATCAATTCTTTGGCGCTCTGCCTTCTTCACAGTCCAACTCTCACATCTACATGACTACTGGAAAAACCATAGCCTCGACTAGACGAACCTTTGTTGGCAAAGTAATGTCTCTGCTTTTGAATATGCTATCTAGGTTGGTCATAACTTTCCTTCCAAGGAGTAAGCATCTTTTAATTTCATGGCTGCAATCACCATCTGCAATGATTTTGGACCCCCTGAAAATAAAGTCTGACACTGTTTCCACTGTTTCCCCCTCTATTTCCCATGAAGTGATGGGACCAGATGCCATGATCTTAGTTTTCTGAATGTTGAGCTTTAAGCCAACTTTTTCACTCTCCTCTTTCACTTTCATCAAGAGGCTTTTGAGTTCCTCTTCACTTTCTGCCATAAGGGTGGTGTCATCTGCATATCTGAGGTTATTGTTATTTCTCCCGGCAATCTTGATTCCAGCTTGTGTTTCTTCCAGCCCAGCGTTTCTCATGATGTACTCTGCATATAGGTTAAATAAGCAGAGTGACAATATACAGCCTTGACATACTCCTTTTCCTATTTGGAACCAGTTGTTCCATGTCCAGTTCTAATTGTTGCTTCCTGACCTGCATATAGGTTTCTCAAGAGGCAGGTCAGGTGGTCTGGGATTCCCATCTCTTTCAGAATTTTCCACAGTTTATTGTGATCCACACAGTCAAAGGCTTTGGCATAGTCAATAAAGCAGAAATAGATGTTTTTCTGGAGCTCTCTTGCTTTTTCCATGATCCAGCGGATGTTAGTAACTTGATCTCTGGTTCCTCTGCCTTTTCTAAAACCAGCTTGAACATCAGGAAGTTCACCGTTCACATATTGCTGAAGCCTGGCTTGGAGAATTTTGAGCATTAATTTACTAGTGTGTGAGATGAGTGCAATTGTGTTGTAATTTTGCTAGGGATTATCATTTCCCTTCCACAGGTGCTGTTTACACAGCGTTTTACATTCTTACTCGAAATATGTGCCATCCCTGTTCTCCAGCCTGCCAACTCAGTAGGTGGTCAAACTTTTTGATTTTTGCTAATCTGATTACTTGCCTCCTTTTATTCTGCCCTAAGATATATGTCATGCTTTCATCTACTTTTGGAAGAACTCTGTTAGCATAAACAATAGGTGATTGTAATGAGGGTAATGGGAGGGTGGCTATACTGTCCCTATGTATTTCCACTCACCTAATCATGGAAATGCCAAAGCCCAAAGCACACACCATCTGTGTTAAGACCTTGTATTTCCAAAAGCTGGTTTGGGTTTCCAGACAAAGTAAAGGACAACAAATATGACCTCACTTCTTTCTAAGGTCAGGAGAATGCAGAGAGGACAGGAAGTGAAGTTCACTGGCACTTTACCAGGTTCAGGATCCCGAGAAAGATGAAGGAGGAACTGTGGTCATCTTTTGTCAGGTTTCTGTCTCCAGAACAATCCCAAAGCCAAGGAGGAGCCATCCCTGGGTATGGGTGCTTTCCACAGAGTGTGGCATGACTATTCTTTCACCTGCAGGGCTGCCTACACCCAGGACCTCTTCTTTTGCCGCCTTGTAGGAGGAGTAAATGTCATGGATAGAAATTTTTTTCTTTCAGCAGCTCCCATTTCTCTATATTCTCATGGGCAATTTTGCCCCCCAGGTCACATTTGGCCAGGTCCTCAGACAAATTTGGAGAGAGGCACTCCTGACATCTAGTGAGTAGAAGCAAAGAATGCTGCAAAACATCTAGTATGCACAGGATAGCCTTCGCCTCCCAGCCCCCTGCCTCCCCTAACAAAGCCTTATCTGGTTCAAAAAGTCATTAATGCCAAAGTAAGGAACCCTGCTGTATTCTTCCTTTATGCACACATTCACAGACATCCTCAAAGTGACTGTAATCTGTGGCAGGGGAAGGGCAGAGTCACAGAGACTCCCTGTCTTTGCACCTCCAAAAATCAGTGGCAATTTAGAAATCTCTTTATTCAAACTCTAAGGAGTTATGTATTTATCTGGAAGATTAAATAACAAATACCATTTTAATCTTCTAAAAACTGATAATCATTAGGTATAATGCAACCTTTTAACTGTAAGAATAAAGAAAAGTGCTATTTATTTAAAGTAAATGGGACTGAAAGTCCCATGAATAATCAAAAACTTGGTTAATAGAGTATGACCAGAGAATAATGCACTTGGCTTCTGTGGAGAAATTAAAGTACATGCTGTGAATTGGTATTAAGGAAATTGCATGAAAAGTTAGTCTTAAAGTACCATGATCCTGAGGCAACAGCCTCAGGTGCACAATATATCACATTCAGTCTTTATCTCCCTTCATTTTTTCCTGACTTCTTTCACCTTGGATAACCCAGATGCTCAGACTTTGGAACTTTTGAGAATGGTAAGGTAGCTCACTCTCCACATTTATTTTCATCTAGAACAGACCTAAATTTTATTGCCAAGAGGCTATTATCTCTTTCACACGAATTGTTTTTGAACTTTGGCTTGCCTTATTTATTTACTGGGCATAGACTGTTTTTAATACTTCTGAGCATAATTCATTTACCTAAAATGTACCCCTGAAAAGTTATGCCTAAACTGAATTTTTGGAAATAAAAATTTTAAATCACAAGGGAAATTTGCCATTCAAAGGGAGTCTGAGGCTAAATCTTTTAAGAGAAAAGCATCTTTTGTACAAAGCAAATAATAACTCTTTAATTTGCCCGATTTTAAGTCTGAATTTTTTTTAATGTAGCCCAAGTCTTACCCAGTATTATGCATGATGCTAATTTAAAAAATATCAATCATGAATTTTAAAAGATTTTGAAAGTTAACGAACATTTTACAAGCTATTTTTTAGGGTGTAAAATTCAATGATACATCTTTATTACTAACAAGGGTTTGTTAATACTTGTTTTGGGTGATGAGAAAGGGAGTAGGATGCTAGGCATACCTGATATAAGAATAGGCAGCATTATAGAGCCACACTGACAGAGCGAGAAGAGTGGTTGGTAACCTGTTACTTAAACAGTAACGTTATGACTAAGAGCATGGATTCAGAAACCAGATTGCCTGGGTATAGTATCCTGCCTAGTGTGGCCTTAGGCAATTTACACTACGTGGCTGTGCCTAAGTTTCCTCATATGAAACACAGAGAATGCCAATATTATTTACTTAATGGGGTTGATCTGAGGATTAAATGAGCTAATACATGAGTTGTAAATGAAAGCACTAGAGTAGATGATAATTATGGATCTGATGGGCAAAGTTCAGCTTCTCTGTACATCGGTGCTGAATTGAATCTCAGAGACAGAGTTCTGAGGGAAGTAGAAAAGGATAGCTTCATTACTTTGCCAGGCAAAAGGGGGGCGACAGTGGGCTAATGCCCTCAGAACCATGTGTCCCAACTTGGAGAAGATAGTGGGACGTTTTATTGTAATTGTTCAAAGAGGGTGTGATCAGCTCGTGGACATTCTTCTGATGGGTTGGTGGTGAGGTGAGTAGGAGTCAGCATCAACAATCTTCAGGTACAACTGGTCATCTACATGCTTGGGGGCAGCATACCATTGTTAATCTTTAACTTCTTCCACCTGGAGGGGGTTTCAGTGTCTGCAAAATAGCTCTAAGATACTGTTATGTGTATCCATTGATGGGGAAACAGGGCCTTTGCTCTTGACTGTTTCTCCCTAGTTTTGTATCCCTTCCCTTCCCTAATTAACAGCTACTTAAATCTGCACGTTGGAGCTCAGGGAAGGTCTTGGTTGTTGTTGTTGAGTGGTGTCTGACTCCTTTTGACCCCATGGACTGCAGCACGTCAGACTTTCCTGCCCTTCACTATCTCCTGGTGGTGGTGGTGGTTGAGTCACTAAGTCATGTTTGACTCTTGCAATCCCATCTACTGTAGCTGGCTAGGCTTCTCTATCCATGGGATTTTCCAGGCAAGAATACTGGAGTGGTTTGCCATTTCCTTCTCCAGGGGATCTTCCCATCCCAGGGATTGAACCTAGGTCTCCTGCACAGCAGGCAGATTCTTTACCAACTAAGCTACCAAGGAATGCCATCCATCCATTTCATCCTCTGTTGCCCCTTTTTCTCCTGCCCTCAACCTTTCTCAGCATCAGTTTCTTTTCGAATGAGTCGGCTCTTTGCATCAGGTGGCCAAAGGATTGGAGCTTCAGCTTCAGTATCAGTCCTTCTGATGAATATTCAGGGTTGATTTCCTTTAAGATTCACTGGTTGGATCTCCCTCCTGTCCAAGGGACTCTTAAGTGTCTTCTCCCGCATCACAATTCAAAAGCATCAATTCTTCAGCGTTCAGCCTTCTTAATAATCCAACTCTCCCATCCGTACATGACTACTGGAAAAAAACATAGCTTTGACTATATGGACCTTTGTCAGTGAAGTGATGTCTGCTTTTTAATATGCTCTCTAGTTTTCATAGCTTTTCTTCCAAGGACCAAGGGTCTTTTAATTTCATGACTGCAATCACCATCTGCAGTGATTTTGGAGCCCAAGAAAATAAAATCTGTCACTATTTCTATTGTTTCCCCGTCTATTTGCCATGAAGTGATGGGATTGGATGCCATGACCTTAATTTTTTGAATGTTGAGTTTTAAGCCATATTTTTCACTCTCCTCTTTAACCCTCATCAAGAGGTTCTTTAGTTCCTTTTCACTTTCTGCCATTAGAATGGTATAAGCTGCATATCTGAGGTCGATATGTCTCCTGGCAATCTTCATTCCAGTTTGTGCTTTATCCAGCCTGGCATTTCACATGATGTACTCTGCATATAAGTTAATTTTGCAGAGTGACAATATATAGCTTCGACATAATCCTTTCCCAATTTTGAACTAGTGCGTTGTGCCATATCTGGTTCTAACTGGAACTTCTTGATCTGCATACAGGCTTCTCAGGAGGCAAGTAAGGTGGTCTGATATTCCTATCTTTTAAGAATTTTCCACAGTTTGTTGTGATCCACACAGTCAAAGGCTTTAGTGTAGTCAATGAAGCAGATATTTTTCTGGAATTCCTTTGCTTTTTCTATGATCCAGTGGATATTGGCAATTTGATCTCTGGTTCCTCTGCCTTTTCTAAATCCAGGTTGTACATCTGGAATTTCTCAGTTCATGTACTGCTGAAGACTAGCTTGAAGGATTTTGAGCAAGACCTTGCTAGCATGTGGAATGAGAGCAATTGTACAGTAGTTTGAATATTCTTTGGCATTGCCTTTGTTTGGGGTTTAAATGAAATCTGACTTTTTCCAGTCCTGTGGTCACCGCTGAGTTTTCCAAATTTGTTGACACATTGAGTGCAGCACTTCAATAGAATCATCTTTTAGGATTTGAAATAGCTCAGCTGGAATTCCATCACCTCCACGAGCTTTGTAATAATGTTTGCTATGAATGAAAGCTGTTTCCTATAATTTAAAAAAAATAGGGGACACAAAGGCTTTGTGCCCAGGAATCCCACAGGGCTCTGCTCTGTATCAGATCCTCCATGGTGAGGGAGTACATCCTTCTAGAAGTGCCTGTCTGCACCCTTTCAGGAGGCACAGCTGGTTCTGCCTGAGCTGCACACAGGGGAACCCAAGGTTCAGCGAGGAGCCAGAAGCAAGGACCCAGGACAGACCCTGGGGAAATAAAAAACAAAAAACACCGTTTCTGCGAGGCCGTGCCACATTTCATAGGTTGGGCACAGATGATACGAGAGAGTGCCCTCACGCCCGTTCACTACCACTGCCAGAGTCTCAGGATAGCTTCCCAGAGGAACTGGCGCTTCGGCTCCATCCCTTTCTCCAGGGAGGGCTGGGGGCCAGCAAAAGACACTTAGCAGACACCAACCCTGGTTCAGAACACATATTTATGCGTGCCTACTCCGTGGTGGGCCCTGGGTATCCCACGATGAATCGGACTCTGCCCAAACTCCAGGGGCTGGGACACCGCTCGCCCATCCCTGTCACCCTCCGCCCTGACAGGCCAGGAAGAGGTGGGAGGAGCTGAGGTTTGCACCCTACCCCGCCTTCCCGGGATCACCTCCAGAGCCCCGCCCCTCGGGGCGTCCGGGCTGCGCCGCAAAGTAGGGAAAATTCTTTGCTGCAGAACAGCCCGCCTCCGTCTTTACGGCAAGTCGTATTTCACTCCTCTAATATGGCGTTCCCCATTTAGGCAGCGGCCGTGGTTTCTACCATAGATGGATGTGGGCAGTGCTGGGTTGAGGGTGTTATGTGTGTAACCCAGACTGCGGGATCTGCAGTTAAAGTTCGTTTCTGGTCACGACTCCAAAAACCCACCCTCTTGAGGGTCAAGAATCGCCGCTTTTTTCTAGTTCCCGCAAGTTCCTCATCTGTCCCTGGCTTGTTCCCCGCGCCACCTCCGGACACCCTCAAGTCCCTGAAACCCTCAGACTCAAACTATGAGCCTTCGGCAGCTGCTTTTGCGCTTGCCCCGTTATCTTGGGGCCTCGGGTCCCCTGCGTGGCCCCCTCGACACCATCTCTTCGGTGATCTCCTGTCGTGGTCAGTCCTCCAGGTCCCCGGCCCAGTGGAACCAAGTGGTGTCAGAGGCGGAGAAGATCGTGGGCTACCCCACGTCCTTCATGAGCCTCCGTTGCCTGCTGAGCGACGAGCTCTGCAACATCGCTATGCAGGTGCGGAAGCTGGTGGGGACTCAGCACCCTCTGCTTACCACAGTCAGGTGAGCTACACCTTCGCCCTGACACACTCTCACCCACTCTAGTCCTTTTTTCTGGCCGATACACTTTTCCTGCCTCTCTCAGACTGCCTGTTTATTTCTTTTTACTCCTTAATTTCCTCAGCCATCCTAGACATTCGGTGTTGTGTCTTAGTCCACTCACCTTAACATACTTTTATTAATATTTGCGATGCAAGAATGAGAACACGTGCGATTTTCGCATTTTTGCTTCATGGCTATTAAAGGTGAAGTTGCCTCGGTGATTTGTGGAAACATCGAGTAGGGATGTGGGTTTGAGTCACTTCCTAGAAATAGTCTTTTAAACGTGGGATAGTTTTATTTTCGGTTCTGCATTATTCAGGAAGTCACCTCTAGAAAGAATGGGTTGGGGGGAGATAGGCCAAAAGTTTGGCAGTCATTTGCAACTTTTGTCTCAGGCTTGAAGTAGGAATTTATCCAGTCAGTATTCATTTTCCCTTGGGATTTTTATCACTTTATGCTGGACTGCTACTGTGAAACCTGCTTTTAGGACTTTAAGGACCACAGCTTTGGGTTCCATTTTAAAAAACCCCACCTTTATATTAACAATTGCAAACACATAGAAAAGTTGCAGGAATAAAATTAATAACATACTTTAATTATATTCACCTATTATACACACACACACACACACACACACTATTCATGTATATGTAAATAAAATATATATACATACACATGTTTTTCCTGAATCGTTTGTGGTACATTTCATATGTCATTCCTTTACCCCTAAGTACGTCATTGTGTATTTCTTAAGCATAGGAATATTCTTTACATAACTCTAGTACAATAAGCAACTTACTTGTCCCCTAGGGAACATTTGGCAATGTATGGAAATGTTACAACTGGGCTGTGCTGCTGGTGTTTAATAGGTAAGAGGCCAGAGATGCTGTTAAACACCCTGCAGTGCCCAGGGCAACTCCCTACCGTGAAGAATTAGGTACACTAAAATGTCAGTAGTACCATTGTGGAGAAATCTTGGACAAAATTATCATTTTTATTAAAGAAAAAGCACAAACTTTTGAAATAATTGGAGGTTCACATGCAGTTGAAAGAAATACTATAGAGAGGTCCAATGTATCCTTTGCAGTTTTGTCCCACAAGCAGGATGTTGACACTGATACATTTCCATCACTACAAGGATCTCTCATATTGCTCTTTTATAGCTACCCTTACTTCCCTTTCTCTTGCTTTAATTTTTTATGAGACATCTGCTATTTCTTTGTTACTATAAAAGTTACCAAATAGCAATACCAAATAGCAGTAGTAGAGAGATTTTATTTCTTGGGCATCATTCCCAGTTATCAGGAATGTCATTTATGAGTAGGTTAAACTTGTTTTGAAGCTGAAATGTTAATTCTCCAGAGATTCTAGATGGTACACACTCAGAACACACGGCATGTATCTTTTAAAGCTTAATAGTGAGAGGAATGAGCTTACCACCCAGTTGAAGAAATATAACTTTTATCAATCCTGTTGAAGCTATCTCTATTCACTGGTTTATCTCCCTGATCCCCACTGAACTGAATTTTGTGTTTATTTTTCCTTTTTAAAGTTGCATGAGTGTTTTCTTAAATAGTAATGTGTCTAATAATGCTCATTTTTAAAATTTACAAATATTGTAGTTTATTGCATGTAGTCCTTTGTGACTTGCTTTTTAAATTTGTCATTGTTTCTAAGATTTATCCCTGTTGTGTTAACTATACTTTGTTAGTTTTTCACTGATGTGTGAGATTCTACTGTGTAAATACCATAGTCTTCTTTTGATCAGCATTTGTGTTGTTTGCAGTTTGTGGTGTTATGAAAAGTACTGCTGTGAATATCCTGAACATGTCTTCTGGTGTACTTGTCTTGAGAGAATAAAGGCGGGTATACACATGGTCAGCTTTAGGAGATAATAACAAATTGTTTTCCAAAGTCGTTATACCAGTTTACATTCTTACTAGCAGTATCTGACAGAGAAGGCAATGGCACCCCACTCCGGTACTCTTGCCTGGAAAATCCCATGGATGGAGGAGCCTGGAAGGCTGCAGTCCATGGGGTCGCTGAGGGTCGGACCCGACTGAGTGACTTCTCTTTCACTTTTCACTTTCATGCATTGGAGAAGGAAATGGCAATCCACTCCAGTGTTCTTGCCTGGAGAATCCCAGGGATGGGGGAGCCTAGTGGGCTGCCGTCTATGGGGTCGCACAGAGTTGGACACGACTGAAGCGACTTAGCAGCAGCAGCAGCAGCAGCAGTGTCTGAGTTCAAGTTACTCTGTGTTCTCACAATACATGAACCATGAAATGTCTTATTTTTTGCCAATCAAATAGTGGGTTTCTCTGTATGTGATGGGAATATGGTAGTGTTAGCAGTGGAGGATGTGGTAGTACAGTGAGCCCTCCAGATCTGTGAGTTCACAACCACACCCTGAACCAATTGTAGGTTCAATATTCAGTGGGGATGTTTCAGAAAGTCCCCCTGAAACAAAACTTGAGTTTGCTGTGCACCAGGAACTATTTTTATAGCACTAATATTGTATATACAACCATTTACATAGAATTGGCATTGTAAGTAATCTAGAGATGATTTAAAGTATAGGGGAAGATGTACCTTGGATTATACACAGATACTGTGAGGGACTTGAGAATCCTCAGATTTTGATATCCATGGGAGTTCCTGAATCTAATCCCCTTGGACTACATATTACATTGTGCATATGCATATTGTAGTGTCTATAATAAAGCATTGACATGAAAAGGGCAGAACTAGAAAAAGCCTTAGAAATGTGCATATTCTGAGAATTGCAGTTCATCTACTTGTCAGAGTATCAATTGGGGTCTTAGAGAAGACTCCTTCTGAGACCACCAGAGACACTCTAGATGAAAGCTTGTAAGACTAATGGCTCTGAAACTTTCCTGATTGTAGCCTCCCCTGCCTGCCTGTCCCTGATCTAATACAGTGAAAGAATTGGAGAAAGTTTCAGCGAAGCCATAGTAACATATGTGGATTACTTTATTTTGTAAGAAAAGGAGGAGTTAATCTGTATATAGTTTTGTTACATGTTTAAATTCTTTAAACAGTCTAAACTCACAGGCAGTCAGTGAACAAAAACCTTTTGGGGAGGTGATCCTGTATACACCTATTTCAGCAAAGAAGCAAGCATTTGATCCATAGGGTAGGCAGATTGTGGTTATTGTAAATTATAGCTAAAAACATGGATTAAGTAGCTATATTGTTTCACATGCTGCACCTTACTTTGTTGAAATCTTGTTGGCAAAGCATTGATAATTAAGACAGAGAGTATCTCAGTATGCTAGCCAAAGGACACAAAGACCCCATATAGTTAATATAGATAAGACCATAAAAAATTGGGTTTGGTAAATTCTTTTACTTAGTTCTGTTTTACATTTTGAGATTCCATTATTTACTTATATTGATATTCTGATCCCTTGGGTCATTTTACTTTTTGGGTAGATAAACACAGTGTATTAGGGATGAATCATATCTGATGGCCCTAAAATTTAGATGTACAGTGACATTTTTTGGCAAACAAGAGGAGAAAAGAAGGAAATCACCATAATTCATTATTCACTACCTTCTCTTTCTTTACCTAAGCTATCTCATCAATAAGAAGGGAAAGAGCCTAGAACTTACTTTTGTAACAGTTTAATTGAGAAGTGAGATTAAATTTAAAATCTTAAGATTTGGTGAGATAATGATCATATTGCTAACAATAGTGTAGCAATTAATTTTTTTACTCTTGTTCTTCTAGATGTTCTAGTATCTCTGTGTTGTAAGTTCCAATTAGATAAATAATCCTCAGTTCAATGTTTATTAAAGCTTGTGGAGGAGTATAAAGAACTCTATAACATGGACCATGTCCTTTGAGAATAGGCATCGTGTTGGACACAAGTATATTTACAGATATCTAACAGAAGGAGATAAATGACTTGTGACTAGTGAGTAGTAGAGATACATTAGCTATTACATTTAGAGATACTAAAGTGACCTGGCGAAAGATAAACACTGTATGATATTAATTATATATCGAATAAAAAAATAATCTAGTGAATATAACAGCAACAGCAACACCAACAACAAAAACAGATTCACAGATATAGAGAACAAACTAGTGGTTACTGGTAGGGAGAGGGAAGTGGGGAGGGGCCAGAAAGGAGTAGGGGATTAAGAGGTATAAACTACTGGGTATAAATTAAATGAGCTACAAGAATATATTGTATAGCACTAGGAATATACCTAGTATTTTTATAATAATTATGAATAATTATGAATTATTTTTATAATAATTTAAAAATTATGATTCACTTTGTTGTACACCTGAAATGTATACCATTGTACATTAACTGTCCCTCAATAACAAACATAAAAAATAAAGTGGCCTAGAATAGTAGAGAATCTTTCATGAAGAAATTGGGGTGTGATGAGAATAGATGGATGAAAACTACATGTGTAGTCTTTTTAGGATGGTGGTAATTTATTACAGTTTTTTTCTTCTTGATTCTTTTCATTTTCCTTTCTTCTCCAGGCTGACATACTTCTTCTATAGGCATAGTGAGTGAGTGAGTGAAAGTCGATCATTCGTGTCCGACTCTGCAACCCCACAGACTATACAATCCATGGGATTCTTCAGGGAGGACCTTAAAAGCAACAATAAGCAGTGTGATAAAGTGAACAGTATTAATAGAGCTATAATAGCTAAAGCAATATTGAAGAAAATAAAAAGAAAATGGAAGGAGTCATTCTACCTAATGTTAAGTCTAAGATATATATATAACTTCATTGATTAACACACTGTGGTATTGGCAGAGGAATAGATAGATCATTGAAATAGAATAGGAAACTCAGAAATAGATCAACACAAATACACCCAAGTTGATTTTTGACAAAGATGCAAAAGCAGTTTGATGGAGGGAGAATAGTCTTTTCAATAAATGGTGCTGGAACAATTTGGACATTATATAGGCAAGAAAGTAAACCTTGACCTAAACTTCACACCATGTTAAAAAAAAAAAAGAATCTACGTTAAATGGAATTAAATGTGAAATGTAAAACTATCAAATAAAACTTAAGAAAACATAGGAGGGGATATTTGGAATGTGGACTCGGTAAACAGTTTTTAGATGTGAAACAAAAAATGCAGTTCATTAAAGAAAAAAAGATCAATGATTGGATTTCATCAAAATTGAAAACTTTGTTCTGTGGAAAGACCTTGTTAATAGGTTCAAAAGATTAGCCACAGGGAGAAAACATCTGTAAATCACTTACCTGAAGGACTTGCATCCAGAATATATAAAGATCACTCTGAACTCAGTGGTAAGAAAACAGTTAGAAAATGGGCACAAAGCCTATAAAAACAGAAAATGAGTATATGAAAAGTTGTTGAACAATATTAGCCATTAGAAAAATGTGTGTTAAAACCATGATGAGATACCATTGCATACCTATTAGAATGACTAAAATAAAAAATACAATATGAAATCTTGGTGAAGATGCAGAGAAACTAGATTTCTCATACATTGCTGATTGTCATTGTTGTTTAGTCATTCAGTTCAGTCACTAAGTCGTGTCCAACTCTTTTTGACCTCTTTGTAGCACGCCAGGCTTCCCAGTCCATCACCAACTCCAGGAGCTTGCTCAAACTCACGTCCATTGAGTTGGTGATGCCATCCAACCATCTCATCCTCTGTTTCCTTCTCTTCCGTCCTTCAGTCTTTCCCAGCATCAGGGTCTTTTCTGATGAGTCAGATCATTGCGTCAGGTGGCCAAACTATTGGCGTTTCAGCTTCAGCATCAGTCCTTCCAACGAATATTCAGGACTGATTTCCTTTAGGATTGACTCGTTGGACCTCCTTGCTGTCCACAGGACTCTCAAGAGTCTCCTCCAACACCACAGTTCAAAAGCATCAATTCTTTGGCGCTTAGCTTTCTTTATAGTCCAACTCTCATATCCATACATGACTACTGGAAAAACCATAGCTTTGATTAGACGGACCTTTGTTGGCAACATAATGTCTCTGCTTTTTAATATGCTGTCTAGGTTGGTCATAACTTTTCTTCCAAGGAGCAAACATCTTTTAATTCCGTGGCTGCAGTCACCGTCTGCAGTGATTTTGGAGCCCAAAAAAGTAAAGTCTGTCACTGTTTTCACTGTTTCCCCATCTATTTGCCATGAAGTGATGGGACCAGATGCCATGATATTAGTTTTTTGAATGTTGAGCTTTAAGCCAATTTTTTCACTCTCCTCTTTCACTTTCATCCAGAGGCTCTTTAGTTCGTCTTCACTTTCTGCCGTAAGGGTGGTGTCATCTGCATATGTGAGGTTATTGATATTTCTCCCGGCAATCTTGATTCCAGCTTGTGCTTCATCCAGCCCAGCAGTTCGCATAATGTACTCTGCATGTAAGTTAAATAAGCAGGGTGACAGTATACAGCCTTGATGTACTCCTTTGCCAATTTGGAACCAGTCTGTTGTTCCATGTCCAGTTCTAACTGTTGCTTCTTGACCTGCATACAGATTTCTCAGGAGGCAGGTCAGATGGTCTGGAATTCCCATCTCTTGAAGAATTTTCCACAGTTTGTTGTGATCCAAAGGCAAGTGCAAGTCAAAGCGTTTGGCGTAGTCAGTAAAGCAGAAATAGATGTTTTTCTGGAACTTGCTTGCTTTTTCAATGATCCAACGGATGTTGGCAATTTGATCTCTGGTTCCTCTGCATTTTCTAAATCCAGCTTGAACATCTGGAAGTTCTTGGTTCACGTACTGTTGAAGCCTGACTTGGAGAATTTTGAGCTAACGTGTGAGATGAGTGCAATTGTGTGATAGTTTGAACATTGTTTGGCATTACCTTTCTTTGGGATTGGAATGAAAACTGACCTTTTCCAGTGCTGTGGCCACTGCTGAGTTTTCCAAATTTGCTGGCATATTGAATGCAGCACTTTAACAGCATCATCTTTTAGGACTTGAAATAGCTCAGCTGAAATAGTTGAAATAGAAACTTGAAATAGTTTAGTCGCTCAGTCATGTCCAGGTCTTTGCGACCCCATGGACTGCAGCATGCCAGGCTTCCCTGTCCTTCATCATCTCCTGGAGTTTGCTCAAACTCATGTTGAGTCAGTGATACCATCCAACCATCTCATCCTCTGTCACCCCCTTCTCCTCCTGCCTTCAGTCTTTTGCATCATCAGAGTGAAAAGTGAAAGTCAGTCAGTTGTGTCTGACTCTTTGTGACCCATGGACTATATAGGCCATGGAATTCTCTAGGCCAGAATACTGAAGTGGATCAAACCCAGGCCTCCGGCATTGCAGGTGGATTCTTTACCAGCTGAGTCACAAGGGAAGCCAAAAATACTGCAGTGGGTAGCCTATCCCTTCTCCAGCAAATCTTCCCGACCCAGGAATTGAACCAGGATCTCCTGCATTGCAGGCAGATTCTTTACCAAATGAGCTATCAGGGAAGCCTTTTCCAGCATCAGGGTCTTTTCCAGTGAGTCAATTCTTCACATCAGGTGGCCAAAGTATTGGAGCTTCAGCTTCAGCATTGGTCCTTCCAGTGAATATTCAAGGTTGATTTCCTTTAGGATTGACTGGTTTGATCTCCTTGCAGTCCAAGGGACTCTCAAGAGTCTTCTGTAGCACCATAGTTTGAACATTGCTGATGGGAATGTAAAAATGTTACAGCCACTCTGGAATACCTGACCTGCTTCTTGAGAAACCTGTATTTAGGTCAGGAAGCAACAATTAGAACTGGACACGGAACAACAGACTGGTTCCAAATAGGAAAAGGAGTACATCAAGGCTGTATACTGTCACCCTGCTTATTTAACTTCTATGCAGAGTACATCATGAGAAACGCTGGGCTATAAGAAGCACAAGCTGGAATCAAGATTGCCGGGAGAAAGAACAATAACCTCAGATATGCAGATGACACCACCCTTACGGCAGAAAGTGAAGAAGAACTAAAGAGCCTCTTGATGAAAGTGAAAGAGTAGAGTGAAAAAATTAACTTAAAGCTCAACATTCAAAAAACTAATATCATGGCATCTGGTCCCATCACTTCATGGCATATAGATGGGCAAACAGTGAAAACAGTCGCTGATTTTATTTTTTGGGGGTCCAAAATATCTGCAGATGGTGATTGCAGCCATGAAATTAAAAGATGCTTACTCCTTGGAAGGAAAGTTATGACCAACCTAGAGAGCATATTTAAAAAGCAGAGACATTACATTGCCAACAAAGGTCCATCTAGTCAAGGCTATGGTTTGTCCAGTAGTGATGTATGTATGTGAGATTCGGACTATAAAGAAAGCTGAGCACTGAGGAATTGATGCTTTTGAACTGCGGTGTTGGAGAAGACCCTTGAGAGTCCCTTGGACTGCAAGGAGATCCAACCAGTCCATCCTAAAGGAGATCAATCCTGGGCGTTCATTGGAAGGACTGATATTGAAGCTGAAACCAATACTTTGGCCAACTGATGTGGAGAGCTGACTCATTTGAAAAGACCCTGATGCTGAGAGAGATTGAGGGCAGGAGTAGAAGGGGACGACAGAGGATGAGGTGGTTGGATGGCATCACCAACTCAACGGACGTGAGTTTGGGTAAACTTCCAGAGTGGGTGATGGAGAGGGAGGTCTGGCATGCTGCGGTTCATGGGGTCACAAAGAGTCGGACATGACTGAGTGACTGGACTGAACTGACTCTGGAATACAGTGTGGCAGTTTTTTATTAAATTAAACATACACATAACATAGAACCCAGCAATCACACTTGAGCATTTATTCCAGAGAAATAAAAACTCATATCAAAACCTATACAGGAATGGTTATAGCAACCTTATTTGTGACAGCTAAGAACTGGAAACAACTCATACCTCACTGAATGGTGAAATGCTGAACAAACTGTGGTGCATCCATACAGTGGAATAGTTTTTGTTTAGTTGCTAAGTTGTTTCCAACTCTTTGTGACCCCATGGACTGTAGCCCTCCAGACTCCTCTGTTCATGAGATTTCCCAGGTAAGAATACTGGTTAGGTTGCAGTTTCCTTCTCCAGAGAATCTTCCTGACCCAGAGATGGAACCCGGGTCTCCTGCATTGCAGGTGGATTTTTTTAACCACTGAGCCACCTGGGAAGCCCTAAAACTCTATATGGTGGTGGTGTTCAGTTGCTAGATCACATCCAGCTCTTTGTGACCCCATGATCTGCAGCATACCAGTCTCCTCTGTCCTTTACCATCTTCCAGAGTTTGCCCAAATTCAGCGTCCATTGAGTTGATGATGCTATCTAACCATCTCATCCTTTGCCACCCTCTCCTCCTTTTGCCTTCAGTCTTTCCCATCATCAGGGTCTTTTCCAGTGAGTAGGCTCTTTTCATCAGGTGGTGGAAGTATGTTATTTTTTTATTTTGTTTTATTTATTTATTTTTGGCTGCACAGGATCTTTGTTGCTGTTGTAGGCTTTTTCTAGTTGTGTTGTGCAGAGTCTACTCTAGTTGCAGTTAGCACATAGGCTTCTCATTGCGGTGGCTTCTCCTTTTGTAGAACACATGCTCTAGGGTGTGCAGGTTTCAGTAGTTGTGGTGCATGGCTCAGTGGTTGTGGCTCACAGGCTTAGTGGAATCTTTCTGTACCATGGATTGAACCCATGTTCCCTACATTGGCAGGCAGATTCTTTACCACTGGACTACCAGAAAAGTCCCAGTGTTAATTTTTAGTTTTGGTATTATCCTACAGTTGTGTATTGAAGGAAGCTGGGTCAAAGATACATAAGGACTTTATATCCACAAGTTCCACATATACATGGATTCAGCCAACCATGGATCAAGAATATTTTGGGGAAAAAATTCCAGAAATTTCCAGAAAACAAAACTTGAATTTGCTAAGCCAGGCAACTTTTGATATAACATACATTGTATCTACTACTATTTGCATAATATTTACATGGTATTAGGTATTGTAAGTAATCTGGAGATGATTTAATGTAAACTAGAGGATGTGCATAGGTTATATGTAACTACTACACCATTTTATAGCAACACAAATTTTGGGGTCGTGTAACCAATCCCTCTCTGGATACCTAGTGAAGACTGTACTATTTTTATGTCTTTCTGTGAGTCTGTAATTATTTTGTTATGTTGAAAAGCTAAAGAAAAAAAAAATCACCTCTAACAGAGAGAATGAATGGATGGATGGATGGACGAACAAATGAACAAACAGTAAGTAACCTGCAGGACAGGAAGCTTACATGTATGTTTTAGTTTCATCTCTGTCAGTAGGTGTCAACAGTGTGACCTTAAGTAAGTTATTCTATCTCTGGGCTTTAATTTCCTAAGTAATGAAATAAGAAGTTTGACTAAATGATTTCCAAAGGTGTTGCCAATTCTGCCTAGTAGAAATTGGTATTGTAACTGAGCATGGTAGCTAAGGGAGCTGTTGTCACTTCTCAGACAGGTAATGATGAGTAGATTGAATGCAGTGTATAATACAAATTTATCATCCTTTTCCTACTGTTTAAAAATCCTGAAAAGTCAGGGAAAAAAACATTTTCTTGGAAAGAATGAAATACTTAGGAATATATCTACCTAAAGAAACTAAAGACCTATATATAGAAAACTATAAAACACTGGTGAAAGAAATCAAAGAGGACACTAATGGAGAAATATACCATGTTCATGGATCGGAAGAATCAATATAGTGAAAATGAGTATACTACCCAAGGCAATCTATAGATACAATGCAATCCCTATCAAGCTACCAATGGTATTTTTCACAGAGCTAGAACAAATAATTTCACAATTTGTATGGAATACAAAAAACCTCGAATAGCCAAAGCAATCTTGAGAAAGAAGAATGGAACTGGAGGAATCAACCTGCCTGACTTCAGGCTCTACTACAAAGCCACAGTCATCAAGACAGTATGACAGAGACAGAAATATAGATCAATGGAACAAAATAGAAAGCCCAGAGATAAACCCATGCACCTACGGACACCTTATCTTTGACAAACGAGGCAAGAATATACAATGGAGAAAAGACAATCTCTTTAACAAGTGGTGCTGGGAAAACTGGTCAACCACTTGTAAAAGAATGAAACTAGAACACTTTCTAACACTATACACAAAAATTAACTCAAAATGGATTAAAGATCTAAACGTAAGACCAGAACTATAAAACTCCTAGAGGAAAACATAGGCAAAACACTCTCTGACATACATCACAGCAGGATCCTCTATGACCCACCTCCCAGAATGTTGGAAATAAAAGCAAAAATAAACACATGGGATCTAATTAAAATTAAAAGCTTTTGCACAACAAAAGAAATTATAAGCAAGGTGAAAAGACTGCCTTCAGAATGGGAGAAAATAATAGCAAATGAAGCAACTGACAAACAACTAATCTTAAAAATATACAAGCAACTCCTACAGCTCAATTCCAGAAAAATAAACAACCCAATCCAAAAATGGGCCAAAAAACTAAATAGACATTTCTCCAAAGAAGACATACAGATGGCTAACAAACACATGAAAAGATGCTCAACATCACTCATTATCAGAGAAATGCAAATAAACACCACAATGAGGTACCATTACACGCCAGTCAGAATGGCTGCGATCCAAAAGTCTACAAGCAATAAATGCTGGAGACGATGTGGAGAAAAGGGAACCCTCTTACACTGTTGGTGGGAATGCAAACTAGTACAGGCACTATGGAGAACAGTGTGGAGATTCCTTAAAAAACTGGAAATAGAACTGCCATACGACCCAGCAATCCCACTGCTGGGCATACACACTGAGGAAACCAGAATTGAAAGAGACACGTGTACCCCAATGTTCATCGCAGCACTGTTTATAATAGCCAGGACATGGAAACAACCTAGATGTCCATCAGCAGATGAATGGATAAGAAAGCTGTGGTACATATACACAATGGACTATTACTTAGCCATTAAAAAGAATACATTTGAATCAGTTCTAATGAAGTGGATGAAACTGGAGCCGATTATACAGAGTGAAGTAACCCAGAAAGAAAAACACCAATACAGTATACTAACGCATGTATATGGAATTTAGAAAGAAGGTAACAATAACCCTGTATGCGAGACAGCAAAAGAGACACAGATGTATAGAACAGTCTTTTGGACTCTGTGGGAGAGGGAGGGGGGAGATGATTTGGGAGAATGGCATTGAAACATGTATAATATCAAATAAGAAACAAATCACCAGTTCAGGTTCTATGCGGGATACAGGAAGCTTGGGGCTGGTGCACTGGGATGACCCAGAGGGATGGTATGGGGAGGGAGGTGGGAGGGGGTCCAGGATTGGGAACACGTGTACACCCGTTGCGGATTCATGTTGATGTATGGCAAAACCAATACAATATTGTAAATTCAGTTTATTCAGTTGCTCAGTCGTGTCCGACTCTTTGCGACCCCATGAATTGCAGCACGCCAGGCCTCCTGTCCATCACCAACTCCCGGAGTTCACTCAGACTCACGTTCATCGAGTCAATGATGCCATCCAGCCATCTCATCCTCTGTCGTCCCCTTCTCCTCCTGCCCCCAATCCCTCCCAGCATCAGAGTCTTTTCCAATGAGTCATCTCTTCGCATGAGGTGACCAAAGTACTGGAGTTTCAGCTTTAGCATCATTCCTTCCAAAGAAATCCCAGGGCTGATCTCCTTCAGAATGGACTGGTTGGATCTCCTTGCAGTCCAAGGGACTCTCGAGAGTCTTCTCCAACACCACAGTTTAGAAGCATCAATTCTTTAGTGCTCAGCTTTCTTCACAGTCCAACTCTCACATCCATACATGACGACAGGAAAAACCATAGCCTTGACTAGACGGACCTTTGTTGGCAGAGTAATATCTTTGCTTTTCAATATACTATCTAGGTTGGTCATAACTTTCCTTCCAAGGAGTAAGCGTCTTTTAATTTCATAGCTGCAGTCACCATCTGCAGTGATTTTGGAGCCCAAAAAAATAAAGTCTGACACTGTTTCCACTGTTTCTCCATCTATTTGCCATGAAGTGATGGGACCAGATGCCATGATCTTAGTTTTCTGAATGTTGAGCTTTAAGCCAACTTTTTCACTCTCCACTTACTTTCATCAAGAGGCTTTTGAGTTCCTCTTCGCTTTCTGCCATAAGGGTGGTGTCATCTGCTTATCTGAGGTTATTGATATTTCTCCCGGCAATCTTGATTCCAGCTTGTGTTTCTTCCAGCCCAGCGTTTCTCATAATGTACTCTGCATAGAAGTTAAATAAGCAGGGTGACAATATACAGCCTTGACGTACTCCTTTTCCTATTTGGAACCAGTCTGTTGTTCCATGTCCAGTTCTAACTATAGCTTCCTGACCTGCATATAGGTTTCTCAAGAGGCAGGTCAGGTGGTCTGGTATTCCCATCTCTTTCAGAATTTTCCAGTTTATTGTGATCCACACAGTCAAAGGCTTTGGCATAGTCAATAAAGCAGAAGTAGATGTTTTTCTGGAACTCTCTTGCTTTTTTGATGATCCAGCGGATTGTTGGTAATTTGATCTCTGGTTCCTCTGCCTTTTCTAAAAGTAGCTTGTACATCTGGAAGTTCACGGTTGACATGTTGCTGAAGCCTGGCTTGGAGAATTTTGAGCATTACTTTACTAGCATGTGAGATGAGTGTAACTGTGCAGTAGTTTGAGCGTTCTTTGGCATTGCCCTTCTTTGGGATTGGAATGAAAACTGACCTTTTCCAGTCCTGTGGCCACTGCTGAGTTTTCCAAATTTGCTGGTATATTGAGTGCAGCAGTTTCACAGCATCATCTTTCAGGATTTGAAATAGCTCAACTGGAATTCCATCACCTCCACTAGCTTTGTTCGTAGTGATGCTTTCTAAGGCCCACTTGACTTCACATTCCAGGATGTCTGGCTCTAGATGAGTGATTACACCATTGTGATTATCTGGGTCGTGAAGATCTTTTTTGTACCGTTCTTCTGTGTATTCTTGCTACCTCTTCTTAATATCTTCTGCTTCTGTTAGGTCCATACCATTTCTGTCCTTTATCAAGCCCATCTTTGCATGAAATGTTCCCTTGGTATCTCTGATTTTCTTGAAGAGATCTCTAGTCTTTCCCACTCTGTTATTTTCCTCTATTTCTTTGCATTGATCGCTGAGGAAGGCTTTCTTATCTCTCCTTGCTATTCTTTGGAACTCTGTATTCAGATGCTTATATCTTTCCTTTTCTCCTTTGCTTTTCACTTCTCTTCTCTTCACAGCTATTTGTAAGGCCTCCCCAGACAGCCATTTTGCTTTTTTGCATTTCTTTTCCATGGGGATGGTTTTGATCCCTGTCTCCTGTACAATGTCACAAACCTCCGTCCGTAGTTCATCAGGCACTCTATCAGATCTAGGCCCTTAAATCTATTTCTCACTTCCACTGTATAATCATAAGGGATTTGATTTAGGTCATACCTGAATGGTCTAGTGGTTTTCCCTACTTTCTTCAATTTAAGTCTGAATTTGGCAATAAGGAGTTCATGATCTGAGCCACAGTCAGCTCCTGGTCTTGTTTTTGCTGACTATATAGAGCTTCTCCATCTTTGGCTGCAAAGAATATAATCAATCTGATTTCGGTGTTGAGCATCTGGTGATGTCCATGTGTAGAGTCTTCTCTTGTTGTTGGAAGAGGGTGTTTGCTATGACTAGTGCATTCTCTTGGCAAAACTCTATTAGTCTTTGCCCTGCTTCATTCCGTATTCCAAGGCCAAATTTGCCTTTTACTTCATGTGTTTCTTGACTTCCTACTTTTGCATTCCAGTCCCCTATAATGGAAAGGACATCTTTTTTGGGTGTAAATTAAGTAGCCTCTAATTAAAATAAATTTAAATTAAAAAGAAAAAGAGTAGTTACATAAAAAAAAAATGTTTTCTTAGACTCATAAATCTGACCTGAACTGAGGTGAGATCATTCATAGTCGTTCTGTATCCAAGTTAATGCGAATATTCTTGCATTTTGCTACAGAAATATAAATTTGTTTGCTTCCAGGCTGCTGCCACAGATTATTCTGGAGTGCTAGATGAATTGCACCTTTCTAAACTCAGAAAAATGTTGAATTTTGAAAGACATTCAGTTTCAGGGACTTTGGATGAGATTGTGGACCTGTCCAAGCCAGACAGAGGTATGCAGGGTGGAGGAGAAGTCCACGTATGTGTGTGGATGAGTCACGTGGGAGAGGCTGAAGGTCATGACGGTGTATCAGTCTCCATCTTCCAGTACCGCCTGCACCCCATGGTCATTGCCATCTTGCTGTTGTTGTTGCTTAGTCGCCCAGTCATGTCCAACTCTTTTGCGACCCCATGGATTGGGATTATCTGGGCTAGAATACTGGAGTGGGTTGTCATTTCTTTTCTCCATGGGGTCTTCCCAACCCAGGGATCAAACCCATATCTCTTGCATGGCAGGCAGATTCTTTACCGCTGAACCCACCATTTAATACAAGGAATTAAATGTAATTATCCATTTGTGCAAAATATACATTTTTATATATTTATTTAAAATTTTTAAGTGTTTATTTAATTTTTGGCTGTGCTGGGTCTTCATTGCTCACAGGTTTTTCTCTAGCTGTGGTGAGCAGGGGCTATTCTGTAGTTGCAGTGCATGGACTTCTGATTGCAGTGGCTTCTCTTGTCGCATAGCATGGGCTCTAGGGCACGTGTGCTCAGCAGTAGTGGCTCCTGGGCTCTGGGGCACGGGCTCAGTAGTTGTGGCGCACGAGCTTAGTTGCTCCAAGGCATGAGGGATCTTCCCTGATCAGGGATCGAACCCAGGTCTACTGCATTGGCAGTTGGATTCTTTACCACTGAGCCATTGGGGAAACCCTATATTTTTATTTTTAATCATTTAAATTTGTATAAATCGTATTATTTTTGAGTATTTCTAGCTTTTATGAATTCACTGCATGTGCTGTCTGTTGTCAAGAACTTAAAGCTTTTAATAGGAGAGGGCGATGGCACCCCATTCCAGTACTTTTGCCTGGAAAATCCTATGGATGCAGGAGCCTGGTGGGCTGCAGTCCATGAGGTTGCGAAGAGTCGGACACAACCGAGCGACTTCACTTTCACTTTTCACTTTCATGCATTGGAGAAGGAAATGACAACCCACTCCAGTGTTCTTGCCTGGAGAATCCCAGGGACGGGGGAGCCTGGTGGGCTGCCGTCTCTGGGGTCACACAGAGTTGGACACGACTGAAGCGACTTAGCAGCAGCAGCTTTTAGGAATTCGCTGCATGTGCTATGTATCGTCAAGAACTTTTAATAAACATGGAGGACACTTAATTGTTTGAAAGGTAATGAATAATACTTTTTTTCATGTAGAATTGATTACATTTTTGTTGTTTAACATAACTGATTCCATTGTGCAATATGGCTGTTTTCATTGATTACTCTTGACAGATTTGACTCTTAGGATAAAATTTTTGTTTAAATGTTTTGTCTTTTTACTGTTGCCTTGAGAAAACTGTGATCTCTATTTCAGGTTTAGATAGATGGGATCAATTTGGTATGCCTCTATTGGAGACAAATTATGACATTTAATCCCTCTCTTAGAGGGTGTTGATACCTTGGTAGAGACTTTTTGTTCCTGATTTTACTGCAGTTTCTTACTACTTAAAAAACCTTATTAGTCTTTTCTGCATGGTAAAATTCTTCAGAGCTCTTTGAATTTATTATTGGATATTTAATTTTAGTCTCTTCCATGTTTATGAAAGACCCTTTCTAGACTCAGTTCTGTAATTACTGTACTGAAAGCCTACCTTACTTATGAAGGACTTTTTCTTGGATGACTTGGAGAAAATTATAAATTTTAATTCATTCCACAAATATTTGAGGTGCTCTCGGCATGGATGTACAAACAAGAATAAGACATAGTTGCTGCCCTTCAGGAATTCATGAGAGGCAGTATAGTGAGCACGAGCTCTGAAATCAGACTATCCTGACTCTGCCCCTACCAAGGTATGGATCTCAGGAGATTTGCTTAACCTCTCTATGCCTTAGTTTCTTCATTTGTAAAATGAGGATAATAATGGTACATATTAATATGTCTTAGGGTTTTATGAAGAGTAAATGGGCAAATATAGAAGAGTACCTGGAACATAAAAAGTAGTCACAATTTAGCAGTTATCCTTATTATTAGAAAGTTTTTTTAGTTGGGAGGCATGCAGATAGAGGATATTGAGATAAATTCTGTAGTATGTATGAGCAATATGCAGAGGGGGGAAAAAAATCTCTAGAGAAAACTGAAGACTTCCAAAGTTGAGGTGACATATGAATTGGGACATGTTGGATGAGAAGGAAATGACTAAGGCTGGAAAAAATAAGACAAGAGAAGTTGCCTAGCAAAGTGTAGGGAAGTAGTAGTTAGGTGTACCCTGAACATGGGATGGATGAGGCAAAAAGAATAGACTGGAAATGTCTGCTTCTTCTAAGATAGGATAACATGCTGCAAACAGGTCGGAAACTGGATTAAAAATATGAACAACCATATTCTGCTTAGGGTACAAGGAGCACAGGCTTGTGATCCCTCTGAGTGAGAAAACAAATGAGGTGAGAGCTATGATCACTGAAACTTTCTGCTGAGAGGTACATTCCAAACAGCAGCACAGAGAGAGGAAACTCTAGCAGAGGATGCTGACACTGCTGAATTGAAGAGATGGATCAGATTTGGGGGAGGCTGAGGCAGCTGGAAATGTGGGACAGAATGCAGAAGAGGAGAGAGCATGCACAGAAGGGCTCCAGAAATCTCAGGTGCCCACTTGAGTCTGTTGCTGAAAACTAAGCAGCACACACAGGAGGAAGCTCGCTGAGGCAGGAGCGCTGTAAAGCTGCATAACTCTCAGAGTTCTTGGGGAACCGGGAGACATGCAAGTTGACTGGACAGTGTGGAAAGGACTCTTGGATCAGCTGGACACTCTAGAGAACCCAGAACAATTATGCCTTAGTAATGGGACAAGAAGTATTCTTAATGCCTACTAATTAATGTTAGCTCAGAGCTAGTAGGTAAAAATCCTCAAGAGGATTGGGTATTTCCCTTTTGCCAACTCACCATTATCTGGTTAATGGACAGAGATGCATTTGGGAAAAATAATCTTCCAGAAGGGATTTGGCCTCTTATCCAAGAACCGAGGGTCTTAGATTTGACTGAGAGGCCAGGACTGTCTATAGTAGTGCCTCAGATAGGTCTCTGTTCACTAGACCTGGAGTTATTTGTTTTTGATTATTTAAATCAAAACAGATCTTAGTGGGATGGCTGTTGGTTTGAATTCTTGGGTCTGATCAATTAAATATAGACAGGGATTTCTGCCTATCACAACAAAACCTGAGAAATACCTAGTATTCCCAATATCCACCTTGCTGCCTCTAAGAGTCACCATGCCCCCTTTGCTTCTGGCAGTTAACTGCTTCCACTAGATCCAGCCTTCCCTGGGCTACTACCATCACTTTCTGAGTTCAGGGAGTCCATTTCATTTGTAGTCTCTCCCACCTAAATCCTTAGCCCTTTCTAGAAGCCACTAAAGTGATTAGTAATGGTTGTGGGATACCCTTCACTAATCTTTTTCTTGTGTCAAGAGTGAAGATGTTACTGAATTGCAAGTCCGTGTGCCTGATGCACAGTGAAGCGAATCAATACTAAAACATTAGCGTTTGGAACAGAGAAAGGTTTATCACAGGTTCATAGAGAGAGGTGATGGGTGTCTCATGCCCTAAGAACCCCAAAGTTAGTGAAAGCTTTCAGCAAGTCCCTTTAAAAGCAAAAGGTGAGAGATAGGCCTGGTTAGTTGTTGCAGACTTGGTGCCAGATCCTTTGCTCTTGAGGTCAGGTAATGATGTTGCCTTGAAATCTCTACCAAACGAATGTTATTCTCTGTCTCGATAAAAAAGGGCAAGGTCCAAGGCACAACTTTCATTCTCTAAGGTCCCAGTCCTGGCTAAGAGGAGTAGATCTCAGTTGGCAGCTCTCGCAGGGCCAAGTCCCCAGACACCACCCATCCATAACCGGGCTCCCACACCTTGCCCAGCTGTCATCTCTAAGGGAGCCAGGCACCCAACCCCACTGGCCTCAGTCTCCTCAGGCTGCCCAAGTCGGGGAGACCAGGTCTCACAGCCTGCAACCCAAGCAAATGATCACTGCTGTTACGTCTCAGAGACAGGGATGGGGGAGAGGTTCACTGTTGGCTCAAGGCCTGGGCCAAGACATTCAAGGGCCTTAATTAGGGCTCTGGACCCTGCAGGATGTAGTCCCCAATCTGTTCCCTGGGTCCTCCAGCTCACCCACTGGCCCAAGGTTGGGTGAGCTGGAGGGCTTCCAGGAGAAGGCCTAAATCTGCCTCTTACCTCACTCTCTACCTGATGACTGTTACACCACTGACTGTTGGCTGAATCACTTCTTTAATAGTCCCTCATTGACAGTTACTTGTGGGCAGGGTCCACTGTGGCACTGACCAGTAGCTGAGCAGGACAACCAACAGTTGCTCATGGACAGTTGGTTGCTTGTGGGCAGGGCCCTGAGGACCAATGGCTGAGCAAGACCTGTTGCCTAGTAATGGGGTGTGGAGTAATGAGGCACAGCAATGGGTGCCTGCTAAGGGCTGGGCTTATCCTGCTCTTTTACAGAGTCTTCTGGGCCCAGTTATATGAATATGAATATGTTAATGAATAAAAGTTTTGTATAGTTTGAATAAAGAATAGTGGTGAGAGGATAGCATCTTTCCCATGCATGCGTGCTAAGTCACTTCAGACGTGTCCAACTCTTTGCAACCCTATGGGCTGTAGCCTCTCAGGCTGCTCTGTCCATGAGATTCTCCAGGCAAAAATACTGGAGTGTGTTGCCATTTCTTCCTCCAGGGGATCTTCCCAACCCAGGGATTGAACCCACATCTCTTACATCTCCTGCATTGACAGGCAGGTTCATTACCACTAGCACCACTTGGGAAGCCTATCTTTCCCATGGGATTTACTTATTTCAAGATCCACCCCATACGGTCAGAACCATTTTCATACTGGTCTTACATCTCCTGCATTGACAGGCAGGTTCTTTACCACTAGCACCACTTGGGAAGCCTATCTTTCCCATGGGATTTACTTATTTCAAGATCCACCCCATACGGTCAGAACCATTTTCATACTGGTCATTGCAATTTAGCTTTGTAATAGCATGTGGCCAGTGCAGCCCTTAGCACACAGAACTTGCTGTGCGCCATTACCTGGATCCCTCCCACAAGCAACCAACTGTCAATGAGTGACTGTTGGTTGTCCTGCTCAGCCATTGGTTGACACCACAGTAGACCCCTCCCACAAGCAGCCAGCTGTCAGTGAGCAGCCGTCAGTGGGCCATTCAGCCAACCGTCTGTGGAATGGTGGTCATCTGGTATAGAGTGAAGTAAGAGGTGAATCCTGGCCTCCCCTGCAGCCCTCCAGTTCACCTGGCCTCGGGCCAGTGAGTGAGCTGGGAGGCCCAGGGAACAAACTGGAGGCTGTTTCCGGCAGGGCTCCAGAGCCCTCATCAACCCACTGAATTTGGCCCAGGTCTTGAGGCAGCAGTGAACATCTCCCCTGTCCCCACCTATGGGACCTGGTGGGGGCCTGCCGCCGCCCCGCCTCCACCCGCCTTGAGCGGCCTAAGGAATCTGAGGGCCAGTTGTGTCCTGGGAGCCTGGCTATGGATGGGCGGTGTCTGGGGACTTGGTCTTGTGAGAGCTGCCACGTGAGATCTGTCTTTCTCCTCCAGGACCAGGACCTCAGAGCAGGAATTGTGTCTTGGGACCTGGCCGTTTCTTGTCAGAACAGAGTAACGTTCATTTGGTGGAGATTTACAGGAATATCATTACCTGACCATGACCTGACCTCAAGACTGACACCAAGAAGTTTACAACAGCTAACCAGGTCTCTCCCTCACCTTTCCTAGAAAAGGGCTTTGCTAAAGGCTTTTGGAGAGTTTGGGGTTTTTAAGGCAGGAGCCATCTATCTCCTTGCACAGCCCTCAATAAACCTTTCTCTATTCCAAACTCTGACATTTTTGTATTGTTTGGCCGCACCGAGTGTCAGGCACACAGACTTGCATTTCAGCAACGGTTTCAGTCAAGCACCATCATCTGTCATAGTAACTTAATGCCGATTTGTAATTTTAGTTGTTTAAGAACCATATCCATACAGTGTTTATTATAATTTTCATATTAATACACATTTAAAGAACATCTTAATAAAAATCATTTAAGGCATACTGGATAGCTGAATTTTTACCCTTTAAAAATATTCCAAATATTGCTCAAAGTTGAGGAATACTGACTAGCCTGTGTTCTTAATTCTGGGCCCAGTTAATAAAGTTGGTTGTAGGTTCTAAAGTGCTATAATACTTATTTTTTTGTGTTTGAATTTTCATGAATTAGGATTCAGATATCCACATCTCTCTTCTCATGTTCCTCATTACTGCATCACCAAATGCTTTTCATCAATATGTATTCTATAATTGTCCTTGATTCTTTTATAGGATTCAGAATTTTCTTGTGTGTGTGTGTGTATGTGTGTGTGTGTGTGTGTACATGTTTTACACACCTGGGAGGTTTTTTCATTACCAACATTTATTTATCTCTGTTTTGTGGTTTTCAGAGCTTAATGAATGTTTTCCCCAGGAACAGCTACCCTAGAGTAGGTTTTAAAATTGGATACTAGATGTTAACCATTCACATAGTTGTTTCTGATTTAATCCTATTCGAAGTTCCAGATACAAATCTTTGATTTATGGAGTGCAGCTGGATTTGCTTTTCTTCCTGTGACTCACCAGTGTCTTCTCAAAGCCTTTCATTTTTTTCTATTTTTGTGCACTGAAACTTCATTTTAACAAATATTTAAAAATAGCTTTAAAAATTACCATTCTCTTGGAATCTCCTTGGAAGTTTATTTCGTTTGCTCCAGAGATTTTTTTTTTTATTTAGCAAATTGATTTGGTTTTATTTCCAGAATTGTGAGGCTGCAGATACTTCTAGTGAATATTATGTCATATTCTAAAAACTTAGCAGTGTGTTTTGAATGTTTCAAGCATTGGTAATTTGCATAAGCATATTCTTTATAGTGTTTAATAATTACAGGGCTTTGTGACAGGTACTTTCTATATCTTAAATGGTTAAATATCACCAAATAAATGAAATGTATTTTATCCTCAATAATAGTGGCTTCACAAATCTTCATCAACATTTCTTTGTAACTGTAGGCTGTTTCTTTTATATTACTGTGTATCTAAAAGAATGTCATTTAGTTTCATAAGACTAACAAAGCTTTTATTAAAAACATTTTTATGTAGTTATATTATTTTTAAGTATTATTTATTTTTTCATGTGCTGCTTATTCCATAGTACCCCTGACTAAAAATAAGCATGACTATATGACAAAGTGTGCCTGGTATGAATTTATGAGTATGTAGAAAAGAGCCCCAGAAATAAACATCGTGGTCTTGGATCCAGCATTTTAACCTAACTTTAAAAATACTTATGGATGTACCTGGGCAACTTACGGAAAAACTGAGATGGAGCTTTTCCATCCTCGGTGACTTCTACTGTTTCATAGGATATGTTAAAAAAATAATTTCTTGATATTGAATGTTTGTTAGAATAATATATTCATTTGTTAAATGGTTAGGGTAATGTCTCTTGTCCCATAAAAGGGTAGTCCTGGGAGCTTGATAGTTTGATTTTTCTTGAAACTTTATTGAATTTCTGATTATCTATGTGTCAGTTTTCCAGTGAAGAATTTCTTTTAAATTCCTGGTTGATACTATCCTGCCACCTGTTTGCTGCTTGTTCCACTTTCATTTAGTGGTGGCCTGGGGAATGCATATGGATTTTAATTTTAACTTGGAATTTCAAATAAATTTTGTTTAACTTAATTACAGTGAGAGCATAAAAAAGGAGCACTGCTTACAGGGAGGCAGTACTGGCTGAGGTTTAGAGAAGAGCATGGGCTTGTGAGCTAACCAATACCCAAATTTGAATTCCAGTACTGCCATTTCCTAGCTGTGTGAACTGCAGAATATTTTGAGCCTTGTTACCTGATGCTGAAGCTGAAACTCCAATACTTTGGCCACCTCATGCGAAGAGTTGACTCATTGAAAAAGACCCTGATGCTAGGAGGGATTGGGGGCAGGAGGAGAAGGGGACAGCAGAGATGAGATGGCTTGATGGCATCACCGACACGATGGACATGAGTTTGAGTGAACTCCGGGAATTGGTGACGGACAGGGAGGCCTGGCGTGCTGCGATTCATGGGGTCGCAGAGAGTCGGACGTGACTGAGCGACTGAACTGAACTGAACCTCATCTGTAAAAGAGATGACATTATTATTCACAAGATTGTAATGAGGATTACAGCAGACAACACTGTAAAATGTTCAGCTCAAATGCTCTATAAACTTCGTTGCTGTTATTAGCTATTATTTGTGCCTAGTAATTTTTTTTTCTGTGATTTTAGATCAGTTTTTTTCCCCCCATTGCCTATGTTTACTTGAAGGATAGTTTTAGGAACCCAGAGAGATATTTCAAATGAAAATGATTTGAAAGGTATACTGCACTGTACAAATATAAGGTGGAAGTGGAGTATTATGACTTATTATTAGAAACAGCAGTTGAAGCTGTTTAATATAGTGGAAGGAGCATAGTTTTGGAAGCAGATTGACCTGTTCAGACATGGCTTATGTCATTTACCAGCTGCTGTTGGACAGGTTGACTATGCAGAGCTTCAGTTTTCTCATCCCTGAAAATGAGAAGAACAATGCCTATCTTGTGGAGTAATGATGATACCTATCCTGTTGTGAGGCTTGAATGAAAGGCCTAGGGGACAACATAGTTTCTTTCCCTGTTTCTAAGTGGAGACTAGGAAATGTCCCTGGCAAAAACAAATATCCTTTCTGAAGCAAAATACAGATTAATTTTGGGTTAGAGTTTATTGCAAGTAAAATAGGATCAACCAGTGGGTTAGGTAGATAACTAATGGGTTAGGAGGATGAAGAAAGTAGGGGTATTGGTTAACCTGTGGCCCTGAAAGATTTTAGAATTTGAAATGGTTTAGTATAAAGAAAGGAGTTCAAGCTAGGAATACAGTTGGCTGCTGTGAGTGTATTATAAACCAGACAGAGTAGAAAATAAGAAGCCAAGGGATCTCTTAGCTGGGAGAGAATAATATATGTCAAGATCTCTTAACTCTAGGTCATTTTAGCAATGAGTAAGGTATTATCTCTCTCTTTCCATTTTTAAAAACTCTTGCCAAGAATAAAGGAGAAACGTCTGGAGATGGTAGATCTCACAAAACTTTCTTTTGGGGTTTAGTAAAGCCTTTGTGTGGATCACAATAAACTGGAAAATTCTGAAAGAGATGGGAATACCAGACCACTTGACCTGCCTCTTGAGAAATCTGTATGCAGGTCAGGAAGCAACAGTTAGAACTGGACATGGAACAACAGACTGGTTCCAAATAGGAAAAGGAGTATGTCAAGGCTGTATATTGTCACCCTGCTTATTTAACTTATTCTTTTTTTTTTTTTTCCAAAACACTTAAGAAGTTTTATTGAAAACAATAAAATACAGAAACACCATATTCTCATTTTAAAGTAAAACTGACAGCATCTTCCAGAACTTTCCTAGTATTCTGCAGAGTACATCATGAGAAACTCTGGACTGGAAGAAACACAAGCTGGAATCAAGATTGCTGGGAGAAATCTCAATAACCTCAGATATGCAGATGACACCACCCTTATGGCAGAAAGTGAAGAGGAACTAAAAAGCCTCTTGATGAAAGTGAAAGAGGAGAGTGAAAAAGCTGGCTTAAAGCTCAACATTCAGAAAACTAACATCATGGCATCTGGTCCCATCACTTCATGGGAAATAGATGGGGAAACAGTGGAAACAGTGTCAGACTTTATTTTTTTGGGCTCTAAAACCACTGCAGATGGTAACTGCAGCCATAAAATTAAAAGACGCTTACTCCTTGGAAGGAAAGTTATGTCCAACCTAGATAGCATATTCAAAAGCAGAGACATTACTTTGCCAACAAAGGTTCGTCTAGTCGAGGCTATGGTTTTTCCAGTAGTCATGTATGGATGTGAGAGTTGGACTGTGAAGAAGGCTGAGTTCAAAAGCCGAAGAATTGATGCTTTTGAACTGTGGTGTTGGAGAAGACTCTTGAGAGTCCCTTGGACTGCAAGGAGATCCAACCAGTCCATTCTGAAGGAGATCAGCCCTGGGGTTTCTTTGGAGGGAATGATGCTAAAGCTGAAACTCCAGTACTTTGGCCACCTCATGCGAAGAGTTGACTCACTGGAAAAGACTCTGATGCTGGGAGGGATTGGGGGCAGGAGGAGAAGGGGACGACAGAGGATGAGATGGCTGGATGGCATCACTGACTCGGTGGACGTGAGTCTGACTGAACTCCGGGAGTTTGTGATGGACAGGGAGTCCTGGCGTGCTTCGATTCATGGGGTCGCAAAGAGTTGGACATGACTGAGCAACTGAACTGAACTGAACTGATACTCTTTTCCATGGGTAAATTGGCTGCTATCTGTTTAAGCAGTCATTGCTGCTACCGGAGCCATATGAACAGTTAGACATCACAGTAGTTAGAGGTCTAAGACAAGTTTTTAGATATGACAGTGCTCCCTCTAGCTTTATGGATTATGAGCAAGGTGTCTAGTTCTAAAAATGCCTATCAAAGGTTGACCTCTCACTGGATAGCATTTTGGTAAAGCTTCCTACTTTGATAGATCCTACCCTTCTATGTTGTGGGGTCAGAGACTCCTTAGTAGCTTCCTGTGTTCTGTAGGATACAGTTTGACCTGTGCATGGCAAAACATCCCTTCCTTCTCTAGTCACTTCTGGCACTCCCCCTCTTTCCACCCTAGGCAATAGCCATAGAAGATAAACCAGCTACATTTGTATCTGGTTAAGCATTGCTTCACCTTGAGGACTTAAATGTTAGCTCTTTTGCTAAGCATTCTGTGATTTCTCCAGGTTAGATGTTTTGCTCATCCTCTACCTTTCATTCTCTTCAAAAAATTGGAAGCTATGACACTATTGAGCTTGCATTTTCCATTGTCTTAGTCTGCTGGTGTCAAGTGGTGGCTGCCTTAGACTGGGCATGTACACTTTAAATATATACAATTATATTTGTCAGTTATTCCTCAATAAAACTGGGGGAGGGGGGAAGATTGGGCCTATGTCCTCCAGTTTACCATTCAAGATTCTCTAGCTACAGGCACTTCATAGATTAATTGGCCTATCTGGCTCCTTTATTTTGAACCTCTGATTTAGGTATTAGTATTTCTAAGACTGAACTTTTTGAAAGAGATTGTTTTATCTTTATATTCATATTACTTGGCATATATTTGATACAGAGAACCTTTCCTAACCAGAGGACTTTTTCTGACCTTTTTGCCTTATTCATCAATTTAATTAGATCATGGGTGTTTATCTTACATATTATTCTTCATAGCATAGATTGTCATGGTTGAAGATAGTGATCAACTCTGCCTGAAGACAGAGAAGGAAAAATAATGCACTTGAATTGTAGCAGAGTTGATTACAATTAGGTAGAGAAACTTTTTCCTAACTATTACATTTTTTAGGAATGAATTACCATGAGAGGCTATTATATCCTTTTATTTTGAAATCTTCCATGGGATTGGCACATACCTTCTTGAAGGCAGAAAAAGCAAAATTAAATTCCTTATGAGTCTAGTGATGTTCAGAATGTCTCAGACAATTTTTACTATATTTAATATATAATATTGAAAATATACTAGCTTTAAGACTATAGATTTAGACAGAATTTGAGAACAGATTATAATCAGCAGGTGCACAAATTCTGCAAAAAATACGGAATTTGTCATTCCATAATTTGCTCCTCTGTGAAAAACAGCTGCCTCCAAAGAGTGCTTCTTCATACTATTGGCAAATTAATTACAAATGCAGGGAGCAATCTCTGTTTCATATGATTGTAAAAATAATTTAGATGTATGCTATACACAAACAGTTTTTTAAGATAAAGTAGCAATCCTATATCTAAATCCTCATATTTTGACATTACATGTATGAGTGTCATAAGTTTAAATTCTGGGACTTTGAGGCAGAAATACAAGAGCTCATTTAGGATGGAATGGCAAACATTTCTAACTGGGGGGATCCTCATTTTGATTTCTGCCCTCCTGCCTCCACCCTTAACCAAAAACCAAAGCAAAACATCTGGAGTTATTTAGGCACTATAAATATTCCTAAAAGAATGGACCCCTAATCATAAAACTTTTCTGGCACAGAATAATTCTCTTGAATAGATAGAAGTCATATGATTGGTAAAAGTATATTTGAATTCATGAAGGCTCCCACAAGTCATGAGTGCAGAGTTTGGGAGCACTGCGGGCTGACACTGATGGAGTTCATATGCTTTTAGAGAAAAGCAATCCTTTAAAATCCATTAGTGCACAAGGGTTATTCCTTCAGCTTTTCCCTTAGATTCTTCCTCAACAAAGGTAGCTTATTTGTTAAATGATGGTTGTTTTACTTTCAAAGACATTTGCCAAAAGTATAAGTTTAGTTTGATTCTCTTTTACAATGTTTAAACAAGTTTTGCTGCAAGGAGAAAACAATGCCCTTCCAAGTCCCTGTCTTCAGCCTCTGTTTTGTAGTTCTGTCCCTATAAATAAAGCAGAGGGAAGGGAGAGGAATAATAGCTAAGACTTGAAGAAAAAATTAGTATCAGTTGAGGAGTGAACTTGAAAGGAATAGCTATGATTCCAACCAATATTTATTGACCATCTACTGTGTGTTAAAACATAGTAAAAGAGCTTCCTGTATGTACTCAAGGAATCGGTGTCCTTGAGGAAACTGGATGTAAACAAATGAGGTTTAAAGTGTGGAAGACTGGAAGAGAGAGTTACTATCATGGTAATTTTGAATAAAAATCAGCTGTTAACTATGTGGGAGAATTTTAACTTCATGAGCCAGGGAAAAACTCTTGATGATTTTGACATATTTTAAATCCTCTTAATTCAGGCCTGTAAAATAAAAGCAAAAAAGTTTTTTAAATGCTGGAAGGGCTTAGAGAGTGATGCCCTCTGAGATACTCACTATTAAAGCAGCGATATTTTATTTTTAAGCTTAGACCTTCAAGCAGATCTAAGCATGAGGGAAAGAACATGCTCAAAGGAGCCATGTGTCTCTACTGGATAAACCTTAGCCTTCAACATGTTAAGACAGTAAGTCCTGGTAATTACATAGTATCAAATAAGCTTTCAGATATTCTGAGCTTGATACAAATTACCAGAATATGGAGGAAAAAAATTTTCTTGGTATCTTTCTTCTTTCTTGTCCTTAGTACTAAAGTGCTTCTGTATTTCTTAAGATCATTAAGGAAGATGTTATTATCATTATTGTCATTGTAGTCTCTTTTCCCTTTTCCCTGTCTTTCCTTTGCTATATTATAGAGTACACTTATCAGTATGTTTTAATATCTATTTAAAGATATCTAAATCTGTACTCATTGCCATTTACAATTAGATATAAATAGAGATGTAGAGATTATTAACTTCATGGGGAATGGACATAAACAGTCCTTAGGTTGCATGGACTGTTTTCTAAAGCATATTTGCTCAAGTTTTGTTTGTTTTTGGAATAGAAATGAAGGACATCTTTCCAGGAACCTGGCAGAATCATAGCAAAAAAGCAAATGTTGCTGTACTGGACAGGATGGTTTTATTTCTTCTGTGACACTAAAAACATCAAGTAGGTTTCAGGATTATAATATATAAAAATCTCTAGTTGAAAGAACCTTCTTTAGTATGTGTTGTTTGATTTTAAATTTTTTTCATTTTTATATAAAATGAGACAGTATAGCAGATGACACCACCCTTATGGCAGAAAGTGAAGAAGAACTAAAGGGCTTCTTGATGAAAGTGAAAGAGGAGAATGAAAATGTTGGCTTAAAGCTCAACATTCAGGAAACTAAGATCATGGCATCCGGTCACATCACTTCATGGCAAATAGATAGGGAAACATTGGAAACAGTGTCAGACTTTATTTTTCTGGGTTCCAAATTCACTGCAGATGGTCATTGCAGCCATAAAATTAAAAGATGCTTACTCCTTGGAAGGAAAATTATGACAACCTAGACAGCATATTAAAAAGCAGAGACATTACTTCGTCAACAAAGGTCTGTCTAGTCAAGGCTATGGTTTTTCCAGTGGTCATATATGGATGTGAGAGTTGGACTATAAAGAAAGCTGAGCACCGAAGAATTGATGCTTTTGAACTGTGGCTTTGGAGAAGACTCTTGAGAGTTCCTTGGACTGCAGGGAGATCAAGCCAGTCCATCCTAAAGGAAATCAATCCTGAATATTCATTGGAAGGACTGATGCTGAAGCTGAAACTCCAATACATTGGCCATCTGATGCAAAGAACTGACTCATTTGAAAAGACCCTGATTCTGGGAAAGATTGAAGGCAGGAGGAGAAGGGGGCAAAGAGAATGAGATGGTTGGATGGCATCACCAACTTGATGAACATGAGTTTGAGCTAGCTCCTGGAGCTGGTGATGGACAGGGAGGCCTGGCATGCTGCAGTCTATGGGTCACAAAAAGTGGGACACAACTGAGCAACTGAACTGAAGTGAATGATGATTTTGAGCATTTTCTCATGTGCTAATTTGCCATCTTAATATCTTGTGGTAAAGTGTCTCTTCGGGTCTTTTTGCCCGTATTCAAATAGATCGTTTTCCTTTTGACTTAAAAAAAAAATAGTTTTATTTATTTATTTTTGGCTGTCTGAGTCTTTGTTGCTGTGAGGGCTTTTCTCTAGTTGCAGTGAGCGAGGGCTCCTCTTTACTGCAGTGTGAACGAAAGCTTCTCACTGCAGTGGCTTTTCTTTTGGAGCATGTGCTTGAGGGCACGTTGGGCTCAATAGTTGTGGTTCTTGAGCTCTAGAGCACAGGCTCAATAGTTGTGGCACATGAGCTCAGTTGCTTCATGGTATGTGGGAACTTCCCGGACTGTGGATGTAACCTGTGTCTCCTGTATTGGCAGGCAGATTCTTTACCATTGAACCACCAGGGAAGCTCATATTGTTTTCTTGTTTAGTTTGGAGAGTCCTTTATACACTATGGATACGAAATCCTTTGGATTTGCAAATCCTTTGCAAATATTTTCTCCAAGTCTGTGGCTCATCTTTTTATCTTGTTAACGGGGTCTTTCACGAAGTAAAAATTTTTAATAAAGTTCAATTATTGATTTTCTTTTCTTTTATGGATCAAGTTTTTGATGTGATGTTTAAAACTCCTTTCCTAGCCCTGGGTCCAAAAGATATTCTTCTGTTTTCTTCTAAAAGCTTTGTAGTTTCATTTTTTATGTTAAAATTTGTGATTAATTTTGCACATGCTTTTGTATATACCTTAAGCTTTAAGTCAAGGTTCATTTTTGTCTATAGATGTCTGGTTATTCCAAGATGATTTGTTGAAAAGATTCTCTTTCCTCCATTGAAATGTTTTTGCATCTTGGTAAACAATCAGTTGATGCATTTGCATTGATCCATTTCTGGGTTACCTGTTCCATTGATCTATGTTTCTCTTCCTTTACCAGTACTACTGTGTATTGATTACAGTGACCATATAGTAAGACTGTACATCAGATAGAGTGATTTTTCCTGCTTTTCTTTTTTGTAAATTTGTTTTCAGATAAGCTTGTCTGTCGTTGCTCAGTCACTCAGTCAGGACCAACTCTTTGTGACCCCATGGACTGTAGCCTGCCAGGCTTTTCTGTCCATGGAATTTTTCCAGGCAAGAATACTGGAGCGAGTTGCTGTTTCCTACTCCAGGGGATCTTCCTCACCCAGGGATTGAACCCAAGTCTCCTGGGTCTTATGCCTAGACAGGCAGATCCTTTACCACTAGCACCACCTGGGAAGCCTCAAGCTTGTTGTAGTTATGGTGGTGGCAGCAAACCCTGGTACCTCTTCTTGCCAGTGTGTGGAACTGACTCTGACTGAGGCCAGGAGGAGGTGAGGTGATAGTGCTCTGTTGGGGTGAGGTTTTGAACATTCAGTTGAGCCCAGGGTGGGAAGGAGAATTTTTTAGGAAATATAGATGATAGTGCTTTGGCCACCTCATGCGAAGAGCTGACTCATTGGAAAAGACTCTGATGCTGGGAGGGATTGGGGGCAGGAGGAGAAGGGGACGACAGAGGATGAGATGGCTGGATGGCATCACTGACTTGATGGACGTGAGTCTGAGTGAACTCCGGGAGTTGGTGATGGACAGGGAGGCCTGGCGTGCTGCGATTCATGGGGTCGCAAACAGCTGGACACGACTGAGCAACTGAACTGAACTGAACTGAATGTTAAACAGTGGAAACAGTGTCAGACTATTTTTGGGGGGCTCCAAAATCACTGCAGATGGTGATTGCAGCCATGAAATTAAAAGACGCTTACTCCTTGGTAGGAAAGTTATGACCAACCTAGATAGTGTATTCAAAAGCAGAGACATTACTTTGCCAACAAAGGTCCGTCTAGTCAAGGCTATGGTTTTTCCTGTGGTCATGTATGGATGTGAGAGTTGGACTGTGAAGAAAGCTGAGCGCCGAAGAATTGATGCTTTTGAACTGTGGTGTTGGAGAAGACTCTTGAAGAGTCCCTTGGACTGCAAGGAGATCCAACCAGTCCATCCTAAAGGAGATCAGTCCTGGGTGTTCACTGGAAGGACTGATGCTAAAGCTGAAACTCCAATACTTTGGTCACCTCATGCAAAGAGTTGACTCATTGGAAAAGACTCTGATGCTGGGAGGGATTGGGGGCAAGAGGAGAAGGGGACGACAGAGGATGAGATGGCTGGATGGCATCACCGACTCAATGGATACGAGATTGAGTAAACTCCGGGAGTTGGTGATGGACAGGGAGTCCTGGCGTGCTTCGATTCATGGGGTCGCAAAGAGTCGGACACGACTGAGTGACTGAACTGAACTGAATGTTAAACAGATACATGGCATCATTTAATATTATTTTTGTAGAAGATTTTCCTTTAATGATATCAATTCAAGACTATTTTTTAGTGTTTAGAATGGCATTATCCTGCTTGAAAGCAAAGTAGTATATGGCTAAGTACTCAAGGATCTTTCTGTTGTTTTCATTTTATCCACTGTTGTCAGGGACTTGGTTTTAGGTTTCTACAGCAACTGCAGTCTGGACTACATAATACCAACACTTTGTGTGCATGTGATGTTAACTCTGATGCCTTCTATGCTACATGTGGCAGAGTTGCAGTTGCTATGGAGATCAACCTTTGACATGCTTGGTTGATAATGATGTTTCTCATATATGGATATTGCTGCTACGAGTTGACCAAGAGATGCGTAAGACTTTGCCAGTGATTTCTCTAGCTGAGAATATTGATCTCGGCTTTTATTTAATTGTTTTAGTCTTTGTTGCCTTACATGGGCATTCTCTAGTTTTGCTGAGTGGGGGCTACTGTTGTTTGCAGCGCATGGGCTTGTTGCGGAGCACAGGCTTTAGGCTGTGGGCTTCGGTAGTTGCAGCACATGTGCTTGGTATTGCAGCTCACAAGCTCAGTAGTTGTGGCACATGGGCTAAGTTGCTCGCTGTTATATGGAATCCTGGATGAGGGATCAACCTGTGTCCCCTGCATTGGCAGGCAAATTCCTACCCACTGCACCACCAGGGAAGTCCTTCAGTCTCAAATTTTAAAACTCCTAAGTTATGCATTTGCTCACAAACATACTAAAGTATGTGTGTTGTATCTTATTTTTTTAATGTATAAGCTTGCTACTTGGAAAATTGAGGGGAAATACAGTTTGAAAGAATACATTGTAAGTGGAATTTGACAGACTTGGATAGTCTGTACTATTTTTAAAACATTTCACAAAAAATCGAAGACTAAATATCTTACATAGTTTTAGTAATAATAAAATCAGTTGTTAATAGAAAAGTGAGAGAAGAACAATTTTTCTTACAGATTGCTCTTATTTAAATATGAGGCCTCGAGGTAATAGCTAATAAGAAACTTTTTCTTGGAGTACAGTATCTCTAAAGAGATATTAGCCCTTTGAAGTCCACAAATGAAAACCATTGAGGAAGAAGAGGAAGTGACTTTATTTTTTCTTTCCCTTTGACAGTATCAGTTCAACTAGACACAGCTCTCCATCTTAAATTTAAGACAAGTTATCATTGAGTATTTTCATTTTCAGAATTATTGAAAGAAATGTAGTTTTAGATAGGTAAACATTCCTGTTTTGAGTTAGGGAAACTTGTCAGTCATGAGAGGATATATAAAAACATTGATTCTCAACCCTGGCCACACAGTAGTTTTTAGGACATTTAAAAAATACTGATGTTTGAGCCTAAAACAGTTAAATCCGAATCTCTGGGAATGGTAAGAAAGCATGGCATTCATATTCTTTTTTTTTCTTAAAGCTGATTATTTGATACAGGCATACTCGTTTTATTGTTCTTTGCTTTATTGTACTTTCCAGATATCACAAATTGAAGGTTTATGGAAACCCTGTGTTGAGCAAATCTTCTCAGCACCATTTTTCCAATAACGTTTGTTCACTTTGCATCTGTGTCACATTTTGATAATTCTTGCAGTATTTTAAACTTTTTCATTATTATTTTTATGGTGATCTGTGATCAGTGAGCTCTGATGTTGCTATTGCAAAAAGATTATGACTTGCTAAAGGATCAGGTGATGGTTAGCATTTTGTAGCAATAAAGTGTTATTTAATTAAGGTATGTACATTGTTGTTTACACCTTATGCTGTTACACACTTAGTAGACTGAGTGTAGTGTAAACATAACTTTAACATAACTTTTATATACACTGAGAAGCCAAGAGATTTGTGTGACTTGCTTTTTTGTACTATTCACTTTATTGTGATGGTTTGGAACTGAATCTGCAATATCTCTGAGGTGTGCCTGTACTGATAGGCAACCAGAGTAGAGAACCACTGCAGCAGAGTAAGTTTTTCATCTAGAATCTTAATTTTAGCTAAAGTTGTATATTAGAATGCATCAATAGAAGTAATTTGAACATTGCAGAAAGTTTAGAAAGGGCAACCTTACCATCTATTAGTTTTCTATTGTTGTAACAGATTACCACAAACTTAGTGGCTTAAAATAACACGTTTATTATCTGACTTTTTGAAGGTCAGAAGTCAGAAATGAATCTCATGGGGATAAAATCAAGGTGTCAGCAGAACTGAATTCCTTCTAGAGACTAGGGCGAATCCATTCCTTATCTTTTCTAACTTCTAGAGGCTGCCCATTTTCTTCAACTGTGGTTGTGGTCCATCATTCCAACCTGTGCCTCTGTTGTGATATCTCCTTTTCAGAGTAACTCTTCTGAATGCCTCTTATAAGGACTCTTGTGATTATGTTGGGCCTATCCAGATAATCTAGGACAGTCTCCTCATCTCAAAATCCTTAACTTAATCACATCTGCAGGGTTCTTATTGCCAAGTAAAATCACAGGTTTTAGGCATTAGGACCTGAACATCTTTGGATGGTGGTAATAGGGGGAGGGGCAGTTATTCAGTGTATCATACCAGCTTAATATGATTATCACTTTGGTGTTTTCCTTCCTAGTCTTTAATATGCATATGTTTAATTTAAATGTGATCACCTTACATACAGTTTTCTAGCCTTTTCTACTTAGTTTATCATAATCATCACTTAAAATGGCCACACAATATTCCATCTATGATTATACCATATTTTACATTGTATCTTTATTGTAGGATTTTTGTTGTTTCAGATTTTTATTACTGATATAGATGAAACTGTGATAAATATTTTTATTAGATTCCATGATGTGGGAATACAGAACTAAAACATAAACATTTTTATACCTCCAAATTCAAAATGCCTAATTGTATTTTTAAAGAGTTCTAATCAACTTATTACAAGAAATAATCACAGTGTATGAGAGCTGACTCACTGGAAAAGATCCTGATGCTGGGAAAGATTGAAGGCAGGAGGAGAAGGGGGCAGCAGAGGATGAGATGGTTGGATGGCATCATTGGCTTGATGAGCATGAGTTTGAGCAAACTCCAAGAGATAGTGAAGGACAGGTGTGCTGCAGTCCATGGGGTCACAAAGAGTTGGACATGACTTAACAACATGACTGTACAACAATGTGAGAGTACAAATGTTGCTGTATTTTTGCCAATATTGGTCATTATAATTTTTAAAAAGGACTTTTTATTATTAGATATATAGAAAAATGTTGCCCTGATTTAAATTTAATTTACTTGAAATTATTTTTTATGTTTCTGTTTATTAGTTTCTCTTTGTCTTGTTCATTTATTTCTATGGTCTGAGTTTCTTATTATTAATACTTTTGAGGTTTTTATACAGTGGATTTATTTTATGTGCTACAAATGCTTTTTAAACACATTTTTAAATTTTAGATGTTCATATATGTTGTTTCCTTTGTGATTTTTCTGTGCTTAAGTTTTTCTATCTAGCAGAGAGTTTTGTGGTAAATATTCAGTCTTATTTTCTTTGACTTCTTTCATGATTTAGTCACTGCCCTCAGTGAATTGTCAGCAAGCTAAGAAGTTTGGAGACTTATGAGTCCAAACTTACTGTATGACTTACTGTATGAAAGCAAGTAGCAAGTTAATTTGGTTCCATTCACATAATTTATCAAAATTGGAGACAAAATTTTAAAAGGACTAGAGAAGAATCTAGCAATTTTAGTGCATTCCTAAGATGTTTATTGCCCTTCGCTGAAAGGTTTACTCACCATGCTTGTCATGTTGTGTTTTCATGCAGATAATTGAGAATTATAGTGAGCTATCTTAGTCCATGATAAACAGACAGAATGCACTTTAATTACATTCTAATTTATTATCTGGTGAAAGTACCTTGCTAACAAATCAACCCGGATATGACTTATTGGATAGCCTTTGCACTTAGAGGGATAATCAGTCTGTAATCATAAACAACATGAACCGTTCATCTTCTAGATTGCTATTATATTTATTACCCTCAAATGCCTATGCCCAGTTTCTTTCCTGTTTGTTTCCCATTTCATGGCTCATGTACCCCCCACTCAGCCTGCTGTAAGTTGGTGGAATCCTGTGCTTACAAATTCTTTTTTTTTGAAATAAGGTTTAGGTACATGCCTGGGAGGGAATTCTGTCACTTTACTATAGGGATAGAATGCATTCCCCCCAGTAACAGTAAATAAACTGTCACCATAATATACTAATATGTGATTTATTCCTTGCTGCCCTGGTAAAAACTAGCAGTTCTAATTCTATAAAGAAATAAAAACTGTGCCCCCTAGAATAGCCATCACATCCTTTAATATCCTCTATTACTGCCCACTAGTTTCAAAAAAGAGATACGCAGATTAAACTGAAACAGCCCCTCTTTCTTTCAAGTCAGGCTTATGTAGGAAATTGGTATTAGGGAGTAGATTTTACCAAGTGAATGCATTTTTCTGATGCAATACCTTCCTTAAGGCTGATGGCAGGATGAACAGCCAATGGCACTAGTTCCCAGAATAATTTAGAAGTTTATTATTGGTTCCACAGAATAATTTAGAAGCATTACATTTCCTTAGTTGACCCAAATATATTTGAATACCACCATGATAGGGTGAATATTGGAGTGGACTAGAGTGTGGGGGTATAGTACAGTGAAGAACAATCTGAAGAAAATTATAATCAGCCTCCTTGATGTAGTTACAATAGAGAGTTGTTAATTGCCTTTTTAAATTTCAGATCCCTTTTTTCCTTCTTTTCTACTTCTACCTTAATGATTTTAGTTGAATCTACTGATCCTGTTTGGGATCTTTAGCATCCAAAGAAAATTTGGGATATACCTATTTGGGAGTATCCTCTTTTAATGAACAAGGATCTTATACCTAGAAGAGATCTCATCAGGGCTTTTTGGTGTAACACAGTTAATGTGCCTAGATCATGCAGCTGGTATATAGTGAGGGGATCTGGAACTCCTGCCTGTTAGTGCTGTGATCTTTTTGTTTCTGTTCTTGGTCCAAATTTGTGCCGTAGGAAGCATTATTATGAACAAAGCTAGTGGAGGTGATGGAATTCCAGCTGAGCTATTTAAAATCCCAAAAGATGATGCTGTTAAAGTGCTGTATTTATTAATTGCCAGCAAATTTGGAAAACTCAGCAGTGGCCACAGGATTGGAAAAGGTCAGTTTTCATTCCAGTCTCAAAGAAGGGGAATGCCAAAGAAGGTTCATACTGCTGCACAATTGCGCTTATTTCACATGCTAGCAAGGTAGTAGTGCTCAAGATCCTTCAAGCTGGGCTTCAGCAGTATGTGAGTCAAGAACTTCCAGATGTACAAACTGGATTTAGAAAAGGCAGAGGAACCAGAGATCAAATTGCCAACATCCGTTGGATCATAGAAAAAACAAGGAAATTCCAAAAAAACATCTACTTTTGTTTCATTGACCACACTAAAGCCTTTGACTGTGTGGATCACAACAAACTGTGGAAAATTCTTAAAGAGATGGGAATACCAGACCATCTGACCTGCCTCCTGAGAAATCTGTATGCAGGTCAAGAAGAAACAGAACTGGACACGGAACAACAAATTGGTTCCAAATTGGGAAAGGAGTACGTCCAGGCTATTTATCATCACCTTGCTTATTTAACTTATATGCAGGGTGAAAGTGAAAGTCACTCAGTCATGTCCAGCTCTTTGTGACCCCATGGACTATACAGTGCATGGACTTCTCCAGGCCAGAATACTGGAGTGGGTAGCCGTTCCCTTCTCCAGGGGATCTTGCCAATCCAGGGATCGAACCCAGGTCTCCCTCATTGCAGGCAGATTCTTTATCAGCTGAGCCACAAGGAAAGCCCTATATGCAGAGTACATCATGTGAAATACTATGCTGAAGAAGCACAAGCTGGAATCAAGATTGCTGAGAGAAATATCAATAACCTCAGATATGCAGATGACACCACCCTAATGACAGAAAGCAAAGAAGAACTAAAGAGCTTCTGGATGAAAGTGAAAGAGGAGAGTGAAAAAGCTGGCTTAAAACTCAGCATTCAAAAAACTAAGATCATGGCATCCAGTCCCATCATTTCATGGCAAATGTATGGTGAAACAATGGAAACAGTGGCAGGCTTTATTTTTTTGGTCTCCAAAATCATTGTGGATGGTGACTGCAGCCATGAAATTAAAAGACACTTGCTCCCTGAAAGAAAAGTTATGACAAACCTAGACAACGTCTTAGAAAGTAGAGACATCACTTTGCTGACAAAGGTCCACATAGTCAAAACTATGGTTTTTCCAGTAGTCATGTATGGAAGTGAGATTTGCACTATAAAGAAGACTGAACGCTTTCAAACTGGTGCTGGAAAAGACTCTTGAGAGCCCCTTGGACTGCAAGGAGATCAAACCAGTCAATCCTAAAGGGAATCAACCCTGAATATTCATTGGAAGGACTGATGCTGAAGCTGATGCTCTAATCCTTTGGCCATCTGATGCAAAGAGCTGATTCATTGGAAAAGACCCTGATGCTGGGAAAGATTAAGGGCAGGAGGAGAAGGGGTGACAGGATGAGGTAGTTGGATGGCATCTTTGACTCAATGAATATGAGTTTGAGCAAACTCCAGGAGATAGTGAAGGTCAGAGACGCCTGGCATGCTCAGTCTGTGGGGTCGCAGAGTTGGACACGATTGAGCGACTAAACAAAAACAACAGTGTTCTGGGATTCTCAAGGCAAGAATACTGAAGTTGTTTGCCATTCCCTCCTCCGTTGTCTGAATATTAGGAAAGAATTAAGAATAATTCTTACCTAACTTCCTACCAGTATCCATACTTTCCTACCAGGGAAGTCTGCATGCTTCTATTAGGACTAACCAAAAGAGAAAGCACAAATGGGATTTGGGGATGAAGTTGAGGGAGGGAGAGAGTGGAATCTTGAAAAGATGCAGAAGCAAGTATTTCTGAGCAGTTGGGGCTTGTTCATTGCATCTTATTTAAGGAGTCACCTATTTTATCTGAATCTCCAGCTGTGCTTTAGAATGTTAGCAGGGCCTAACTTCAGGCCAAATCGTTCTGTAAAGTTATAGCTTAGTTTGATTTGGAGAAAATTTGCTTCATGTTTGCCATCCCCTTTGCTCTACAGCTGTTACTTTCTGCTCTGTTTTCTGATACTTCTTTCTATTGGCAGTGTTTTCTGGAGCCATGCATTCTTTGCATGAGTTATTCCACAGCCCTTTTCTAAGACTATGGTTGAACTCCATTTTAGGAATAATTATGTAGAGTTATATTCCAAATTTAGTGCATTTTGACTTCAGGAAGACCCTTTTAGGATCAAATTAGAACAAAATTGTTATATTTGGCCATAATGGAATAGAAGTCCCACTGTGGCTTCCAGCCTTATAAGTCTCCCCAAAATAGATCTGAGTGTGATCACTAAAGACTTCTGTATCAGCAAATCTAATGGATTTATTTAAAAATGTTTCTGTCCTAATTGTTGACAGTTTTTTTTCTTGAAAAACATTCTTTGCTTGATTTTATCCTTTCTACCACTCCTTCCCCCGTTGGCAGGCTTTTCTGGGTGATTAAATGTTACTATGCCCTCTTAACCACCCTATTCTCTCTCCAGTTTATCCCTTCTGTATCCTTCACTTACTACAAACTTTATTAGTCTAATCTATCCGCCTGGCCTCCCTCCAATCTACTCCCCATATTCCTGAAAAACTCAAAAGTAGATGTCAGCATAAACATATCATGTTCTCAAATAGGAAATCTCAACATCATAAAGCACTGATTCTCCCGTGTGTGTGTGTTAGTCACTCAGTTGTATCTGACTCTTTGCCACCCCATGGACTATAGCCGGTGGAATTTTCCAAGCAAGAATATTGGAATGGGTTGCCATTTCCTCCTCCAGGGGATCTCCCTGACCCAGGGATTGAACCCCGGTCCCCTGCATTGCAGGCAGATTCTTTGCCATCTGAGCCACCAGGGAAGCCGATTCTCCCATGCTAATTTACAAATTAAAGTGGTTTCAATGAAAATACTTGAAACATTAATCATAAAGTGCATACTGAACCCTGAATAACATTGAAGAAGAAGAGCAATGAAAAGGGGATTAGCCCTTCTAGATATTAAGACATACTATGAAGTTTCAGTTAGAGCAATGTAATACTGGTGCATGAATTGACAAGCTAATAGAGCAGAATTGAGAATTCAGAATAAATTAGAAAGTATAGTAACTTAGGATATGGTAAAAGCAGTATCTTATTTGAGTGGGAGTAAGGATGAACTCTAATAACTGGTATTGGTATAACTGTGTAGCCATCTGGAAAGAGAGTGTGTTAGGTCAATACTTGACATTATGTATTTGGATAAACTCCAGATTGGTCAGAGATTTAAACATAAAATGTGAAATGATGGGAGAATTTAATTATAACTTTAGAGTTATAAAGCTTTTCTAAAATTATGACTCAAAATCCTAAGCTCAAAGTGTTGGTTTATTTGCCTTTAAAAGATCTATATGACCAAAGTCCGTGAGTAAAGTCAGAAGAGAAATTCAAGATTCATTGCAACCCCTATTAAAATTCCAGTGACAGTTTTCATGGAAATAGAATAAACAATCCTAAAGTTTATGTGGAACCTTAAAAGACCCCCACATAGTCAAGCAATCTTGAGAAAGAATAACCAGTCTGGGGCTATCACTTCCTGATTTCTAAACTAAATTACAAAGCTGTAGTAATCAACACACTATGGCACTGACCTAAAAACAAGCACATCAATGAATGGAACAAAGTAGAGACCGTAGAAATAATACCGTATATCCAGGGTCAATTAATTTATAATAGAGGAGCCAAGAATATACAATGGGGGAAGATGTCAAGAATATACAATGGGAATAAAGTTTCTTTTAATAAATGAGGTTGGGAAAGGGATGGCTACATACAAAACAATGAAACATGGACCATTATCTTAACATACACAAAATATCAACTCAGAATGGATTAAAGACTTGAATATAAAATCTGAAACGATAAAATTCCTAGAAGAAAACAGGGGATAAATTCCTTGACATAGGTGTTGGCAATGATTATTGTTATTTTGTTATTTGACACCAAAAACAGGCAAAAAAAAAAAAAAAAAAGCAAACATAAAAACCCAAGTGAGACTACATCAAACTAAAAAGCTTCTATACAGCAAAGGAAATCATCAACAAAATGAAAAGGCAACCTACTAAATAGAAGAAATTATTTGCAAAATATATATTTGATAAGAAATTCTAAAATATGTTTAGAACTCATACACTCAGTGGAAAAAACAATCCAATTAAAAAGTAGGCAAAGGATCTGATAGACATTTCCTAAGAAGATATGCCAGTGGCCAACAGGTACATGAAAAAGTGTTTACTATTACTAACCATCAGAGAAAAGCAAGTCAAAATAACAGTAAAACATCATCTCATACCTATTAGAATGTCTTGTATCAAAAAGATAAGAAATACGTGTTGGTGAGAATATTGGTGAGACTTTTGCACTGTTGGTGGGGATGTAAACTGGTGCAGCCACTATGGAAAACAGTATGGAGAGTACTCACAGAAACTGAAAATAGAATACCATATTACCCAGCAATTTCACTTCCAGGTATTTATTTAAAGGGAATAAAATCACTATGTCAAAAAAAAAAAAAATCTGCAGCCCCCTGTTCATTGCAGCTGTCTTTACAATAGCCAAGATATGGGAACAACCTATGTTCGTTCATCAGCAGATGAATGGATAAAGAAAGTCTGGTACACATGCACACAGACACTGAAATATTCAGCCATAAAGAAGAAGGAAGTCTTGCCTTTGTGAAAACGTGTATGAATCTTGAGGGCATTTGCTAAGTGAAATAAGTCAGAGAAAGGCTCATACTGTATTTTCTCAGACAGAGACAAATGTGTAATATCACTTGTATGTGGAATATAAAAGAAGAAGGACTTACAGATTACAGAGAATAGATCGGTGGTTGTGAGAGGTGGTAGTAGTTTAGTTGCTAAGTCGTGTCCAACTTTTGCGACCCCATGGACTATAGCCCTTAAGGTTCCTCTGTCCGTGGGGTTCTCCAGGCAAGAATACTGGAGTGGATTACCATTTCCTTCTCCAGGGGATCTTCCCAACCCAGGAATTGAACCCGGGTCTCCTGTATTGCAGGCATATTCTTTACCAACTGAGCTACAAGGGAAGCCGCCTTGTAGCTTGTGAGAGGTGGGAGGTGGGCAAAATACTTGAAGGTGATCAAAAGGTACAAACTTCTAGTTATAAGATAAATAAGTCCTGGGGATTAACATATAGCATGATGAGTTAACAATGCTGTATTGTGTATTTGAAAATTGCTAAGAGAGTAGATATTTTTACTTTTATTTAAAAATGCATAAAGATACCCACAAATCGAATCATGCTGTCTACCTCTTTTTCTAATAACTTTAGTGGTTTTTGTTCCTCTGAAGATGGAGACTTGTAAGTATCAGGGCCCTGGATGGCCTCTTTCTTCTGCCCTAACCACACAGCATGCTTTCCCTTGTTCTTTTTCTCTTTGGCTACATGGGCTTTTATACTCCACCTCAAACTTACTGTGTTTGCTTCCATCACAGGGCGTTTTCTCATGCTCTTACCCTGGCCAGGAGACGTTGCCTAGATGAAACATGTTTAGCCTTTGACTCAACAGTACGTTAACTTCCTCAGAGATGTCTTCTTGGATAAGATTAGATTTGCCTTTTCCATGAATTAGTAGTGCCTTACCCAACTCCTTTTAACTCTGGTATTAAATGATGCATGCGATATGCTTAGCATGGTGCCTAGCATAGAAGCATGTAATGCTACTGGATCCTAGTATATATTTTGTTTTGAGTAGAAGGAAATGGTACCATTTGTGGATAAATTAACTGGATAAAGTTTAAGGAAGAATTCTGACTCTTCTTGGCCAGAGACGGGATTACCTTTGGAGGGTAGTAGCTAGTTTTATTTGTAAAGTAATTAGTCTCCAATGAAAATAAATAAATTAAAAAATAAAAACAAACAACAAAGAAATTAGCTTTTATTTCACCACTGTTCTTGGCTCCTGTATCTGTCAAACTGCAAGAAAGCAGCTTTTTTCCCAAAGTATTTTCCTTTTTCCAGTTGCATTTCTCCCTTCCTTTATCTTTTTCAAGTAGGAAGTAGTTTCAAAAAAAATTCACAAAATAGAATTTTTCACTTGAAATCTGGGAAGTTGCACCTACACTTGCAGTTCTGTATTTGTCATATCAACCACAGTTGTAAAAATCAGGTAGAATTCAAGATAGTGGGATCAAAAATGATACAGCAGATATTTCATGTTGTGCCATAGAGGGACAGGTTTATTTCAAATCACTGGGATCATATTCCCTATTGTGTAATTTATAGTGGCTTTAAAGAGTTTTAAAACTTTTATTCTAGCTGCTTAGTATTTTTTTTTTTTTGCTGCTTAGTATTTTCTTCCACTGTTCTCCACTTATTATAGCCCTCATCTCAGTTCCTTACATTGTGAAAGTTGAATGATTAAAGTGCCAGGTTTTTACTTTTCATATATTAAGTATGTAAATTTTCTTTTTGGTTCACTCCTTTGGTTTCTTTATGTTCCTTGAATGTTGCTTGCTGCCTTGCTTTCAGGGAATTGAAGTCCTTATGCAAAATGAGATATGGCATAACTAGAAAGTATTGTTTCCTGCCATTTTCCTTCACGGTTTGGAGAAGGATATGCATGGAGCAAAAAGCACAGATTTGGGGTCCGTAGGCTACTTGGGGTCCTCAGATCTGTTTTGCTTAGCTTTTAGAGTAAGTTGAAAGATCTGAATTTGCAGCCTTTTTTTAAAAAATTCAGAAAGTATGGGAAATGTGGGCTAGCATTACCACTTGGCAGCAATTGACAGTGCTCTGTTGGTATGACAGAAACACTCCAGGCTGCTCTAGCTTTCTTCATCTTCCTGCTTCTCCCCAAATTCATGCCCATGCTTCATTAATTTACATTTCTTGCCTGGCTTCTGGCTTCTTTAGGCTTTTGAAATGTGACCCCAGGCACAGTGAGGTAGGACACTATTAGATTAAGAGCAAGAGAGGCTAAAATCAATGATCTGCTGAAATGGTTCAGTTATTTAGTCTCAGAGGTCTTCCATCCCCCTGGCATCCTGATGAAGGGAATTCTTGGTCCCTCCCCTGGTAAATGAGATTTTTTAAAAAATGACAATGTCTTGTAGAAATAAGTTTAGGACGATTATATAACCATTGAATAAGAACAGGATTGGTTTTACTGCCAGGACTGTTTTCTGGAGCTACCTGTAATTCTTATATGTTTGTCAAAATATGTACCTGTTGATGAAAATGTTTGAGTTTACTAATTTTTTCAAGAAATGCTTTTAGGGGAAATAACTCTTAACTAACAAGGTGATAAATTAGTGAGTAGCCTAGAAAACCAAAAATTCCTCATACATCCAAAATTCTAATTTTTTCATCCATTTTTTTCCATTGTGATAAAATATACATAACATAAAATTTACCATTTTAATGTATATACTTCACTGATGCTAAGTATAATCACATTGGTGTACAGTCATCACCACTATCCACTTCTAGAAATTTTTCATAATTCCAACAGAAACTCTGTGCTTATTAAATAATAACTCCTCACTCCCATTCTCCTCATGCCTGGTAAACTCTATTCTCCTTTCTGTCTCTATGAATTTGCCCATTTCTGAGTACCTCATATAAGTGGAATTATACAATATTTGTCTTTTTCTGTCTGGCTTACTTCACTGAGCACTTTTCAAGATTCACCATGTTGTAGCATGTATCAGAATTTCAGTTTTTTTTATAAATGAGTAATATTCTATAGGAATAAGTTTATGGATATACCAAGTAAGTTTATGGATATACTAAATTTTGTTTATTCATTTATCTATTGATGGATCAAAACTCTATAATCTTTTGACTGCACTGCACCGTCCTTAGTGGCTAAGTTGTAGGGTAGATTATTTTTGTTCTTCATCCTTACTCGCTTCTTGGGTTTCTTTCTCTCAAATTGCCCCAGGAAGCTTGCACATCAGCATGACTTTTGGTCATTGTGACCCCAAAGCAATTGTGCTCCCTTTGGCCATTAATGTAGCTGTTGTATTATGTATATTCTGACCTCATCCTAACCCACTGTTTTGCTTAATTCTAGGAATATAGTAATTTCTGACTTGGTTCTATATGACTGTGGGTTCTTCTTGTGAATTACACCTTCTTCTTGCAATTCCTTAGATATCTAGAAGGCTTAGCTTTCTGGTCTCAATTGTGTATATTCACTAACTGTGTGAGTTTAAGCTACATTATTCTTAATTATGAAATGAAGGGTTTTAGAGCAGATATTTCATATTTCTTCTCAATGATATGCTATTCAAAACATGCTACTTGCTTTCATCCTGGTGATAAAAGTAAAAATTGATGGAAATCCATTTAGGTGTTTTGTGAATTAAGTAAGATTATATATCAGAAAGTACTTGGTAAAGGTGGTTTTACCTTGATTAAGACTGACTGTAAAAAGAAAGTGCTTGGTAAAAGGTGATTTTACCATGTTTAAGACTGTAAAAAGATTTCCATGCAAAGCTGTTAGAAAAGCTTAAGAATTAAGTAAGGAACATAATTCTTTATTGCATAAATAGGTGGGTCTAGTATTTCAGAAGGTAATGAGTTTAAGAATAGTTAACTGAGTCTAAAGGCAGGAAGACAACAGTATCTTTTTTGAACATTTTGAAAAACCAACTGATAACGCCTGTTTTGTGCAATTGGGCTTCCCCCGTGTCTCAGTGGTAAAGAATTCACCTGCAGTGCAGGAGCCACAGGAGATTCAGGTTTGATCCCTGGGTCGGGGAGATCCCCTGGAGGAGGAAATGGCAACCCACTCCAGTATTGCCTGGAAAATCCCATAGACAGAGGAACCTGGCAGGCTACAGTCCACAGGGTCGCAAAGAGTTGGACACAACTAAAGTGACTTCGCACATTGGACCATAGTGAAAAAATTTGCTATTAAGTCTACTTTTGTGAGGGTTTATATCATAACCATATATCCATAATTCATAATCCATATATCAATTGGATATATCATATATCCAATTCCATCATAGAATTGGAATTTGGACAATTGCAGCACATTTCTAACTCTTTGATACTGACCCAAAAGTTACTAACTTTTATTACTTTTGTTTGGGCTGTCTTTGAGAAGAATTCCTGACTTGATATGCATGATGATATTAGAGAAGCAAGGAGTCAGTCAAAAGGAGATCCTGATAAACTGATAATGTTAGTATAGATGAGTAGTTTGCAGATTTTCAAATCTCCTAGATCAGTAAATTTTTAAAACAAATCAACCAAATAACTTGGGAATCATTATAATATTGTCAACTTTTCAATTCATGAAAAAAATTTTTTTAAATATTATCTATTATCACAATTTCACAAAAGAAAAAAGACTTTAACAATAAAATATAGGAATTATCTTAGAATTAAGGATAGATTTTAAATAGAACAACACATTATATTACTGTTTTTTTATGCACCACAGTAGACTTTTGGTTATGGATCATTGGGAATTACTAACATAGATGTTTCTGAAATTTAGAGGAAAAGAAAATTATAATTGCCTGGATTGACCAAAGGTGGAAAGGATGGTAACAGTGAAAGAGCAATGTTTGGAAAAGGAAGTTTTCAGGGTGTGAAGAAGAAACATACATTGGTTTTAGATAAGCTGAATATCCAGGTTGAAGTTCAGCAAGCAGTTAAACAGATTAGACCTAGAGATAAAGATTTAGATATTTTCACTCTTGAGCTGTTAGTAACAACCATGAAAATGGGCTAAGTTTCCTGAGGGAAATGGGTGAATTTAACTCAGATGACCATTATATCTACTACTGTGGGCAGGAATCCTTTAGAAGAAATGGAGTAGCCATCATGGTCAACAAAAGAGTCCGAAATGCAGTACTTGGATGCCATCTCAAAAACGACAGAATGATCTCTGTTTGTTTTCAGGGCAAACCATTCAATATCACAGTAATCCAAGCCTATGCCCCAACCAGTAATGCTGAAGAAGCTGAAGTTGAACGGTTCTATGAAGACCTACAAGACCTTTTAGAATTAATACCCAAAAAAGATATCCTTTTCCTTATAGGGGACTGGAATGCAAAAGTAGGAAGTCAAGAAACACATGAAGTAAAAGGCAAATTTGGCCTTGGAGTACAGAATGAAGCAGGGTAAAGGCTAATAGAGTTTTGCCAAGAGACCGCACTGGTCATAACAAACACTCTCTTCAACAACACAAAAGAAGACTCTACACATGGACATCACCAGATGCTCAACACCGAAATCAGATTGATTATATTCTTTGCAGCCAAAGATGGAGAAGCTCTATACAGTCAGCAAAAACAAGACCAGGAGCTGACTGTGGCTCAGATCATGAACCCCTTATTGCCAAATTCAGACTTAAATTGAAGAAAGTAGGGAAAACCACTAGACCATTAAGGTATGACCTAAATCAAATCCCTTATGATTATACAGTGGAAGTGAGAAATAGATTTAAGGGACTAGATCTGATAGACAGAGTACCTGATGAACTATGGACGGAGGTTCGTGACATTGTACAGGAGACGGGGATCAAAACCATCCCCATGGAAAAGAAATGCAAAGAAGCAAAATGGCTGTCTGGGGAGGCCTTACAAATAGCTGTGAAAAGAAGAGAAGTGAAAAGCAAAGGAGAAAAGGAAAGATATAAACATCTGAATGCAGAGTTCCAAAGAATAGCAAGGAGAGATAAGAAAGCCTTCCTCAGCGATCAATGCAAAGAAATAGAGGAAAACAACAGAATGGGAAAGACTAGAGATCTCTTCAAGAAAATTACAAATACCAAGGGAACATTTCATGCAAAGATGGGCTTGATAAAGGACAGAAATGGTATGGACCTAACAGAAGCAGAAGATATTAAGAAGAGGTGGCAAGAATACACAGAAAAACTGTACAAAAAAGATCTTCACGACCCAGATAATCACGATGGTGTGATCACTGACCTAGAGCCAGACATCCTGGAATGTGAAGTCAAGTGGGCCTTAGAAAGCATCACTACAAACAAAGCTAGTGGAGGTGATGGAATTCCGGTTCAGCTGTTTCAAATCCTGGAAGATGATGCTGTGAAAGTGCTCCACTCAAAATGCCAGCAAATTTGGAAAACTCAGCAGTGGCCACAGGACTGGAAAAGGTCAGTTTTCATTCCAATCCCAAAGAAAGGCAATGCCAAAGAATGCTCAAACTACCACACAATTGCACTCATCTCACACACTAGTAATGCTCAAAATTCTGCAAGTCAGGCTTCAGCAGTACGTGAACCAAGAACTTCCTGATGTTCAAGCTGGTTTTAGAAAGGAAGAAGAACCAGAGATCAAATTGCCAGCATCTGCTGAATCATGGAAAAAGCAAGAGAGTTCCAGAAAAACATCTATTTCTGCTTTATTGACTATGCCGAAGCCTTTGACTGTGTGGATCACAATAAACTGTGGAAAATTCTGAAAGAGATGGGAATACCAGACCACCTGACCTGCCTCTTGAGAAACCTATATGCAGGTCAGGAAGCTACAGTTAGAACTGGACATGGAACAACAGACTGATTCCAAATAGGAAAAGGAGTACGTCAAGGCTGTATATTGTCACCCTGCTTATTTAACTTCTATGCAGAGTACATCATGAGAAACGCTGGGCTGGAAGAAGCACAAGCTGGAATCAAGATTGCCGGGAGAAATATCAATAACCTCAGATATGCAGATGACACCACCCTTATGGCAGAAAGTGAAGAGGAACTAAAAAGCCTCTTGATGAAAGTGAAAGTGGAGAGTGAAAAAGTTGAGTTAAAGCTCAACATTCAGAAAACGAAGATCATGGCATCTGGTCCCATCACTTCATGGCAAATAGATGGGGAAATAGTGTCAGACTTTATTTTTTTGGGCTCCAAATCACTGCAGATGGTGATTGCAGACATGAAATTAAAAGACACTTACTCCTTGGAAGGAAAGTTATGACCAACCTAGATAGTATATTGAAAAGCAGAGATACGACTCTGCCAGCAAAGGTCTTTCTAGTCAAGGCTATGGTTTTTCCAGTGTTCATGTATGGATGTGAGAGTTAGACTATGAAGAAAGCTGAGCACTGAAGAATTGATGCTTTTGAACTTTGGTGTTGGAGAAGACTCTTGAGAGTCCCTTGGACTGCAAGGCGATCCAACCAGTCCATTATAAAGGAGATGAGTCCTGGGTGTTCATTGGAAGGACTGATGCTAAAGCTGAAACTCCAGGACTTTGGCCACCTCATGCGAAGAGTTGACTCATTGGAAGACTCTGATGCTGGGAGGGATTGGGGACAGGAGGAGAAGGGGATGACAGAGGATGAGATGGCTGGATGGCATCACTGACTCGATGGACATATGTTTGGGTGACTCTGGGAGTTGGTGATGGACAGTGAGGCCTGGCGTGCTGTGATTCATGGGGTTGCAAAGAGTCGGACACGACTGAGCGACTGAACTGAACTGAATTTCCTGAGGGAAAAATGTACAGTAGATAAGGCAAAGGTTAAAGACTTGGAAACCAAACTGCTGGATTTGAATTCTAACTTTACCAGTTATAAGCTGTGTAACTTTAGTGACAATACCTTATCATGTTCTCTTGAGAATTAAATGAGTTCTAAGCATTATATAAAATGCTTAGATTATTGTTTGGCAGCTAGTTAATAAGTGTTGGCTATTGTTATTTGGTAGCAGCTCAGTGGTAAAGAACCTCACCTGCCAAGCACGAGACACAGATTGGATCCCTGGGTCAGGAAGATCCCATGGAGAAGGAAATGGCAACCCACTCCAGTATTATTGCCTGGGAAATCCCATGGACAGAGGAGCCTGGTGGGCTAAAGTGCAGGGGTCACAAGAGTGAGACATAACTTAACAACTAAATAACACCAGCAAGTGGATCATAAGGCCTGCGTAATATGGCAATGGCATCCCACCCCAGTACTCTTGCCTGGAAAATTCCATGGACGGAATAGCCTGGTAGGCTGCAGTCTATGGGGTCGCTCAGAGTCGGACACGACTGAGCGACTTCACTTTCACTTTTCACTTTCATGCACTGGAGAAGGAAATGGCAACCCACTCCAGTGTTCTTGCCTGGAGAATCCCAGGGACGGGGGAGCCTGGTGGGCTGCCGTCTCAGGGGTTGCAGAGAGTCGGACGCGACTGAAGCAGCTTAGCAGCAGCAGTAGCAGCAGCAACAGTGAGTAGTGGCAGGCTATAGATGTTATGCAGAAATTGGATAAATTCTAAAAATCTTATTTTGAAAGCTATAGAGCTATGGAAGCAAAGAGAAGAGGTAAACTTAAATTCTAGAGATTCCTTCTCATGTGAACTGAGATAGCTAGCTGTTTTTTCCTGAGAGCAATTGCTAAGTATGGGCATGTTTTTAGGATTAGTTTTTTTCCAGGCAGAGGGAATCCAGAGGAGAAAAGAGAAATCAGAAGAACTTTTAACAGTTGTGTGGGCTAGTTTGACAGATGGAAATTGAGGTAAGCCCAAAATGCATAGCCTTTTTTTTTTCTTCACTGGACACTTGGGCTTCCCAGGTGGCGCTAGAGGTAAAGAACCTACTTGCCAGTGCAGGAGAGGTAAGAGACATGGGTTCGATCCCTGGGTCAGGAAGATCCTCTGGAGGAGGGCTTAGCAACCCACTCTAGTATCCTTGCCTGGAGAATCCCTTGGACGGAGGAGTCTGGCAGGCCACAGTCCCTAGCATCGCAGAGAGTCAGATATGACTGAAGTGACTTAGCACAGACACTTGCTAAGTGTTGGGGCAGTGTCAGAGGCTGGAGTTAGCCTGGTATAACTGAGCAAAATCTCTTACAGTTTCACAGTACTTAGACTTGCTAGGTTCTCAAACTTCTGGATTTCAGGACCCCTGTTCAATGCTAAAAATTATTGAAGATAGCAAGGAGATTTTGTTTCAGTGGATTGTATTTGTTGGTATTTACTATAAGAGAAATTGGGATGACCCAGAGGGATGGTATGGGGAGGGAGGAGGGAGGAGGGTTCAGGATTGGGAACACATCTATACCTGTGATGGAGTCATTTTGATATTTGGCAAAACTAATACAATTATGTAAAGTTTAAAAATAAAATTAAAAAAAAAACAATAATAATGAACTTATTGAATGTTAATATAAATAATACTAGAAAGAGTTAATTGTTTTATATTTTTGTAAATCTTTGGCTTAATAGCAGACAATGGAATATTCATATCTGCTTCTGCCTTCAGTTTGTTGGAAAGTGTTGTTTTGGTTGAAGTAAATGAAGAAAATCTAGTCTTAGGTATTTAGTTGGAAAAGGTGGAGAAGGCAATGACACCCCAGTCCAGTACTCTTTCCTGGAAAATCCCATGGACGGAGGAGCCTGGTGCGCTGCAGTCCATGGTGTCGCTAAGAGTTGGACACGACTGAGTGATTTCACTTTCACTTTTCACTTGCATGTACTGGAGAAGGAAATGGCAACCCACTCCATTATTCTTGCCTGGAGAATCCCAGGGATGGGGGAGCCTGGTGGGCTGCCGTTTATGGGGTTGCACAGAGTTGGACACAACCGAAGCAACTTAGCAGCAGCAGAAGCAACTGGAAAAAGAAGGAGTAATTTAATCATTTTTTCAGGTAGTTGAGTATTCTTCTTTGATCTTATGGCAGAACTTGACAGGTAGTAGTTTCTTAAAGGTTAGTTGCAGTGTGGAATCTGAAATCATTTCAATGAACTTTTGTATATTATTACATTAAAATCTATTGTTCTGTCTTTTATTTTGAATGAATATTTTACTCACCCATAATTTTGTACCATGCGTTGGTCATTTGGAAATACTGGTTCACTGAGGTGTGCAAACCATTAGTACACAGTATAAAAACTCCACACATGTGTTAGTATCACCACTGATCTTATCTGAAAAGTAGTGAGGAGTAAGTATTGGAAAGTTGTCAAGGTTATGGTCCCTGATATGTTTTCTGCAATTCTAATTTTTGCCTGAAAGTTCTAATTTTATTGTTGGCAACAAATGCTGATATTTTTAACTTTTGAAGTAATAGGCTGATTGCACTCATTTTTGTTAATGTAGTCTCTACAGTTGTTTTATATATAGTCAAATACTGTGAGAAAGGACTTTTGTTTCTCACCATGAGAGTACAGGATCTAGAATTGCTGCTCTATATAAACAACTGGAAAACTGGACAGATACTTGAAACAGTTGTCCTCACAGACTGGACAACTGGCAGTCTAACAGTCTGATTCCTAGAGGAATCAGAAGACGTGAGCTCTGCAATTGCTGTGGCTCTTTGCCTGGAGGCAGTTTCCAGATTGTGGTACAGGAGGGAAATCCCAAATAGAACCCGATGGTATTGCTGAGTGGTATGAGACACAAACTTCAGAGTTTGGGGAAGCCATGGTGGCTAGAATTTAAGGGTAATATACCATAGAGGAAGGAGTTATATAGATAAAGAGCTCTAGAAATCCGTATAGGAGTCCCACACTTCTGCACATTGGCTATGGTGAAATGCCATGATGTTGGAAAAGAACTGATTCTAGGAAAGAAGTTATTAAGAGCTGTAACCTGAACAAATTCCCAGTGCTTGTACAGAATCAGAAGTCATTTGGGTTCCCATCAGCAGAGTAAAAAAACCTTTCTGAATACATGGGAAATTCAGAGAAGACTTCAGAAGGGTCACCCACTTTGTAGTAGGACTAAATTCTAGAATGAAGACTATTCTACACCCACCCTGAACATAAGCCCCATGTGGATCAAATTGGTTTAGATGTAATTTAACTGCCCATTAGAACAAAGTCCAATCCTCTTTTAACAGAATCTAACACTCAAGAATATAAATCAGCAATATTTAGCATACAGTAAAAACATTATAGATGTGTCAAAAATTGAGAAAATATAACTTACAACCAAATGAACAGACTGAGTAAAGGCAGAAATGATGGAACTAACAGACAAGAATGTTGTAATAGCTAAAATAAATATGCTCACTTTAAAACAATGGTGTAATCTTCTAGCTGAAGTCTGTTAGAAAAGAAGAGCAAAGTAACCCCACAGTAAGTAGAAGGAATGTAAAAATAAAGATAAGAGCAGAAATCAGAGATATAGAAAATAGATAATAAAGGAAAAATAGTAAAGCCAAATGCTGTTTTTTGTTTGTTTTTTTAAAAAGATCAATAGCCTCAGCAGTATCAGAAATGATATTGAGAAGAGTAGGTAGAGACATAGGCAGTCCGCAGTTGGACATAAAGACGGGGTATTGAGTTATGGGGCAGCAAGAGAAGAGCCAAAACAAGGGCTAAGCTTCAAGAAGAGGAATGCCAAGTTTTCTTAGTGGAACCATTCTGAAATCAATTCCAAAGTATACCTATAACTTCTGACATTAGAGTGAGGTGAGGAGAAAGCGAAGGGAGGCCAGGATGGAAGTCAGGGGGATCCATCAAGTCATCTATTCATATCAGTGTAAGTGGGAATGAAAGGAAAGGTGGGTGGAAGCAGGGATAACTGATTGCTTAGAAGAGAGTATGTTTTGTTTGCACTGAATTAAAAATTCAGATGCTGTGAAAGCTTTAGATATGGTCATTTTCACTCTCAGATTTAACCTAGTGAATCAAGCCCAAGTTAACTTAAAATTGTATTTAGTAAGAAAATGCCTGAACTTTTTTCTGTTGAGAATTTTCAAGATGAACATGGAAGTAAAAATCAAGAGAAATGTGCAACGACTTGTGTAGCTCCCTGTCTTCACCCCTCTATCCCTGCCTTTGAATGTGATTTTCAACACTTAAGTATTTTACTGTTTTTTTTTTCTTTGGTTTTGTTTTGTTGTTTACTATTACTTTTTACTGCTGCAGATAGTAAGTGACCATTTATGTACCATAGGCTAAGTAGAAATAGTCAGAGAAAAGTTCTATTAGATAAATTTCAGGTGAAGGAAAATCATTGGGCTGAATTTTCAGATTATTTTTAATAAGGGTAGAGTCTAGGGTTAATATTGATTTTAAAATTCAAATTTTTAGCTGAGTTATCCTTTATTTTTTTAAAGAAACTTACTTGAAAAGTGGCTAAATTGCTTTTAATAAATTAATTATTAATGTGCCTGACAAAAGAGGAATGTCTAGATTCTTTTTCACCAAATGTTAAATGCTGGGTGTATTAAGTTGTAGAATGGTTTTGACTGCCTTTCATTTTTGTACTTGTTTGAATTGTAAAATAATGAGCATGTATCTTTTCTCTCCCCAAACAAACAGAGCTGTTAAAAAAAAATGTGCCTAGCACATAAGGAATGTAAATATTTATTGACTAAATGAATAAATAAAATGGATTCTATGGGAAAATTAAGGGTAATATTTATTGTGTTACTATTATATTAGGTTCAGGTATAATGCACATTGGTATATTGGACATACTGAAAAGTAATTTTGTCTATAATTCTAGTTTGTGATGCACCTCCCCGGAGAAGGCAATGGCACCCCACTCCAGTACTCTTGCCTGGAAAATCCCATGGACGGAGGAGCCTGGAAGGCTGCAGTCCATGGGGTTGCTAAGAGTCAGACACACTGAGAGACTTCACTTTGACTTTTCACTTTCATGCATTGGAGAAGGAAATGGCAACCCACTCCAGTGTTCTTGCCTGGAGAATCCCAGGGACGGGGAAGCCTAGTGGGCTGCCGTCTATGGGGTCACACAGAGTCGAACACATCTGAAGCGACTTAGCAGCAGCAGCAGTGTACTTAAAAATATCTGTAACTCCGTTAAACACCTCTGCTCTTCATACAGCTATTGAAGGGAGAAGAGCATCAAGAAAAATGTTTGCTTTCAAATGATTTCTATACTCAATCTGTAATTTATTCCCACCCACCACCCCCCCACCCCACCCCACCCACCCCACCCCCACCCCACCCCCCACCAAAATAGAAGGTATTTCTGGCAACAAGAGCTCTCTAAGGAAAATGTTCATCTTACTTCAGCAGACAGAGTTGTTTTAATACAAAAAGTTAATTAAAACATGCAGCCTGTTTGCTACCAGCCGAGGAGAGAAGATGGCTTGTCAGTTTTCAGTTATCTTCTTTTACTCCCGTTTATCCTTATAAGTGATCTTTGAAACTCTACCAGTTTGTTTCTTACCTCTCTTGAGGTACAGTAGCGTTGTGGACTCCCCAGTTCATCACTGATCTTGTGAGTAATGGGATTTCTTTTCCAGTTGCCATGTTGTTCTTATCTCCTGCAAGAATAAAATATTTAAGCCCTAAATATAAAACCTGAACAGAAAGGAAGTTCTAAATTTCATAACAAATTATCTTTTCTTATGTATCCCCAACACCCCCTCCCCAAATCAGCTCAGGGAGCCTTTTTTAAAGCATTTTTAAAATATATATTTATAGCTAGAAATTATAAAAGCAAGTCTAAAAAAATCTTTTTTAGCAGTGATGGAATCCAGTTAGATTTTCTATTTATCACCAGATAGCACAAACTCAACTGTTGTGCTCTAGATTTTCAACAAAGGATGCTGAAAGTGAAGGTAGACTTGGACCATACATGAGATGAGTACAGTGTCCTATTTTTTTCCTTTTTAATCACACTATTGGAATAATTTTAGATTTACAGAAAAGTTAAAAATATGTTACAGAGTTTTTTATCCCTCATCTCATTTTCCCCATTGTTAACATGTAATACAAACATGGTACATTTGTCAAAACTAAGAATCAGTAGCAGTTCATTACTATTAACTAAACTCCAGACTTTATTCAGATTCTGCTAGCTTTTCCATTAATGTCTTTTTTCTGTTCTGTGATTCAATCCAGGATACCACATTGCATTTAGGTATCATGGCTCTTTGTCCCCTCTGCTCTTTGACAGTTTATCAGTCTTTATCTCTCATAATTTTAACAGTTTTGAGGAGTATTGTCAGCTATTTTGTTTATTATCATGTCTCAGTTTGGGTTTGCTTGATGTTTTCCTCATGTAGACTGAGTTTATGTTTTTGGGAGGAATGATACCACAGAAATAAATGGCCCTTCTCATCACATAATATTAGGGGTACATTCTATCAATATAACTTACCATTGTTGATGTTAACCTTGAGTTATCTGGCCAAGGCAGTGTTTGCTAGGCTTCTTCACTATAAGGTTACCTCAACGCCCGATGCTTTGTTCTTCATAAGTCACTAAGTCCAGCCCATGATCAAAGGAGGGGTATAATTAGAGTATCTGCATAAATTATTTGAAATTTTGTACGGAAGATCTGTCTTTTCTCCCTCATTCATTTCTTCAGTCATTTGTATCAATATGGACTTGTGCATATTTATTTTATACTTAGAGTTATAATTCCTTACTATGTTACTTTGCTGTTCGGGTGGTTCCAACTTGGCAGATGGAAGCTCTTTCAGGTTGGCTCTTAAGTCCCCATCCTTTTGGGTTTTTTGAAAACTTCTTTACTTTTTGGCACTGCAGGATGCTATGGGCTCATCTTGTATTTTGCCTACCCTAGTCCTAGAATCAACCATTTTTCCAAGAAGTCCTGGTTCCATGGTTAGTGGTATTTATAAACCAATATCTGGGCAATGAATATGCTCATTGCTACTGGAATGTCACTGTTTCTAGGCCTTCTCAACAGACAGAGCAAGGAAATACATGTATATATACTAATTCTCATATATATATATATATATAATCTCACATCTGTAGTTATTTCTGTATCTTTTAATCTGTTTGTATATTAAGCTAAACATCAGTTCATACTGGTAACGCTAACTAATCCCGTACCATAGAATTGTTTTAGCTTTCCCCTTTTGTTTATCTGAACTTTTTAGCCTGGCTTCCACCGTCTGTCATCCATCTCCTTATTTCTTCAACTATGACATACAGGTAAAGCAGTTTCAGAAATGTTAACTTCTACCACTATAAGAACAACCTGCCAACTAGAAAACTGTTCACATACATTTCCTTTTTCTTCTACTCTTATTGTTTCCAATCAAAACATTATTTTCCAAAGTAATTTTAAGTCAGCTCCTTCCTTTTTTTTTTTTCTTGTACCCTTTTCAGTGAGATTATGTCTGCATTCCATCTTGAGGTCCCCAACCTCTTGGTTGATTTTTTTTTTTTTAATGTGCATATATTAAAGTTCACTTTTTGTGTTGTAGGGTTTTTGTGCTTTACCAGATACATAGTATCAGGTCTCTACCTCTCCAGAATATTTCCTCCACCCTAAAACTTCCCATGTGTCCCCTTTAGTAAACTGATGCCCACTCCCCCAGTCCCTCACAACCACTCACCTGTTTTTCTGTACTTTTAGTTTTCACCTTTTGGAGAATGTCATATGAAGAGAATTGCATAATATGCAACCTTTCAGGTCTGCCTTTTTTCACTTAGGAAGATGCATTTAAGTTATATCCACCTTATCTGAATCACTAGCTTGGTCCTTTTTATCACTGAATATTATTACATTGTATGGGTGTCTCACAGTTTGTTTGTCCATTACCCTGTTGAACAGTATCTTGGTTGCTTCCAGTTTTTAGTGATTATGAATAAAGCTGCTGTAAAAACTTACATACAGATTTTTGCATGAACATGTTTTCATTTCACTTGGGAAAATAACTAGAAACATGACTGCTGAGTTGGTTATATGGTGGGTATATGTCTAACTTGGTGAGAAACTGCCAGACTATCTGAAGTGGCTATTAACATTTTGCATTTCTGTCAGCAGTAAATGAGAGTTCCTGTTTCTCTGCATCCTTTCCTAGTGTAAGTTTTAATAGTGTCCCCTTTCACTTTTGATAAGTGTCCTGGTTTGTATGATAAGCAATGCAGTGTTAAGTAAGCATAATGACATATTCTGTCTTCTTATGTTTTGTGACTCTCTTTGTGAGGAATTTTGGTGACTCTGTTGAGTCCAGTATATTTTGTTGTTGTTGTTGAGAGATATGATTTTCCTCATTAGAAGCATGATTTTAGATCTTCTAATTTCAATAATGGTGGATTAAAGAATAAATAGGTAAAGGAAATCAGAATTAAGTAATTCAGTTGGCTAAATGGTTGACATTGTGTAATGATGCCAGTCTCCTTGTGAACTTCCTCGTTGTGATATCACTCTTCTAGTCGTCTATTCACTTTCTTTAATGGCACCCACAGGCAATTCTGTGCATTTTTTTTTACTTTTAGTTTTGCAGTCTGACCATAATTTGGACCTTTCTAATATCTCAAAGGATAGAGAAAATGAAATCATTACAGCTTAGAATGTAGTTCTGTATCAGACTTAAGGTTGAAGCCTCTAGGGATAGACAGCAGAGCCAGAAAGCCATCTTTGTCTGTGGAACATCTGCATAGTAACTGTGGGTACCTGTTATCCTTCAGATCTTTATGTCTCAGTGTTATTTTAATGTTCATATTTATTCTTTGGATTCCAGATTAGATATTTTGGTTAACCATTGGCATGCTGCATATTAGCTTTATCTTGAAGCCAAACAGAGCAAATAACGCTTTTCTTTCTTTAAAAAATTTCTACCTTCAGATCTCTTTACTTACTCTTTCTTATTATACAAAAATAATGGTGTCAGTAAAAACAAAGGTTAAGGATTTGCTAAGAAAATTTATGAGCATCTCATTTGTGGTATCTACCCAGGGTCTCTAGAGACAATTCATTTAAATGAAAATTGCTTATATTTCTAGAAATCCAGGCTGGTGCTTCACTTTGTCATGCAAGTGAGAATTCTGCTCACAGGTCAGAGGCCACAGGTGCATCTACAGGCCTGTCATCTCATCTTTAGGACCTGCCAACTAACCTTTCTGATCTTTTTCACAGGTGGTGGAGAGAAGATGGGGAACAATGCAGTTTCCAGATGTCAGGGTCTAAGTAGGTCAAGTCAGACCCTCTTTGGGAATGTCTAGTCCACAGTGGTCAGGATAACCAAAGCATATTGCAATGGTTAGCAGAAAATTGACAAACCCATCAGAATTATTTGAGGAGATGGCAGTTTGTGGATTAAATTGCTCCATTAGTGATTTTCCTTTCCTTAGATTGAATTCAGATATAAGATTCCTGCATCTACTACTGTGGGAAAAAGATAAAAGGGAGAACCCTAACTTTGGACTTCCCTGGTTAATTTTTATTCATTTATTTGTTTTTATTGAAGTATAGTTGATTTACAATGTTGTGCTAATTTCTACTGTATATCAAAGTGATTAAGTTTTATATATGTATTTACATATATATACATTCTTTTTTATATTCTTTTCCATTATGGTTTATTATAGGATATTGAATATAGTTCATTGTGCTAAACAGTAGGACCTTGTTCTTTATCCTGGATTATTTTAAAATTTTCCATTGCTTTAGATCTTGAGGAAATATTTGAAGGTTTCCTTTATTAAAAAGTGATTGCTACTTAATGTTCTTTCAAACTCAGAAAATCACTTTATGGTGAAAGTAAAAAATTAAGCTTTTGAAAGATATTTCTTCTTGATTAAATGTGATTCAGATAGTTTCAATGTTAAAGATAATAAACCTAGCATTTTGCTCTGTCTGAATCTTGAGAGCACCAGGCATTTTGGACAAATCAGTTAACAAGTTGGGCCTCGTTCTTTTGTAAAATGAGAAAATTTAGACTAGTGAGCTCTTGGATACCTTCCATCTCTATAGTATGTAGTCTTATGACATGAGTGGCCATATTAGATTTTACCCCAAAATGAATAATTACCAAATAATGTCAATGATTTAAATGTAAACCTAGCCCTGCCGTGAGCCTTCATAAAACACAGAACAATGTTTACTGTGTTCAAATGACATTTTAATATAGGATCAACTTTTTAGTTTTTGTTTTTTAAAAATCTATATCCCCAATTATAATTGTTTAAAATTATAATCTTTCAGCATGTATCTAATATGCATGAGGTTACTTGTCTAATTTATAGATATCTTTTGTAAATTGTTGTGATTCCTGTATATGGGAATTCAGAAGAAAAGTTCAGCGCCAGATTTTTCCCCTTGTGAATACATATAGCTATTTCTTAGTTTTTAAAATGTGTTAGAGTTGATTTTCAAAGAGGAAACTTTGCAGCTGCCTTTTCAAAGACACTATCTTAGGGGACAGGCTAGAGAATGAAGAGAGTGGGGTAGGGAGGCTAACCTCACCTTCACTTAACATGTAGTTCCAAGGTAGACGTTCTGTTTACTTAAGAAGCAATAAGACATTTTAGTATTACATATGGTTTTCTGGAGACTTTTACTGTGCCTTTCATGGGCTATCTCTTGTTCCAGTAAGCCACCCTGTTAGATATTTTAAGCAGTGTATTTTTGCTGATGTGTACAGTAGTGATTTTTAAAGGTGGAATTGGCAACACCTGGAAACTTACAGATTTGATGAAATTTCCAGGCTATATAAAATTGCTGCTGTGAACTTAACATGTAAAAGAGCATTATAACTCTGCATCTGTGAATGCTTGGCCTGGTGTGGTTGTCTGTTTCTTGGAATGGACACAGAGAAAGAAATTAAAAGGCACAAATAAATAAATTAGCTTTTCTCTTTTTGTGTCTTCATCAAACCAGCATTTGCAGAGATCCTTCTGTTCCACCTCTCTTTATAGTCCACCAAACATTTCATATTTGAAAGACTGTATGAAGCTTACTCCTTTGATCCCTCCTCTTTGAAAGGATTCCCAAATGCCAGCAATCCTCCTAGTTAAGTTTTCATTCAGCTTTTCTTTTGTTTTGCTTCATAATTTAGTGGTAAATTACAGATTATTTGTTTTTTAAAAGATGTTTCAGCGTGCAGATTTGAGCTTTTAATTTTCTTGGTTTCACCGTCCTGTAGTAAAAATTAGTCTATCTGGCATTAACTGAAACTTCCTCACTGAGTACACATGCAACAACAACCTAACATAAAGAATAATGATAGTTGGTTACAGCCGTGACCCTAAGGCAGTGCAAGATACCTAAATATTGTCTGATTTATTCAAGAAAGATAAGATCACATCAACTCAATTTGTTGTACATTTCGTTCCAATTCATTTGACAAGTACTGATCTATGTTTAATGAGTGGATATTAACCAGACTGCCCCATTCCCTAGTCTAAGAGGGTACAAGGGTGTTTGTTGTGTTTTATGTCAACTCTGCTGTTAGAGATGGTCTGTATGAAAGATGTTTTTAATTAAAAATTCAAGAAGGTAATACTGGCACCCTTTATATTAGGATCATGTTCTGAAGATTTCTCAAATCTTCAGTTAGTCAGTTCAGTCGCTCAGTTGTTTCCAACTCTTTGTGACCCCATGGACCACAGCATGCCTGGCTTCCCTGTCCATTACCAACTCCTGGAGCTTGCTTAAACTCATGTCCATTGAGTCGATGATGCCATCCAACCATTTCATCCTCTGTCGTCCCCTTCTCTTCCCACCTTCAATCTTTCCCAGCATCAGGGTCTTTTCTAATGAGTTAGCTCTTTGTATCAGGTGGCCAAAGTATTGGAGCATCAGTCCTTCCAATGAATATTCAGGATTGATTTCCTTTAGGATTGACTGGTTTGATCTCCTTGTAGTCCAAGGGACTCTCAAGAGTCTTCTCCAACACCTCAGTTCAAAAGCATCAATTCTTTGGCTCTCAGCTTTCTTTATGGTCCAACTCTCACATTTCAAATCTTTCCTCCCCTCAAAATGGTTGAAGGCTAAAAATAGAAAGAGATGGAATTCAGAAATCAGTACTCCTCTGGAAAGCCTCACTATAGCAATACTTCCTTCTAACCATTCACATTCCTAGAAGTTTTTTTGAAGATTCATTTGAGCAAACTTTTATTGCGCGCTCACTATATATAAGATAATGTGATAGGAAGTAAACAACAGGGTCAGGAATGAAGGGAAACAGAACTATGCTATTGATAGTTTTATGGCTGTCAAGGACTTCACACTCTAACAGTTCCTTAAATTAACTTTCAGGCCTATAGTTATAAATCTGGAAGAGTTTTGGTATGTTTTATTTTTGAAATTTGTTTGAGCATTTTGCAGCAGTCAGCTGGAAAGCACCAGGGAGGGGAATGATCTATTCAAAAGTCCAGAAGTGTGTGTGTGTGTGCTATCTTAATATAGTTTTATTGAGATATAATTTACATATGATAAAATTCATCTTTTAAAGAGACGAGTTCTTTGAGTTTTGGTATACTCACAGAGTTGTACAGCCATCGCCACTTTCTAATAATTTTATAACATTTTCGTTGTTCCCGAGAGAACTGAACTCATTAGTGGTCTAATCCTCCACCATCAACCTGAGGTGACCATTAATCTGGCTTCTTTGTTTATGGATTTGCGTATTCTAGATATTTCATGTAAATGGAATTATAGAATATTTGTGTTTTTGTGTCTGGCTTCTTTCACTTTGCATAATATATTCAAGGTACATCTATTTTGTAGCATATATTAATACTTAATTTCTTTTTATGACTGAACAGTATTCTGTTATATGGATTTGCCACATTTATTTATCCATCAATCAGTTGCTAGATATTTGAGTTGTTAACTACTTTTTTGCTATTACAAATAATACTGCTGTGTACATGTGTATGTTAGTTTTTATATAAGCTGTATGCTCTTAATTTGGCTTGGATATACCTATGAGTGAAACTATTGGGTCATATGCTGACTTTGTTTAACCTTTTAAAACTGTTTTCCAAAGTGACTATGTAACTTTTCAATTCTATCATCAATGAGTGAGGGTTCTAGTTTCTCCATACCATCATCAACACTTGTTCTCTCTTTTATAATTTTAGCCATCCTAATGGATGTGAAGTGGTATATCACTGTGGCTTTAATTTGCATTTTCTAAATGGCTAATAACATTGAGCATCTTCGCATGTGCTTTTTGGCTACTTGAGTATTTTCTTTGGAGAAACATCTATTTGAGTCCTTTCCACATATAAAAATTGTGTTATTTGCCTTTTTGTTGTTGAATTGTAAGAGTTCTTTATATAATCTTGGTACAACTCTTATCAGCTATATAATTTGCAAATATTCTCTTCCATTATATGGGTTGTTTTTTCACTTTCTTGATAGTATCCTCTGTAGCACAAAAGCTTTTAATTTTTATGATATCCTACTTATTTATTTTTTTTCTTTTGTTGCTCATGTTATATCTAAGAAGCTATTGCCTAATTCATGGTTATGAAGATAAACTCCTGGTAATTTCTTCTAAGAGTTTATAGTTTATTTCTATGATCCATGTTGAATTAATTTTTGTATATAGTGTGAGGTAAGAGTCTAGCTTCATTCTTTAGTATGTAGCTACCCAATTGTCCCATACCATTTATACCGTTCTTTCCACATTGAATGAACTTGGCACCCTTATCAAAAACTAACTGATTTTAAATGTAAAGGTTTGTTTCTGGATTTTCCAGTCTATTCCATTTATCTGTTTGTTTATCTTAATGCCATTGATACACTGTCTTTATTATTTTTGCTTTGTAGTAAGTTTTGAAATTCCACACATGATATTTTACTTTTTACTTTTCCTCAATGCCCACATCTTTTGGTTACCAGTTTTCAAATCTCACTTTTTAATATTTTTCAGGCTGGTTTGAGACTGTGCCCCTACTAACAATTCATTGGTTTAGGATCTTAATTATTTGTTGTTGTTGTTTTGTTGCCCAGCCCCACCCAAAAGCATTAGCTTCTTAACTGGTTGTTTATGTTAATTCATTCAGCCACTTTTGTTTTTTATCTGCTGCATGTGACATATAGGTATTGGGGGGTATAACAATGAATATGTCAGATATAATCTATATTCTCCTAGACTTTACACTCTAGTTGGGGAAGCATAATAAATAAGTTTAAAACAATTAGACAGTGTGATGAAGGAAATGAAACAAAATAATCTTTATAAAAGTTAATCTAATTACTTTCCTGATTAAAATTCTTAAGTAACTTCCCATTACTTTCAGGATGGAGTTCTTATTTCTCATTTAATTTTAATATTATCTTATCAAATTATGAGAACTTTTTTCAACATTAACATCTTTCTAGTAAGTTCCCTGCTATCTTCCTTTGTGAATATTTGTTTTTTCTTATAAACTGTGTATCTAGTATTAAACCTCTTAAAATTTTATCTGTAGCTGTAAAAAATTTGCAACAGGCTCTTTTTATCTTAACATATTGGCTTCCATATTGCCAATATTGGCTTGTGTATTGTAGTATACTTTAATTAAATACTGTAATTTTAATGAAATATGTATAAGTAAGATGATGGAGAAGGCAATGACACCCCACTCCAGTACTCTTGCCTGGAAAATCCCATGGACAGAGGAGCCTGGTAGGCTGCAGACCATGGGGTCGTGAAGAGTCGGACATGACTGAGCGACTTCACTTTCACTTTTCCCTTTCATGCATTGGAGAAGGAAATGGCAACCCACTCCAGTATTCTTGCCTGGAGAATCCCAGGGACGGGGGAGCCTGGTGGGCCGCCATCTATGGGGTCGCACAGAGTCGGACACGACTGAAGTGGCTTAGCAGCAGCAGCATAAGTAAGATGAAGTATTTTAAAGTATATTGACATTCTAAAATGGAAGTCAAAAAGTACAGCTGCAAAAGTTATCCCGTAAGGAAAGCATTCTAGGTGTACTGCGTGAAAGTCAGTCATAGCAGATCTGTCTAATTGTGGTCTTTGAATGTGCCAGATGTTCTAAATATTAAATTCTGCCTTTGACCATACTGCCTAGATCTAATGAGTTTACTACTTCAGTTTCTTGGATATGGTAAGTAAACATAAGCAGTATCATAAGAAAAAATGGAACATATCCATAAATGAGGTTAAAAAAAAAAATCTCGTGTCCAAGATGACCAAGAGGATGAGTCAGTTTTCTGTTGCCATAAAGAATTCTGTTGTTACTGAGTATTTAATAGTATTTTAAATATACTTTAAAGCTCTTTGATTTAAAATTGTTTTCTATTTCAGTTGGTGATGAAACACAAAACCCAGATGATGACAAGGGCTGGATTTGGCCCCTTTCTAGCCTTATAATAATGGAGATCAGAGTCAAGAAAAGCACCTTATCTCCTAGCTCAGTAGTTAACAAATATTTATTGAATGCTTACTATGTGCCACATGCTGTTTTATGCACCAGGCATGCAATATGCCCATGGCTAACAAGGCTCCTGCCACAGTAGGGTAGAGTGATAAAGAGAAATGAGAGGATGGTGTATAACATAATCTAGTGGGTATTGTTTTACCTAAAATAAACCTTAAATTTTTTCTTTTACCTCTTTTAGCACATTCTTTGCCTTAATTTAGATTATTAATAACTTTTGGGGCAAGAAATAGTAGAAAAATAAATCTATATCTCTTGAGACTTCCAGTTTCTGCTCTAACATGTGAAGAGCTTAGAAGTTGTTGTTCCCCTTCTTACAACAAGAAACTGAAAACCAGTAACTTTTAATATATTTCTCAGAGTTGAGGTCATAGGACAGTCACCACTCTGAAAACTAGAGAGGTGAATACAGATCACGAGCTGCTGCAGTTTGTAGGATCACTTAAATGATAGCTTACTAGTTGCTTGAAGACTGAGTGTGGACTAGCTTGAGACTTAAGAACTCCTGGGAATCCAGTCTAAGGAGATTCCCACACTTTAATGACTTTTATCTCCAGGTATCTCACCACTTTTTCATGTTGAAGATCTGAGAAAAATCCCCTTATGCTTCTGACAGGTGGAAAGGGAAAGTAAGCATTTTGGAGTGCTCCCAGTTCTATTCTCAGTAAGGAGGGCCAACACTCCAAGGAAACTCCTAGAGCTTTATCTCACCTGCTGCTGCTGCTGCTAAGTCACTTCAGTTGTATCCGACTCTGTGCGACGCCATAGACAGCAGCCCACCAGCTCCCCTGTCCTTGGGATTCTTCAGGCAATAACACTGGAGTGGGTTGCCATTTCCTTCTCCAATGCATGAAAGTGGAAAGTGAAAGGGAAGTCGCTCGGTCATGTCCGACTCTTCATGACCCCATGGACTGCAGCCTACCAGGCTCCTCTGTCCATGGGATTCTCCAGGCAAGAGTACTGGAGTGGGGTGCCATCGCCTTCTCTGTTATCTCACCTAGGAAAGGGCAATTAGGCAGCTCAGCCCCCTGTATGCTTTCTTTCTCATATAAGGGGATGGAAAAACACTAAGAATTTCTTCTTTAGAGGGACTCAGACCCGCTAAAAAACAACAACAACAAAAAAAACCCAAACTGAGCATCAAAGGAGTGAAAATAATGAGTTATAATTCATTGAACCAAATAAGAACATGTGAGTTCATACTGATGAAAATAGATAGGTAGGTAAAAGAAAAGAGAAATTTCTTTGTTAAAGTATCAATATAATGCCAACTATGAAAGTAGAAAGAATAATTGAAATAGAAAATCAGCAATTGGCATCCATCAAAATAATAATTGTTTTAGGCAAAAATCATCAATAGACATTAAAATTGGTAGGTAGTTTATCAGTAATGGAATATTTTGATAGTTTCAAAGTATCTACCCATAATATTCTTATTAATTACTAAGGGAAACATAGTAACTGCTGACACAGTCTCCTTCGTGTCTGCCGCCAAGGACTTTGGGGCTCTGGATATGCACGGGGCTCTGAGCCTTTGGACCGTCACCTGGCGCCTGATTTGGCCCTTGCGGCTGGAGCAGCCTGCCCGGGCCTGTGCGCGGGCTCTTGTGTGCGCGTATGACTGAGCTGACTCGCGGTACCACCTCTGGTCTCTGGCCAACCCAAGGGCGGCGGGCGAGGCAGAATGGGTCTTCTATCCTGTGTACTCCCTGCCGCGGGCACCTGGTGGTGGCTGGGACAACCTCCATCCTGTAGGCTCCATGCCACGTGTCAGGCATTCTCCACCTGGGGAGAAATAGTAACGGGAGAAAACCAGCAGATACCACCTTAACTAAGTTGTAAACCCAGCCTCGCCAATATTGTGACAAACTGACCTCAACATTACTTCCATGGTGTTCCTGCCAAAAATGTATAACCTGAAATCTAATCATGAGAGAAATTAAGAAAGGCTCAATATGGGGGACTTGCTACAAAATAAATTTTAAAATTTTGCTTTCAAAAGAAAAAACAAAGACTAAAAAACTGTTCCATGTTAAGGAGACTGACAACTGAATGCAGTGTGATCTGGGATTTTCTTTTGCTGTGAGAGGCATTTTTGGGATGACTGGCAAAGCCAAATGGAGTCCGTTGATTAGATAATCATATCGTATCACTGTTAATTTCCTGATATTTGTACTGAATTATATAAGAGAATGACCTTGTTGTTAAGAAATACACAATGAAGTAGTTGGGGTAAAAGCTCATCAGGCTAGCAACTAGCTCTCAAACAGTTTAGGAAAAAATGAGTGTTTTATATAGAGAAAATAATAGAGCAAATTGGTAGATTGTTAAAATTTGGAGAATCTGGGTGAAATGTATGTTGAGATTCTTTCTGCTAGTCTTACAACTTTTCTATGAGCCTCAAATTATGGCAAAATTAAAAGTTAAAAGGAAAAAATTGCTCAACAAAAGGAGTTTTGCTCTAAGGCACTTGAGAAATTATTAATTTATATTTGTCCTCCTAAGGACTTTAAACATTTCTCTTTTCCTTCTTAGTCTTGTTTGGGAAGGAAAGGAGACTCTAGAGTAAAAAGTGACACTCTTGGTGATCATCTGATAAGAAAAAAAGAAAGAAAGGGAAGTCGCTCAGTCGTGTCCGACTCTTTGAGACCCCTTGGGCTGTTCAAATGATCTGTTTTGTTTCTGACCTGAACCACTGTTTTTCTTCTTAGGCACTTGGTGCTTAGGAAAAATGTGGCTTAAATGCCTTTCTCAGTGTATGTGTTGGAATGATACAGCTTCAGTAAAGATGTTTTACTCACCAAAAAGTGAGTATTTCAGAAGACCTAAGACATGGTCACCATAACTGTAGCTTGGATACCTGAATCCGGAGACTTACGTTCAATCTCCTGGGTTGCTAGGATGAGCTTACGCTAGCTACCATATCTGACACTATTAATGTCAGCTGGGTAGTGTTGGACATGCAAATTCCTACAAAAAAATGGAATCCACAGTGGAATTGGGGTCCCTCCGTTTTCCACAGTTCCCCTTTGGTATCTAACTGCTCTTTGATCATCTCCATCAGGATATTGACTGTGCATTTAAAATTGAATTCCTCATCTCAAACCCTTTTCTCCTACAACCCAATATCTACTTGGCTGCTCAAACTACAGATCTGGAACATAGCCTAAATTCTTTCTTCTTCCTGATTCTCTAATCCATATTCATTGTAACTCCTTAAATTTCTGACCTCTACCTTTCTCTCAGTCACTACTATTACTGCCACAGTTCGGAGCTGCATCTTTGGCCTCTGTTCTCCACTTCCCCTCTTACCCCCACCAAAGATATCTGATCTTTCTATTGTCAGGTCCCCCACCCCCAACCCAAATCTATATGCTGTATAATCTGTTGAAGTGATCTACTGAAATATGTCTTTACAGTCTTTGGTGGTTCCCATTTCCTACAGAAAAACTTCAAGCTCCTTAGCTTGTATTACAAAGTGCTTATTATCTAGCAACTACCTACCTTGCCATCTCATTTCTTGCCACTTATTACCTTGTATTGCCTCTGCACTGCAACAGTAGTAGATTTCTTAGAGTTCCAGGGTGTAACCAAGTTGTTACTCAACTGAGTTTTTGCAGATGCTGTTTTCTCTATGTAAAATGTTTTTCCTTCTCTCTCTACTTGGCTAAAGAGCTTACTTTTCTAAACATGGTAGAATGTAATCATATGGAACCCCTCTTGTTGCAAGTATCCCACAGTATATAAAAAACAAATGGTGTAGTTTAAATACACAGCTTAGCTCACAAGAAAAATAGCAAACTCTCAGAATGCTAGAAAGTAAGACATACCCCAAAGTCACAATAAGTATATTACAAGGTAGTCGTGTTGGTCTTTAGTGGGGAGAGAGAGTTATTGGACCCAGAAATAGACTCTCCCGAGTTGGGGCTTGAGTCTTAATGTCCGTTCAGAGACAATGAACCCTTGGGCTTTTAAGATAAAGAGAGTTGCATACCCTTGCATAAAACCAAAATCTTTGAAGGGCTACACAGAGAGAAAGGCTATCTAGAGAAATTTTATGCTGGCTCAGGAAGACTGCAAGCAATGTTGTTTTCTTAAAAAAATAAGGCCACAGATTCAGAGGTTTAAAATGAGAATATTTCAATTATAAGGACTGTGTTGCAGGAAGGAAAGAAAACAGGTTTCTAGCCAAAGGCTGGGGACCACCATACTCTGCTTCCTGTGTGCATCAAAATAATAGGCTTTTTTGTTATACGTATGTATAGTTGAAGACATGCCTCCATGCACTAAGAATTGGCTTGTGGTCAGCTGGGGAGGAATGAACCTATGACACTCAGGTGGAAGATATAAGACCCTGCCACATGAGGAAAATATATGAGGAAAGGTGTACCTGAAGTTTGTAGTCCTAAGTTAAAATTTTCAGAAGGGTAATTAACAAGGGTACTGATAACATACACTTGAAAGAGGTTGTATTGTTTGTCCAGTAAAACTTGTCTATTATATGTTAGCATGCAGTACAGTTTTATTACAGAGGGATATTTCCTCAACAGTATCCGCTTGATACTCAGAATGAAAAAAAAAAAAAATCTAGTGAAAAGAGGAGATTCTGTTTTATTTATCTGTTGTTACATAAGAAACAAACCACTGTAATAAAGTTTGTGATTTAAAACAAGTTATCATCTATTTTACTCACAAAACTACATCTCTGCCCCATATGGCGCTGGAGTGGCTAAACTAAGGCAGGGGGAGTCACTTTTTAGGTGTTTCAGTCACATGGCTGATATGTTGCCACTCAATCACCTAGGAGCTTGACTAGGGTCTCAGTTTCCTTCCACATGAGCCCATGAGCCTCTCCATGGGCTGATTACACTTCCCACAGCACTTGGCTCAGTTTCAAGAACAAGCATCCTAAAGGAACTAGCAGGATGTATGTGGCATTTTAATGACTTACCCTTTGGCGTCATAGGGTCACTCCTACCATATTCTGTTAAGGTAGTCACAAAGGCCTGTCCAGTTTAGCGAGATAGCACATAGATTCTACTGCTTCATTGGGAGAAATGTCAGGATCTCAAAGAAGAAAGAACATTTGAAATGGGAGCTGCTGTTATAGCCAAATTTGGAAATATAGTCAGCTACCACCCCCAAACCTGTGTCTTATTGTGAATTTAAAGTCTGATTTTAACCTGCTTATGTGATGTGGGATCCTTAAGCCCAGAATAAGGAATAGAGATTCCTTTGTAACCACATCATAATTTGGTCTTCTGGGACTACAGTGTTAACAAATACAAAACTGGTTTGGAGTTACATTGCCAGAATCCAGAACATGTAAGATTGCCATGATGAAAATAATACTTGGTGGTGTACACTCGAACAGAAATGACAAAACATGGACATTACCCACCAGAAATAAAAGTAAACAGGAGACTTTGCATCTCCAGAACCAAAGATATAGGAAAATATGAAATGGACTATAAACTAAGTGATTAAAAAGATTAAAGAAAATAAGGAAAAGAATAAAAATAAAATAAGTAAAGAAAACGTTTCTATAAAAATGCTCATCTAGCATCATCTCCTCTCAGAAATATTTTCTGTGCTCAGGAGTAAGCTGTGCAAATCACTGTTGTGTCATTTAACACACTTTGTTAACAGCTTCCTCCACCCCACCCCCCACCCCACAAACAATCTAAGTTTTGAGCACGTAGATTTGGTAGCAACTGAACTTCGTTATTTTTATGTCCAAGGTTTAGCATTTAGTAGGTTCTGGCACTTGGTAGGTTCTCAGCATTCGTCAAACTAAATAAAGACTGCCTAATTCCATTTTAAATTGTAAAAATGAATTAAATCAGAACATATCTAGATTATGTTAGCAGTTTGGATGAAGAGATCAAGTTTTTCTGTCTTAACATTCAGCATTGACATTGGCAACAGTACTAAAGAATATTAGCTTCCTTTAGTTGTTTAATTAGTGATAATTTATTAGATCTTCACACAATCTCCTTTGTGAAGAGAAAACCTTATCTCTTAAGGAGTAACCCAGGTCTGGAAATGGGACAGAAGGCTCTGCTAAAACTTCTATATTATCCATCGTCAGAGTGACAAAAACAGGTTTGATCCCCAGAACCATGGATTTTGTGCTTAATGAACTGTGGTCTCTAAAAGAAAGAAGGGGGTGGATAATTCCTTTCTCATCCATATAGAGAGGCACTAGGCTAGCAGGTGGTTCAAGGGAGGAGAATGGCTGCTGCTTTCTTCTTTCACTTCAGTTCAGTCACCAGTCGTGTCCACCTCTTTGCGACCCCATGAATCACAGCACACCAGGCCTCCCTGTCCATCACCAACTCCTGGAATTTACTCAAACTCATGTCCATCGAGTTGGTGATGCCATCCAGCCATCTCATCCTCTGTCGTCCCCTTCTCCTCTTGCCCCCAATCCCTCCCAGCATCAGGATCTTTTCCAATGAGTCAAGTCTTCGCGTGAGATGGCCAAAGTACTGGAGTTTCAGCTTCAGCATCAGTCCTTCCAATGAACACCCAGGACTGATCTCCTTTAGAATGGACTGGTTGGGTCTCCTTGCAGTCCAAGGGACTCTCAAGAATCTTCTCTAACACCACAGTTCAAAAGCATCAATTCTTTGGGGCTCAGCTTTCTTCACAGTCCAACTCTCCCATCCATACATGACCACTGGAAAAACCATAGCCTTGACTAGACGGACCTTTGCTGGCAAAGTAATGTCTCTGCTTTTCAATATGCTATCTAGGTTGGTCATAACTTTCCTTCCAAGGAGCAAGGGTCTTTTAATTTCATAGCTATCTGCAGTGATTTTGGAGCCCCAAAAAATAGTCTGCCACTGTTTCCACTGTTTCCCCATCTATCTGCCATGAAGTGATGGGACCAGATGCCATGATCTTAATTTTCTGAATGTTGAGCTTTAACTCAACTTTTTCACTCTCCACTTTCACTTTCATCAAGAGGCTTTTGAGTTCCTCTTCACTTTCTGCCATAAGGGTAGTGTCATCTGCATATCTGAGGTTATTGCTATTTCTCCCAGCAATCTTGATTCCAGCTTGTGTTTCTTCCAGCCCAGCATTTCTCATGATGTACTCTGCATGTAAGTTAAATAAGCAGGGTGACAATATACAGCCTTGACATACTCATTTTCCTATTTGGAACCAGTCTGTTGTTCCATGTCCAGTTCTAACTGTTGCTTCCTGACCTGCATATAGGTTTCTCAAGAGGCAGGTCAGGTGGTCTGGTATTCCCATCTCTTTCAGAATTTTCCAAAGTTTATTGTGATCCACACAAAGGCTTCGGTATAGTCAAGAAAGCAGAAATAGATGTTTGCCTGGAACTCTCTTGCTTTTTTGATGATCCAGCGGATGTTGGTAATTTGATCTCTGGTTCCTCTGCCTTTTCTAAAAGCAGCTTGAACATCTGGAAGTTAACGGTTCACGTACTGCTGAGGCCTGGTTTGCAGAATTTTGAGCATTACTTTACTAACGTGTGAGATGAGTGCAATTGTGTGGTAGTTTGAGCATTCTTTGGCATTGCCTTTCTTTGGGATTGGAATGAAAACTGACCTTTTCCAGTCCTGTGGCCACTGCTGAGTTTTCCAAATTTGCTGGTATATTGAGTGCAGCACTTTCACAGCATCATCTTCCAGGATTTGAAATAGCTCAACTGGAATTCCATCACCTCCAATAGCTTTGTTCGTAGTGATGCTTTCTAAGGCCCACTGGACTTCACATTCCAGGATGTCTGGCTCTAGGTCAGTGATCACACCATCGTGATTATCTGGGTCGTGAAGATCTTTTTTGTACAGTTTTTCTGTGTATTCTTGCCACCTCTTCTTAATATCTTCTGCTTCTGTTAGGTCCATACCATTTCTGTCCTTTATCGAGCCCATCTTTACATGAAATGTTCCCTTGGTATCTCTAATTTTCTTGAAGAGATCTTAGTCTTTCCCATTCTGTTGTTTTCCTCTATTTCTTTGCATTGATCGCTGAGGAAGTCTTATCTCTCCTTGCTTTTCTTTGAACTCTGCATTCAGATGCTTATATCTTTCTTTTTCTCCTTTGCTTTTCACTTCTTTTCTTTTCACCACTATTTGTAAGGCCTCCCCAGACAGCCATTTTGCTTTTTTGCATTTTTTTTCCATGGGGAAGGTCTTGATCCCTGTCTCCTGTACAATGTCATGAACCTCATTCCATAGTTCATCAGGCACTCTGTCTATCAGATCTAGTCCCTTAAATCTATTTTTCACTTCTGCTGTATAATCATAAGGAATTTGATTTAGGTCATACCTGAATGGTCTAGTGGTTTTCCCTACTTTGTTCAATTTAAGTCTGAATTTGGCAAGAAGGAGTTCATGATCGGAGCCGCAGTGAGCTCCCGGTCTTGTTTTTGTTGACTGTATAGAGCTTCTCCATCTTTGGCAGCAAAGAATATAATCAATCTGATTTCGGTGTTGAGCATCTGGTGATGTCCATGTGTAGAGTCTTCTCTTGTGTTGTTGGAAGAGGGTGTTTGCTATGACCAGTGCGTTCTCTTGGCAAAACTCCATTAGCCTTTGCCCTGCTTCATTCCGTATTCCAAGGCCAAATTTGCCCTTTACCCGAGGTGTTTCTTAACTTCCTAATTTTGTATTCCAGTCCCCTATAATGAAAAGGACATCTTTTTTGGGTGTTAGTTCTAAAAGGTCTTGTAGGTCTTCATAGAACCATTCAACTTCAGGTTCTTCAGCATTACTGGTTGGGGCATAGACTTGGATTACTGTGATATTGAATGGTTTGCCTTGGAAACGAACAGAGATCATTCTGTCGTTTTTGAGATTGCATCCAAGTATTGCATTTCAGACTCTTTTGTTGACCATGATGGCTACTACATTTCTTCTGAGAGATTCCTGCCCGCAGCAGTAGATACAATGGTCATCTGAGTTAAATCACCCATTCCAGTCCATTTTAGTTTGCTGATTCCTAGAATGTCGACATTCACTCTTGCCGTCTCCTATTTGACTACTTCCAATTTGCGTTGATTCATGGACCTAACATTCCAGGTTCCTATGCAATATTGCTGTTACAGCATCAGACCTTGCTTCTATCACCAGTCATATCCACAACTGGGTATTGTTTTTGCTTTGGCTCCATCCCTTCATTCCTTCTGGAGTTATTTCTCCACTGATCTCCAGTAGTATATAGGGCACCTACTAACCTGGGGAGTTCTTCTTTCAGTATCCTATCATTTTGCCTTTTCAAACCGTTCATGGTGTTCTCAAGGCAAGAATACTGAAGTGGTTTGCCATTCCCTTCTCCAGTGGACCACATTCTGTCAGACCTCTCCACCGTGACCCATCTGTCTTGGGTGGCCCCACACAGCATGGCTTAGTTTCATTGAGTTAGACAAATAAGATGGTAGGTGTTGTGAGAGGCATCAGAGGGCAGACACAAACCATAATCTTAACATTATCCTCCTCTTAATATGGGAGCTAGAAATAAAATCTAAAATACTCTATTTCCTTTCTCATTTTACATGAATTTTGTGTATCCCAATTTTTTGGTAAAAAGAAGTTCGTCCATTTAAACCAAGTTGAATGATTGTAGTAACCTATAAATTGACCTTAATGAAATTTTATAGGAAAATCTTATATTCAGTAAGCTTTTCTTTGGTTTTTGATAGTTGACATTTTTTTTAAAGCACTTATTACATCTGTATTTAAAGAGGTGAAAAGGATTGCTCTGATTATGAACTAGAAACTGGAGGCCTAGAGGTACCTAGATTTTCTTAGCATTGTAAAGAGCTATCTTGCCTTCTGCCATTTGAGAGGAGGTGATAAAATACATTATTCTAGAGCTGTTATCTATAGATTGAGGATTGATGTTTGTTAAGTGAGGAAAGAACAGAATTGATGTTGAATACTCTGCATTATAACTGGAGAGGGAGAAATTAAAATTTCATTATTTTTTAATATGTACTTCCTTATCTTTGAAATATACTCCAGCTGTGTTCAGGTGGGAGACATTAGATTCAACATTGTAAACCACACCATACTATCTTTCAGTTCAGTTCAGTTCAGTCGCTCAGTTGTGTCCGACTCTTTGTGACCCCATGAATCGCAGCACGCCAGGCCTCCCTGTCCATCACCAACTCCCGGAGTTCACCCAGACTCACGTCCATCGAGTCAGTGATGCCATCCAGCCATTTCATCCTCTGTCATCCAGAGATTATTTAATTTTGCAGATGTTATTGGATGCCAAGTTCCCAGTGGAAACTACAGATCAAGATTTTTTCTTTTACTGATGAAATTTTTGTGGAAATCAGTCTGGTAGGTTATTCATGTCTTTGCCTGGTCTTGTTTTCTTCCAATTGGGTTACTAAATAGAACTACAAATTGAGATACCTTTGAAGGTGATCTTATATAAGTCACCCAGAGAAGATTTGCTCATGTGTTCACTGGTCCATCCCACTTAACACTGGTGAATATTATCTAAATTACTTAGGACTTTGCTGGTAATTTTTACTAAAAATATCTGAACCTCACAATGATGATTCTGTAAGTTTTAACAAACCTGCCACAACTCTTCAGCATAATCCAGAGAGAACTGTAACTGGAGGATTGGATATGAGGTGATACTCTCAAAGGTATCTCTTGCTCTTTATCACTCCACCTCTTTAGTGGTTCCAAACTTCAAAAGTTCAAAACTATGGTTTATTTTTCATAGTTGAGAAAACTATTTCTCATTGTTAAAGGTCTTTTGGCATTCATTTTATGCCTTAAAAGTGCTTATTACTAAGTTCTTTTAAATCACTTAATAGTAATAAGTTTTGCGGAAATATGTGTGTTGTCTTTTTTCTAATGGTCCCTTTTAGTAGTTAAAAATATCTACAGAAAAGGGTTGCCAGCTTTGTCCCGGGTCAAAACAAATACAAAATATATATGATATATATTTACCATTTCAGAAGTAAAAGAAAATAAATTTGCCAATTATCCCATCATGATAATCTAACATATATTTTGAGGGGCAACCTTCCAATATTTTTCCTTTCCAAATTTATTCATATTTATATGTTTTATATAGATGTTGTCATAGTATATATGTAGTTATTTTTGACTTTTCATTTTGGCTAGATGTACACATTTTCCATATTGCCATAATCTTCATACTTTTTTTTTTTTAACAACTGTCTAACATTCTGTCCAGTTGAATATACTTCCTTTTTATTTAACCTTTTATTTCCAGATTTTCAATTGTAAATTATACCATAGACTCTCAAGAGTCTTCTCTGCTACAGTTCAAAAGGATCAATTCTTGGGCACTCAGCTTTCTTTATGGTCCAACTCTCACATCCATACATGGCTACTGGAAAAACCATAGCTTTGAAGGATGTACCTTTGTTGGCAAAGTAATGTCTCTGCTTTTTAATATGCTGTCTAGATTGGTCATAGCTTTTCTTCCAAGGAGCTGCTGCTGCTAAGTCGCTTCAGTCGTGTCCGACTCTGTGCGACTCCATAGACGGAAGCCCACCAGGCTCCCCCGTCCCTGGGATTCTCCAGGCAAGAACACTGCTAGTGTCTTTTAATTTCATGGCTGCAGTCACCATCTGCACTGATTTTGGAGCCCCCAAAAATAAAGTCTGTCACTGTTTCTGTTGTTTCCCCATCTATTTGCCATGAAGTGATGGGACCAGATGCCATGATCTTAGTTTTCTGAATGTTGGGTTTTAAGCCAACTTTTTTACTCTCTTTCACTTTCATCAAGAGGCTCTTTAGTTCTTCGCTTTCTGCCGTAAGTGTGGTGTCATCTGTGTATCTGAGGTTATTGGTATTTCTCCCAGCAATCTTTTTTTTTTTTTTTCTCCCAGCAATCTTGATTCCAACTTGTGCTTTATCCAGCCCAGCATTTTGCGTGATGTATTCTATGTATAGATTATTAAGCTGGGTGACGATATGCAGCCTTGATATATTCCTTTCCCAATTTGGAACCAGTCTGTTGTTCCATGTCCAGTTCTAACTGTTGCTTCTTGACCTGTATATAGGTTTCTCAGAAGGCAGGTAAGGTGGTCTGGTAGTCCCATCTCCTTAAGAATTTTCCACAGTTTGTTGTGATCCACACAGTCAAAGTCTTTAGCATAGTCAATGAAGCAGAAGTAGATGTTTTTCTGGAATTCTCTTGCTTTTTCTATGATCCAATGGATGTTGGCAATTTGATCTCATATAGAAGAGATGTAAAGATGAATAAAACGATCTTTCTCCTCAGTTTAGTTTGTAATCTGATGAAACTGACAGAATTAACCAAATGATGTAGGACTTTGACAGAAATTGAATGTAGATAGGGAAATTGCTGGGGTGAAAAATTTTGGAATATTTACTTGGCTACTAGATTCTGACTTGAAACCAGAGTCTTAAGGCTGTTGACGCTGTTTTTTACTGATAATTGGATCTTGGAATGAAAAAGTAGGATTCTATTATAAGTCTTTTTATGGCATGACCTTGGACTGACCCTCCAATTTATTTAAGTGGCAGAGTATGTTGAAGTCATTTTCCTTCAAGTGATATTTGGTAGGACCAAAATGACCCAAATCAAGTGTTCATAGTAGTCCACAGTAGTAGCTGTTAACAGCTTAGGAAAACTATAGTAAAGTATGGAAAGGGAATTTGAGAAGATTTTTGTCCATTTTGATTTTTTATTTCCTTTTAAGTGGGGAAACTCAGTATTGTCCAACTCTTAGCAACTTGGATCAGCTTGAAGACCAAGAATGGTTTGGAATCCACTGGCTATAATGAACATTATATCTGAGACTAGAGGTAAAAGAAAGCACAATACTAAGTTTGATTATTTGAAAATATATTTCATATAACATGTAATTTCTGATGTTTCTTATAGTTGTTATGTTCAGTTAACATTACATTATTACTTTAAAGTACAAATTGAAATTCTTAAATTTATGTGAAATTTTAAAAAATCACCTAACTTAAATCTTTTATCAAACAAAGTAAGGTAAAAATAAACTTTGAACTTTAAAATAATGGAAATAAAATATTTTAGCAGCATAGGTGATGTTATAATGATTGTATTATACTAAAAGGATAATTATACTCTTATACTAAAAGAATTACTGTTCTGGAAGAATAATTATGGTAGGACAAACTTATTAGTGAGAAGACTATGTCAATTTTAACATACTTTTTTTTCTGTGAACTAGGAAAAATTCAGGATTACTCTGGTTTGAAAGTACTCTGCCTCCTGAGCAATTTGATAACCCCCTCCTATAAAAGAAAATCTAATAGTGAGTCTTCCATCTACTCTGCCCACCCATGTTCAAGGTATTCAGCTAGTTGGCTGCCCACACCCTAGCACAATCCCCTATTTTGATTACAAAAGGTAGAGTCAATTTTGTGTTGCTTCTTTTTTAAATTCAACTTTGTTGAGGTGTTGTTTATATACCATAAATAACTTTTAATAACTGTATAGACTCACGTAGCCATAATCATCATCTTCTTTTATAACAGAACATTTCCATCATTCCAAACAGCCCCCTTGACCCCATTGGCAGCTGGTCCTTGCTCTAACCTCCAGCCCCAGGCTGCCACTGATCTGCTTTCTTCTCCAAATTTGTCTTTTCTGACATTTCATATAAATGGATTCATACAATACATAATATTTTGCATCTTGTTTCTTTTACTTAACGTATAACATGTTTTTGAGATTCTCCGTGTTCTAACATGTATCTGTATTTTGGTCCATTTTCATTGCTGAATAGTATTCCATGGTATGGATATCCATTACCAGGTAATGGACAGTTTTTCCATTTTTTTGGCTCTGATGAATAATGCTGCTATGAACATTCATGACAAATTTTCATGTACACATAGGTCTACATTTCTTTTGTATTAGATACCTGTGAATGGAATTGCTGGATCCCATGGTAAATTTATGTTTAACTTTTTAAGAAATTACCAAACTGTTTTCTGAAGTAGGATAACTGCCATTTTACATTCCCACTGGCAGTGTATGAGGGTTCCAGTTTCTCCACAGGCTCATCAATACTTGATATTATCTCTCTTTTTTTATTGTAGTCAGTCTGCAATATGGGTTTGCAGTGATATCTCGTGTGATTTTATTTTGCATTTGCCTAATGTCTAAAGGTGTTGGCACCTTTTCACATGCTTATTAGTCATTGATATGTCTTCTTTGATGAAGACTTCAGTTTCAGCTCTTTTACTTAGATCTGTGATTCATTTGAGTTAATTTTTGTGGATGGTATGGGATGAGGATCTGAGTTTATATGTATAATGATTGGGAACAAGGTAAGATTGCCAGTTCTTGCCACTATTTTCAACATTATATTAATGTTTACAGCCAGTACAATAAAAACTTAAAGACATCTAATTGGAAAGGAAGAAATTAATCTTTTATTCAAGTCATATTTATGACTTTTCAGTTGCTCTAGCACTATTGAAAAGATTCTTTGACCACTGAGTTGTGTTGGTACTTCTATAAAAAATAACTGACCTTAATGTTAAGGATTTATTTCTGTACTCTCAACTGTATTCCATCTATTTGTGTACCTGTCTTTAGGCTAATACTACACTGCCTTAGACCAACTGACCTGCCTTAGACCACTTGACCTGCCTCTTGGGAAATCTGTATGCAGGTCAAGAAGCAACCGTTAGAACTGGACATGGAACAACAGACTGGTTCCAAGTCGGGAAAGGAGTACGTCAAGGCTGTATATTGTCACCCTGCTTATTTAACTTGTATGCAGAGTACATCATGAGAAACACAGGGCTGGATGAAACACAAGCTGGATTCAAGATTGCTGGGAGAAATATCAATAACCTCAGATATGCAGATGACACCACACTTATGGCAGAAAGAGAAGAAGAGCTAAAGAGCCTCTTGATGAAAGAGGAGAGTGAAAAAGTTGGCTTAAAACTCAGCATTCAGAAAACCAAGATCATGGCATCTGGTCGCATCACTTCATGGCAAATAGATGGGGAAACAGTGGAAACAGTGACAGACTTTATTTTGGGGGGCTCCAAAATCAGTGCAGATGGTGACTGTAGCCAGAAATTACAAGACGCTTGCTGCTTGGAAGTAAAGTTATGACCAACCTAGACAGCATATTAAAAAGCAGAGACATTACTTTGCCACAAAGGCCCATCTAGTCAAAGCTACGGTTTTTCCAGTAGTATTGTATGGATGTGAGAGTTGGATTGTAAAGAAAGCTGAGCACCAAAGAATTGATACTTTTGAACTGTGGTATTGGAGAAGACTCTTGAGAGTCCCTTGGACTGCAAGGAGATCCAACCAGTCCATCCTAAAGGAAATCAGTCCTGAGCATTCATTGGAAGGACTGATGGTGAGGCTGAAACGTCAATACTTTAGCCACCTGATGCGAAGAACTGACTTATTTGAAAAGACCCTAATGCTGGGAAAGATTGAAGTCGGGAGGAAAAGGAGATGACAGAGGATGAGATGGTTGGGTGGCATCACCAACTCAATGGACATAAGTTTCAGTAAACTCTGGGAGTTGGCAGTGGACAGGGAGGCCTGGCGTGCTGCAGTCCATGGGGTCACAAAGAGTCGGACACGACTGAGTGACTAAAGTGAACTGACACTGCCTTAGTTGCTGTAGCTTTATATTGAGGCCAGAGAGCATAAGTCCTCCAACGTTGTAAATTTTAGAATCACCTTACCAATTTCTATAAAAAATTTGCTGAAATTTTTATAGCTGTTGTATTGAATCTGTATATCGATTTGGGAAAGATTAATATCATAACAGGGCTTCCCTGGTGCCTCAGATGGTAAAGAATCCACCTGCAATGCTGGAGACCTGGGTTCGATCCCTGGGTTGGGAAGATCCACTGGAGAAGGGAATGGTTACCCACTCCAGTATTCTTGAGTGAAGAATTCCATGGACAGAGGAGTCTGGCAGGCTGCAGTCTATGGAGTCACGAAGAGTCAGACACTTCTGAGCGACCAACGCACACACAAAATATCTTAACAGGGCTTCCCAGGTGGTGCTAGTAGTAAAGAACCTGCCTGCCAGCGCAGGAGACATAAGAGAAACGGATTTGATCCCTGGGTTGGGAAGATGCCCTGGAGGAGGTCATGGCAACTCATTCCAATATTTTTGCCCAGAGAATGCTATGGACAGGAGCCTGAAGGGCCATATCCCATGGCATCACAAAGAGTTGGGCACAACTGAAGCGAGTTAGCATGCATACCATATCTTAACAGTATTGAGGTTAACAGTCTGCAAAAATGAAATGTTTCTTATTTAGATCTTCTTTCATTTTTCCCAGTAAAGTTTATAGTTTTTAGTGTTAAATATTGCATTTTTGCAGGGGGAGGTTAGGTTTATTCCTGAGTATTCTTTTTAATGCTATCATGGATAGAATTGTTATTTAAATTTAATTTTTGCATTTTTAGCTAGTATAGAAATATGGTTCATTTTGTTTATTGATCATGTTTATTCTGATACCTTAAAGAATGTTGTATAAATTCTAATATTTTTATTGTAGGTTCCTTAGAATTGTGTACAAAAATGATCACCCCTGAATAAAAACTTTTTTTCTTCTTCCATTCCAGTTTGAATGCCTTTAATTTTTTATTGCACTAGCTGGAAATGTTAGCACAATGTTGAATAGAAAAAGCAAGAACTGATGTTCTTATCTTATTCCCAGTATTTGATGGGAAACATTCACTCTTTGATTGTTTTATGACGTTAGCTGTAGGTTTTTTATAGATGCCTTTTATTAGGCTAACAAGGGTCTCTTCTGTTCTTGTGTATTGAGAGTTTTTATCATGGGTATTGGATTTTGTTAAATGCTTTGTCTCTTGAAATAGTCATTGGTTTTTTTTGTTCTTTATTCTATTAATATAGAATTACTTTATTACAACCAATTACATTACTTGGTTTTTGGATGTTAAACAAACTGCTTTCCTAAGATGAATCCTACCTGGTTGACTTAAATGAGCCTTTATTTGTGTTGCTGAATTCAGATTGCTAAAATTTTGTTGAGGATTTTTGGGTCTGTATCCATGAGGGATATTGATCTATGCTTTTCCTGTGATGTTTTTGTCTGGCTTTGGTGTTAGGGTATACTGGCATCATAGAAGGAGTTGGGAAGTTTCTCTCCTCTTTTTTTTCCTTCTCTCTTTTTAGAGAATTTGTGAAGGACTGTTGATATTTCTTTTTTGCAAATATTTGATAGATTTTGCCAGCAAATCCTGAGATTTTTTGAGATTTTTAATAAAAATTCATTTATTTGCTTGTTATAGGTCTATCTATATTTTCTATTATTGTCTCAGATTTGGAAATATGCTTCTCTCTAAGAATTTGTCCATTTTTCCGAGTTATCTAATTTGTTGGTATAAGGTTGTTTATAATATTCCCTTGTGTGTGTGCTCAGTTGCTCAGTCATGTCCGACTCTTTGCAACCCCATGGACTGTAGCCCACTAGGCTCCTCTGTCCATGGGATTCTCCAGGCAAGAGTACTAGAGTGGGTTGCCGTTTCCTTCTCCAGGGGATCTTTCCAACCTAGTGATCAGACCCGCGTCTCCTGCTTGGCAGTCGGAGTCTTTACCACTGAGCCACTGGGAAAGCCCTAATCACTTTTTAAGTTGCATCCTACAAAATTTGGTACATTGTGTTTTTGTTTTCATTTAGTTAAAAATATTTTAATTTTTTTTCTATATGATTTTCTCTTTGACTCCTGTGGTATTTAGAAGTATGTTGTTTAATTACTAATTATGTCAATTTTCCCAGACTTCTTTCCACTGGAGATATTTGACTTAATTCATTTGTGGTCATGGAATACTTTTAATGATTTAAGTCTTTTTAGATTTATTGAGACTTGTTTTGTGGTCCAGCATATTACATGTGTGCTTGAAAAGAATGTGTATTCTGTACTCATTTTGTGGAGTACTCTATCGGTGTCAGTTACATCATGTTGGTTGATAGTGCTGTTAAAGTCTTCTGTATCCTTGTTGATTTTCTGTATAGTTGTTCTATCAATTACTGAAAGAGGAGTATTGAAATCGCCAACTTTTACTGCTGAATTGACTATTTCTCCTTTAAATTTTCAGTTTTTCCTTCACTTTGGGTCTCTTATTGGTGTATATACATCTATAATTATTATATCTTCATGGTGTACTCATGCTTTTATGATTATGAAATGTCCTTCATTGTCTCCGGTAACATTTCTTGCCTTAAAGTCTGCTTTGTTTGATGTAAATATATCCATTCTAGCTCTCTTATGGTGACTATTTGTATGGCATATCATTGTCAATCCTATTTTAAACTGTGTATTTGTGTCTAATGTTTGTCTTTTGGATATAGCATACAGGTGGGGCTTCCTTTTTAATGTAGTCTGAATATCCCTGCCTTTTGAGTAGGGTATTTGGACAATATATATCAGATCTAATTATTGATATAGTTGGCTCTAAGTCTGTCATTTTTTTTTTTTTTTGATCTCATGTCATTTTTGTCCCTCTCTTCCTTCTTTACTCCCTTCTTTTATGTTACATACATATATTTTAGTATACCATTTTAAATTCTCAGTTGTGCTTTTTAAAAACTATATGATTTTGATTTATTAGTGGTGGTTCTAGGATTTACAGTGTGCCTCTTCATTTATCACAGTCTGCTTCAGAATGACACTAATTTTAATTCCAGCAAAATGTAGAAATTTCCTCCAGTATGTCTCCTTTCCCCCTTTGTTTGTATTATTATTAATCTGTATGTAGTATCTGTATGCATTATAATCCATCAATACATTGTTATAATTATTCTTTTATATAAACTTTGAAAATTTAAGAGAAATGAGAAAAAAATTATTTATAGAAACTTTCACATTTACTCATATATTCACTATTTGTGGTGCTCATTGTTTATTCATGTGGATTCAGATTGCTTTCTGATACCACTCTATTCAGTGTGAAGAACTTCCTTTAGTGTTTTTTTGTAAGGCAAGTCTTATAACAGATTTTCTCCACCTTTTGTTTAGCTCAGAAGCCTTTATTTCACTTTTATTTTTAAAGGATATAGAATTCTTAGTTGCCAGCCTTTTAACCCTCAGTTCAGTTCAGTTCAGTCGCTCAGTCGTGTCTGACTCTTTGCAACCCCACGAACCGCAGCACACCAGGCCTCCTTGTCCATCACCAACTCCCGGAGTCTACCCAAACCCATGTCCATTTGAGTCGGTGATGCCATCCAGCCATCTCATCCTCTGTCGTCCCCTTCTCCTCCTGCCCCCAATCCTTCCCAGCATCAGGGTCTTTTCCAATGAGTCAGCTCTTCTCATGAGGTGGCCAAAGTATTGGAGTTTCAGCTTCAGCATCAGTCCTTCCAATGAACACTCAGGACTGATCTCCTTCAGAATGGACTGGTTGGATCTCCTTGCAGTCCAAGGGACTCTCAAGAGACTTCTCCAACACCACAGTTCAAAAGCATCAGGTTTTCAGCACTCAGCTTTCTCTACCGTCCAACTCTCACATCCATAGCACTTAGTTTATACTGGCTGCACTGTGTGATTTGCAGGATCTTAGTTCCCCAGCCAGGGATCAAACCCCCTGCAATGGAAGGGTGAAGTCCTAACCAGCTGGACCGCCAGAAAATTCTCTTTCCCACAGCAATTAATTTCACTGCCTTTTGGCCTCCATCATTTCTGGTGAGAAATCAGCCATTATTATAGTTCCTTTGTACATAGTGAGTCACCTTTCTCTTACTATTTTCAGTATTTTCTCTTTGTCTTTTAACAGTTTGTCTATGATGTGCTTAGGTGTTTTGTGCCTGTTCTATAGCACATTTCATTGAGTAGGTTAGCTCTATAAATTAATATTTTATTTAGATTTAGGAAGTTCTCATCCAATATTTTATTAGTTTTTCCTGCTTTTCCTTACCTTCTGGACCCTTATCACACATATTTTAGTTTGTCTCATAGGTGTCTGAGGCTCTCCTCATTTTTTTTTGTTTTTGGTCCTTTTTTGCCCACTGTGTTCTTCATACTGAATAATTTCTATTGACCCATCTTCAAATGCACTGATTATTTTTATGCTGTCTCAAATCTACAGTTGAACCTCTCTGGTGAAATTTTCACTTCACTCATTGTGCTCTTCTTCTCCAGAATTTCCATTTTGGTTCTTTGAAAAATAATTTGTAAACTTCTACTGAGATTCTGTAGATACATATATATAATAGCTAGCTTGTTTAATGGGCTTCCCTGGTAGCTCAGCTGGTAAAGAATCTCCCTGCAATGCAGGAGACCTGGGTTTGATCCCTGTGTTGGGAAGATCCCCTGGAGAAGGAAATGGCAACTCACTCCAGTATTTTTGCTTGGAGAATCCTCATGGACAGAGGAGCCTGCTAGGCTACACTTCATGGGGTTGCAGAGTCAGATATGACTGAGCGACTAAGCACAGCACAGCTTGTTTAATGCAAGATCTAAAGACAACTGGTGGCATTTTCTATTGACTGCATTTTTTGTGGATCACATATTTTTGTTTCTTGCATGACTCATAACTTTCTTTTGAATTCTGAACATTTTAGAGAATATAGCAACTCTAGTTTGTGACTTGCCCCCTCCATCGGTGATGTTGGTTGTTGTTTTGTTTGTTTTAATAACTTGCCTGAACTGAGTCTTTGAAGTCTGTAATCCCCCACAGTGTGCAGCTGCTGCTACCTTTGCCTACTGTTTTTTCCTTTGTTTTATTTGTAAGCTTGGCTTTCTAGGGATGGCCCCTATATCTAATGACCAAGGATTGATCAGAAGTTATGCTGAAACACCTTGAGCCAGTAAGTCTTCAAACCTCTCCTCCTGGGTCTGTGTGCAAAAAGCTGGGGTAGCACATTCACACTTCAGGCTACCTGGGCTTTACTCATTATTGGACCCTCTCGTGTCTCACCTCACATGCTTGAGTCTCCATCATCCAAGGACATAGGGACCCTCTCTGGCCTGTGCAGCAATGCACACAGCCTCTAGTCAACCCCAAACATAAAAGGTCAGGCCCCCTTTGGCTGCTGGAACTCCCTGTTAAATCCCTGGCTCATTTGCTTGTCTGCAACAGGCCTACTCTCAGGCTTAAGAAGCCACTGGCCAATTCTGTTTGCCTGCCACAGAGATGACCACTATGACAGTGCTCCAGATCAAGTGATCCCTGTTTGACAGAGGGGATGATGCTGCTGGTGTGCACAGCCTGCCCTGCCCTGATTGGACTGCTGCACTGATAGAGCCAGGGGTTGGCCTGAAGCAGCCCCCCAAAAGACTCACACTGTGCCTCTCTGAAGTTCAATAGTTTTCCATGAAGTGTATGCCTTTAAATTCTAGAGTGCTAAAATTGCTGCTTTTGATAGCTTTGTCCAGCTTTATTGTTACTAAGGGAGGATTTGTCCACCACCTCACTCATCATGACAGTCAGAAGCCTCTATACTTTTTAAGCAGTAGTAATTTGGGTTATGTTACATGTGTGACATGTTGACATTATATATAAATATCTAATTGCTTGGGTTTCCCTGGTGGCTCAGCTGGTAAAGAATCCTCTTGCAGTGCAGGAGACCCTGGTTCGATTCCTGGGTCAGAAGATCCCCTGGAGAAGGGATAGGCTACCCACTTCAGTATTCTTGCCTGGAGAATCCTCAAGGATGGAGGAGCCTGAGGGGCTATATAGTCCATTGGGTCGCAAAGAATTGGACAAGACTGAGCGATTGAGCACAGCACAGCAGCATCGAATTGCTTAGTCTTTTGGGGGAAGTTTCCATTTCCATTGTGTAGAAGTATAGATGATTTCTTACCTAAGTGAAATAATACTTTAGAGAAAAGATATTTGTAGGGTCAAGTAGAAAATGTCAACCCTAAAAATTTCCTTTGAAACACAACTTTATAAATGAAATGGGGCAGAGAACTCAATTTATTTTAGTACTTCTTCCTCTTTAGTTTTCAGCAGCATGTTGCCTATAATAACTAAAGAATCATTTGTTGAAGTAATCCTGTACCTGTGTGAAATATCCACAATATGTATCTAAAACGCAGGGTTCCTGTTTACTTTATAAATTTAGAAATTTATTAGCATACGTGGTGTTTACCTTTAATATTTAGAATTATTTAAGGAATATCAAAGGAGCCTGAATTTATTAGTCATAGGTTCAGTATCATTTGCCAAACTGATGTGTTTATTGTTTTTTCTAAATGAGAGCATTCTTTAAAATGTGAAACACCATTTTGTTAAAATTCTGATTTTTCACAATGAAGGTTTTCCAAATAGGCTTTGGGTATTTAGCATATATCATGAATATTGTAATATATGTAAATTATAGCATTAAATGCAAACTACTTTGGCATTGCAGTTTTTTTGCAACTAAAAATAAGTTGTCTTCTGTCTAAATCAGATTTCTCAGTATCTCTAACATTTGAAACTAAATTTTCATGTACCATAAAATTACTGTTACAATTAGACTTTGTTAAAGGAAATACTGCCCAGTATGTAAATTCAGCTTTAGCAGATTATGTCCAAATTTCTAATGTTGGAGATATCACTATACATAGAGTCAAAACAAAATAGTATTAACAGAACTTTTCAGCTTGTAGGCATCCCTTTGTGAAAACAGACCGTTATCTTCTTTCATAATGTTGAAGAAACAGAAAGTTTGTTGAGATGTGAAATGAAGACCACTTGGTAACTTTTCAAGTAAAAGCAAAACCAAAGTGAGCAACATTCTCCTCTTAATGTTTATGATTCTCAAATTTGTCAGTTGTTCAGACTACTTTTTGTTTGCTTGTTTGTTTTCAGTACAGATCCTGTAGGTTCCCAGAAGCCATGGGGGCACTAATGACAATCCTATTTCATGGACTATGCCTCCAGTGGCCCTAATTCTTTTAAAAATTCATTCTGAACTGACTCATGCTTGGTCACTGATTCTCACACATTCCTTTCCATCTTTTACTCTTAGTGGTCTTCTTGTCGAGTACTTTGCCCTGTGCCCCAGATTTTTAATGAAGTGCTGCCATTACCAAGCAATTGTTTTGAGTGTCATAACTTCAGCAGGAGTGAAAGCTAGAGAAGAGAGCGAGAGAAGATGATGCATGAGGCAGAGGAAGTCAGTTCTTCCCTTTGTTATAATATGTAGACCTGACTTTGCTTGCCACATTAGTAGTGGCCAGCCTGGAATTGTACTTGGAAGGAATTCATGATTTAGCAAAATGACAAGTTATATTTTGGAAAGGTAGGAAAGGAAGTGCTAAGGATTTCTTGAAAGGTGGCAGAGTTATTTCTAATTTGAGAAACTTAAATATAATGAAAGATAACCTGTCTCTTACCAGGAATATGGACCTATTCGTATTTCTTTGGACTTTGGGAAATGAGTGGCAGAAAACGGTAGAATCAGAACCCAGGACACACCTTGATGTTGTGTTTGTGCTTTTACTCCTCTCTTCAGTACCCTGATGCTTGATGCCTTAGAGCCAGAGCTATCTTTAGATACAGCTTTAGAATACTAAAGCTTCAGATTTGCTTTGTCTGTACACGATATTTAGTACATGTCATTAGCTTGAAAAGCAGCATAAGATGTATTATTCTGCCTTATCCATTGTTCTCAACCAAGGATGATTTTGCCCCCTCAGGACATTTGGCATTGTCTGGAGATGGTTTGAGTAGTTTCAGCTGCGGGATGCTACTGGCATCTCGTGGGTCGAAGCTAGGGATGCTACTAAACAGCCTACAGTGTGCAAACCCTTATAGAAAATAATTTTCCAGCTCAAAATGCCAGTTGTGCCAAGTTTGAGAAATGCTGGTCTTATGAAATTAGTCTCAACATGGCAAAGATTTGGAATGATGGACTAAAGAGTTTATTAAAACAACAGAGAAGTTACAGCTCAGTTATAGCTCAAGCAGACAGAACTTTTATTAAACAGACACTCCAGAGACATGGGAGCAGGCTGACCCTGAAGGAGTCATTGTCCCTCTTGGCTTCCCCCATTTTTATACTTCCTGTCTCCTTTCAGTTGTGCCCTGGGCAAAACAGGGCTTGTATCTGCCACCAATCAAGAAAGAGAAGGCAAATGGACGTATGCTCAAGGCCTGTTAACCGCTGCAAGTTAGGTAGCAACAGACTGTGTTGCACATGTCTTCCCATAATTCAGTCTGTTATAATCAGATGTATATATACATATAGGATATTTATAAACCCTTAATGGTCTCTTAACTGCCTAAGTTTGCTTGAGGAGGCCCCTGCGGTTAGTTTGTGTCCACTGTGTGGGAGGACACATTTGGTGGTGTTGGAGAAGCCCCTGTGGTTGGTTTGTATCCATGGTGTGCCCAGGGTGCCTGTGCAGGAGTTGGAAAGTCTCAGTGCCCTGGGTGTGTCTGGGGTGGGATTTAGAGATCAGTTTGCATCCTTTTCAGCTAGGCCACACCTGGTTGCTCATGCCTAACTCTCTACCTAACATTTTTTGAGAATCATAATTCGATCTTTGACTTATTCATCAATCCCTCAAATTTTTCACCATTTCATTTCTACAGTGGCTTTTACTAGATTCTTGTGGATATAGATCATGCTGTACCATCTTTATTCTCCACAGAGTATGGCACAAAAAGCACAATCACTTAATACTTCTGCAACAAGTAGAAATAATATCACTATTAGAACATACATAAGTGAATAAACCAAGTTTTTTTTGAAAAAACTAGACATAGGTAAATGTAATAGTTTGAAATAACATTAAGATCAGTAACACATTGAATTTTCATAACATCTTTGGGAGATAGATATTATTATTACTAATTTTACAGTATAATAGCATATTGACAGTTTATGTTGTCACATATTGCTATTTAGGCAAATAAGCCTCACTGTATTTATTTCCTTATACGTAAAATATGTATCAAACTTTGTCCCTGCTGCAGTTCCAACTCATTATTCTAAGTATCTTTATTAAGATGTACAATTGATTCCTCATAAATGCCCAAGTATTTAGGTTATTAATCAGTATTTATAGATGAGACAGTAAAAATTATCAGAAGATAGCCATTGCTATTCATGTTTTTCAAAGTAAGTAGAATATAATGTGAAATGCACTGAATAAAGTGGGAGTGTATGTGAGTCCCTCTCCCAGTTTCCCTGGAGAAGGAAATGGCAACCCACTCCAGTATTCTTGCCTGGAGAATCCCCATGGACAGAGGAGCCTGGTGGGCTACAGTCCATGGGGTTGCAAAGAATCGGCCATGACTGAGGACTTCACTTTCACTTTTCTCCCAAACTGCATGTTTGTTTCATTATTTAAGTTTGGATAAAAACTTAGTTCTTGGTAAACAAAGCTCTTATTTGCTCTTATTCAGTTCAGTTCAGTTCAGTTGCTCAGTTGTGTCCAACTCTTTGGACCCCATGAACCGCAGCACTCCAGGCCTCCCTGTCCATCACCAACTCCCGGAGACCACCCAAACCCATGTCCATCGAGTCGGTGATGCCATCCAACCATCTCATCCTCTGTCGTCCCCTTCTCCTCCTGTCCTCAGTCTTTCCCAGCATCAGGGTCTCTTCACATCAGGTGGCCAGAGTATTGGAGTTTCAGCTTCAACATCAGTCCTTCCAATGAACACCCAGGACTGGTCTCCTTTAGGATGGACTGGTTGGATCTTGCAGTCCAAGGGACTCTCAAGAGTCAAGACAAAAGGCCACTCATCAATTTTTTGCATTCAAAGGAGATTTAGTATGAAGGTTTTTATTTGGGGACTTAGGAAATAATGTATATGAACTTTGATATTCTCTATGATCAGGACCATAAAAAAATACCTTTGTGTTAAATTAGACTCTGGAAAGCTAGGCATTGCTTTCACATGCTAATAGATTGAATTTAAATTCGTATTTATTTTTAATCAGTTGCCTAGTACTAAAATAAATTTGGATACCAGCAGCTCGTAATAGTTAATAGCCTGCATAAATGGGTCCCAAGACACCTGTTCCTTTATTGTTAATGAAGCTCTATTCTATGTGCAGGAAGACTAGAGTTCCTGTTGATTCTCTGTCCTAGCACATCTCCTCGTCTCCTGTGTGTGTGTTTAAATAACATTAAGAAATGTTGTTTCCTCTTGTTTTCTGTCATCTCTAGAATTCTGCCAGACACACATATTCCGTTTAATAGGTTGTTTCTTCCCAAATGCATTAGGGTGATATTTTTTCCTGTTTTGTGTGTTTTGAATTTTAGGGGGAATTAAACCTCAATTATGTTATACTATGAGGATTTGATATAAAATTACGATGAGTTAATAGCACCAGACACACAAATAGCCAAATAAAGTTCCTCAAGGAAAGAATAAATGACTTGTGGAAATCTTAATAGCCTGTGGAAATGTAAGAAAGCAAACAAAAATGTAGAAATAGACTCCAAGGCCCTTGTATTATCATGGTTTGTCCTCTGAGAGTACTTAACTGCACTTCTCTCCCTATTTACTATCACTGACAGTTCAGAGAGTTGGTAGTTGTTTTATTTCTGTTTGATATTTCATAGCAAGCAAGAAGTAATTAGTCTTCTTACAAATACTTTGAAAAGAAAAAAAGAAAAAATAATATATATAAAGAATTACTATCACAAGCTACCAGACCTTTGCATTTTTCTAAATAGTAGAATTTTACTATGAGTATCTGGCTTGAAATAATATTTGTGATTCATTGCTTTCATTGCTACTTCCTTTTGGGGATAGCATATCAACAAGTTTCTTTAAATTGTTTGTGTGTATGTGTGTATATATGTATATATATATACACTCAGAAGAAGGTAAATGGCATCATTCTTGGGCAGCTTTTCCTTCTTCAAACACCTGAATTTTCACTGCTGTTGGTGATAGTTTAAAGATCATTCTTGAAACAGTATCTTATCTTTGAAGTAATAAGTGAGAATTACACTGCTTATCATTTAAATCAGTTCTTCAGAAAATGTGTTAAGTGCACTAGAAATCCAGAAGGCACTTATTTTCTGACTTTTGAAGATGGAGAATACATTGTAACTAGCTCAGACACAGGGTATGTGCCAAAAGGAGTGCAAATAAAATCACCATTCAAAAGTCTTCTTCATAATGATAGTCTTTTTAAGAGACAAACATTACTATCTGGGATAGTTCTTGGGAAAAGTTTTTTCACACCTTGGTTTTGTGTTTTGTTGAACTCCTTCATAATAAAATTTACCACATCAAATAAATCAGTCCAGCAATGCATGTTCTTTAGTCTTGTTCCTATCTGTGGATAGGAAATATAACTCTAAACTGTGTATACTGAAAATGAGAGTGGTGATTTGAGATTTCTTTCTCACCATGGATAAAGAGAAATGTGAATCACAGTCTCTGCTTCCCAGGTGGTGTTAGTGGTAAAGAATCTGCCTGCCAATGCAGGATACGCAAGAAATGCAGGTTTGATCCCTGAGTCCGGAAGATCCTCTGGAGGAAGAAATGGCAAACACTCCAGTATTCTTGCCTGGAGGGCTACAGTCCATGGGGTTGCAAAGAGTTGGACACGGCTGAGTGACTAAACACACACAAACACACACTGGGATGGTGTGTGTGTTTTTAATGCTGGTTGTATATTAAAATAATACCTGAGGAGTGTTTTTAATACCAATGCCTGAGCCCCACCCCTGGAGCTTCTGGCTGTAAATTGGCATATGTTAGAATATGGGTATTGTTATATCTAAAACTTTGAAGGTACTCTCCCATACTACATGTACTATAGAAGGCAAACTGAAAATCCTTTGAAAAGGGCTTCTGATTACATCGTCACTCAGATAGTGATCCCTCACTGTAGGTAGGCATGTTTTTTGGCTAGATGAGCTTGGTACCTTGTTGGAGACTCTCCAGGTTGCTTCATATGAGAAAGGAGGCTCTTTCCTGAGTTCTCCAGATTTAAATAATTCCCCTAGAACTGTGTAATGGGAACAGTTTTTAATAGACTGTGGAGTTCACTGTAGCTTATCCAAGATACATAATTTTTAAAAATTTTCCTAGTTTTGATTCAAATATAAATCAGGGACAGTTTCTACCAGTTTTAAAAAGTTTTAAATTTTTTTGTTTTTCATGTAAACCATCATTCAAAATTCACTCCTTTCATAAATATGCATACCCCTTTTCTGTATTTCCATCATGGGTTGTTCTGTAAAATGAAATATCTTGTTTCCAATAAACTTGCTGTGATGTGAGAACCATAGGAAGAATTTATAGATGATAAAATTTATCAAATTTATGGATAGATACATGAGAGAGAAAATGTAGCAGAGATACCATTTACCAAATGTTATTTTATAAGTGTAATTAAAATAGCCATTTATATAATTTAAAATAGTAAGTATTGTCCCCTGTTTTCTTAATGTAAGCATTCCTTGCCTTGTTTGGAAAATATGTAGAAGCCTCTAAGATGGGCCTGTTAGCAAGGAGTGCCAATGCCCCTGTGAAGCCCCGACCTCATGTACGGCCCCTTCTGACTGACTGCCTTCCAGACACAGTCACTGCCCCAAATGTGTTGATGATTCATGTAGGAATTGGCTGTTCAAACTTTTACTGCCAGACTAATCACATTTATGGTTTCTTGGCTTATTAGTTTTTTAGCAAATAGTACCTAGCGGGTAACTACAGTTAAATCAGTAGAGTTCAGAGCACCTGCATTTCTGAAGGCATTACTTTGTACATGAAATGGATCTGATTTTTAAACAACAGTTTTGCTATTTGCTTTACAACCTATTGTTTATTGTAAAGAAACTCTTTGTGCTTCTTAATTTCTCATGTGTTCTTTAAGAAAAGATGGCCAAGGAATATATTTACAGATGTGGTTCCACTTTTATTATTTCAATGCATTATTTTCTCCTCATCAGATTCATATTTGTGGTGATATGCCCTGCATGGCAAGTGCTGAGAAAACATTTGCTCAAAGTCTTGCCAAGAAACACTGTTGACTCTGTGGAGTATAGTGACTTCACTGTTCAAGATCCTCATGTGTTTATTAAAAAGGAAAAAAAAAACCCACCCAGATACTAGTTAATTATATTCATCTGTCTAAATTACTAGATCTCATGGTTAGTATATTAAATTTATAAAATTGTTCAAGTGTATTCAATACTGTATTACATCAGTTTTATTGATATACTGGCAAAGAAACAAACATGACCACTCTTTACCATCTGTTTATAATGCTATATAAAGAAGACCATGTTGGTTGCCATGGAAACTACATTTCCAAAACCACTGAGTGTTTGCTTAAATTCTCCAACCTTAAAGTCATAAGCATTTTTTCTGAGCAAAAGAATAGAGTACATTTTAAAATTTCCTATGATTTTCTTAAAGTGAATTCTCTGTAAAATTCATTTATTATTTCTAGGCTGATATTTTGCCTCAAGATTTCGTGAATTAAATTGAGAGACTTTTAATTTGAGAATTCTTTGGTATTTTCAAGAACTGGCGAGAAAATGTTAGCACTTTTCTATTGAGGGCTGCCACCTGTCTTTATAAGTAAAGGCTTTACTTCTTCAGAAAAACTTTTTGCTAGAGTAACAATAGAAAGGAGCCTGAAGAAGTGACAGATACGACAACATGGTATCTGGGAAGGAAAAGCAGTTGTAATGTAGTTACATAAGCTAACAATGTTTAGTTATTGCTGTCATATTAGCTGATATGATAAAAATTACCGAGGGAAGTACTTGACTTTAAACAGAATGGTTCTGACTTTAAAATTGTGGCTACTAAAAAATATTTTGTTAACTGTAAATAAAATCAGTTGATGTTCCTGGGAATTCTCCCTAGGGAAGAAAGAAGTGAAGTATTGAGATATGTTGTACTGTTGTTCTTACTGTAAATAAAAACTAGAACTAATTTTTTTTAATCCCAAATGACTGTACATTCAAATGTTTTGTTTATGTAAACCTGGGGTCTACATAGACACTCAGGAAGCTTGTTTGCTATATTCTTTTTAAAAAAAATTTTTTTTCCAACTTCTTAAAAGTTATTGTTAATGTTTTTACACTGCGGGAGATAAAATAGGATTACACCTGTTCTAGCTTGAATATGGAGAGTAAAGCGTCTGCCTGAAATGCGGGAGACCCGGGTTCGATTCCTGGGTTGGGAAGATCCCCTGGAGAAGGAAATGGCAATCCACTCCAGCACTCTTGCCTGGAAAATCCCACGGAAGAGGAGCCTGATAGGCTACAGTCCATGGGGTCGCAAAGAGTCAGACATGACTGAGCTACTAGCTTTCACTAAAGCCAAAACTTTTTGTCTTATGTGGATAGCAATAATAATACTGATAATAATAATAACGGATGCATATTGTGCACATAGTTGTGCCAGAGAGTATACTTAGCTTTTTACATGCTAAATGTTTATATTTAAACGTCATAATAATCCTATGAAATAAGTCCTATAAATACATAGTACAGTCTCTAAATTCAGGTTTCTCCTCCTTGGCACTATTGACATGTTGGGCTGGCTGGTAGTCCTTTGTCATGTGAGACTATCAGTTATGTTGTAGAATGTTCAACAGCAGACCTGGCCTCTGCTGTTTAGAAACCAAGTTGTAACAACCAAAAATATCTCCAGACATTACCAGAGTCTCCTGCGGGACTAAAATTGCCTCCCATCTGAGAATCACTGCTCTAGATGAACCAGCAGTTTGATTTTTTTTCTGGTAGAAATAGTTTTTAAACCACTTTCTGCTGTTCACATGCTGTATACCCCTACTACCATCCATTTTAATACCAGCTAATCTACAGTTTTGTTTGATATTCATCTGAATAACTTAACCAGACCCCATGTATTATGATAGCTTTTTTTAATCCAGGATTTTGAAAACTTGTGCAACAAAATGAAACAAGTGGAGTAATTAATGTAAGTAGCACCAAAATTACATATTCATAAAAGAATTTTAATAACAAAATTTTAGAATCATCTGCTGATTTTCATATATTAAAAATTGGAGGGAATCCTTTCCATGTATTCAACTTGTAAGTGCCAAACTAAGATGATTCTCTTTTTCCTGTTATTGACCTCTAAATATTTTCTGAGGAATATTTGAGTATAGTTCAGTCTTGTGTGAATATTTTCTCTGATTCTGAAAAATTAGAAGATTGTCAGTCATGGACCTTTATTACAAAGTTAAAAAATCCTAAAAAAAATACTCATACTAGCAATGCTAATTTGTTGTGGTGGCTAATTTTCTGCTGTTTTTGAAAAATATGACTGTTTTGTTGTATTTTCTTATGAATGTTTTAATAGAAAAAGCATTTATTTCTTAGCAACATTTAAAAATTGTGATACTGTGAAATGGAACTCAGCAGGCCTCTGAATTGACAAAGTTAATCAGGTTTCTGTGATTCTCAAGTTTCTTTACCAAATAGTCTTAGCTTATTAACCCATTCTCCTAAAAATATGAAAACATTTTTCTATCATCTGAAAGATTACTTCAGAAATGTATATTAATAAATGACTCTATTTAATGTAGTTTGGTAGGAAATTACTGCATTTCACTACAGTTAACTGAAGAACACTTTGAAAGAATGCAGACGTAGAGAAAAATACCTTTTTTGGAAAGAATAAGAACATTAGGCCTTTTAGATGCACTTAAATGATTGTGAATTTTAGCTATCATTTTTATCCAGGCAAAAGCTTGCACAGTATATCACATTTTGAGACCAGATTGAACGAGGCCCAGGTTTGCTAGTGCTTCTATTAATATATTGTAAAGTGGGACTTCCCAGGTGACTTAAGTGATAAAGAATCCGCCCACCAATGTAGAAGATTCAGGTTCGATCCCTGGGTCAGAAATATTCCCAGGAAAAGGAAATGGCATCCCACTCGGGTATTCTTCCTTGGGAAATCCCATGAACAGAGGAGCCTAGTAGGCTACAGTCTGTGGGCTCACAAAAGAGTTAGACACGACTTAATGACTAAACAACAGCAACAACATATTGTGAAGTACTTTTCAATTCAGTCGCTCAGTCGTGTCCGACTCTTTGGGACCCCATGGACTGGAGCACACCAGGGTTCCCTGTCTATCACCAATTCGCGGAGCTTACTCAAACTCCATCGCATCCGTGATGCCATCCAACCATCTCATCCTGTGTCATCCCCTTCTCCTGCCTTCAATCTTTCCCAGCATTAGGGTCTTTTCCAATGAGTCAGTTCTTCACATCAAGTGGTGAAAGTATTGGCATTTCAGCTTCAGCATCAGTCCTTCCAATGAATATTCAGGATTGATTTCCTTTAGGATTGACTGGTTTAATCTCCTTACAGTCGAAGGGATTCTCAAGAGTCTTCTCCAACACCACAGTTCAAAAGCATCAGTTCTTTGGCACTCAGCTTTCTTTTTAGTCCAACTCTCACATTCATACATGACTACAGGAAAAACCATAACTTTGACTAGATGGACTTTTGTTGGCAAAGTAATGTCTCTGCTTTTTATGTCTAGGTTGAAGTACTTTTCAGCTCTTGAATAATATGCAGCAGTTAGAACCATTCACCAGGCCTTGATTTAAATATACAATATTTGAAGGTGCGAAACGCATCCAAACAGTCCAACATTTTGATAGGCCTAAATAGCCTATTGATAAGTTTCTGGTTTTTACCTGCGCATAAACAAAACAATCCTGAAATATATTGGCCACAGGCTTCACCAGATCTCAAAATTTAGCATTTATCTGGCTACTTTTGGAGAAAGGGGGAAACTTTTGGTATCAGGTGATGCAGATAATCCAGTTCTTATTAACATAACCACACTAGAACTTTATACCAAGAAAAATCATCACCGCATTTGGGGACCAAAGTGTCTGTTATATGTCTTTGAAATTTGTTAGATTTTTGACACATGTGCTTAGAGACAGAGTTTTCACACTTTTGTCATTGTCCTCAAATCCATAGGGTTTGGAACTGTATTTGCACCATGAGAAGAGTAATTTCCTTTTTACTTTCATCAAGGTTATTTTTAATTTTAATGTAGTAAAAAACATTTTTTGCCCCTTTAATTTCGTATCTACCCTAGTTTCTCTCTCTTTGCTCAATTCAGTATTTTTTCAGTATCAGTATCTTTTTTAAAGCAAACATTAAAGCATCATTAAAACAAAATTTGTATTTGTGACCATGGCCCCTACCACTTACTTATGGCCCTACTTATTACTTATTACTTAACTTCTTTATGTCTCAGTTTCTTCATCCATAAAATCAGGATCAAGAATAGTACCTTATAGCCTTGTATGAGGTTTAAGTGAGAAAATAAGTAAATAAATACATACATATAAACATACATATAAATATACATTTTTATATATTTAAAGTGTAAGGATAGTTTTTGCAACAGATATTAACGTTGAGCCTATTGCTTTTTCCTTTCTAGGACAAAGTTGCAAGATTGGATCCCTAGTGTATCAATGAGCAGTGTTTAGTTTCTTTTACCTTTTAAAAATGAATTATTGTAGTATGAATTAAAATGGGAACAAAACCTCTTCAGATATAAATTTCCTGTCTTATTTAACATATTCCTAGAAATTAAAACATAGAATGTATATAAATTATTTTTTTAACTAAGTAGTCCTTCAGTGAAATATTTCAGTCGAGGAATGTGTATTTTGCCCAATTTCAAGGAAAGGAACCAAGGTATTCAGTAAAGAATGATGAAAACTATGATCTCCTCCTTCCCTAAGAGTTATAGTTTTGTGGAGTATTTTAGATTGACTGTTGTAGGCCATCAGAAGGGCATAGAGCCACATGCCACAAGCGGGCCTGTGCAGACCCTCATTTCAGTGTAAGACTCCTTGGCTGTGGTATAGACCCTGGCTACTCCTGCCGTCTGTGTGGGTTTTTGTTGTTATTGTTTTTTAGTTGTGGTTTTTAACCTGGACTGTATTTTCACTGCAGTGCCAACTTTTCTCAGCCTCCTGTGAATGGGGGCTATTCAAGGCTTCCCATGGCTCTGTGTTTAATGGACCGCACATCCTCTGCTCTGTTCTGCTTGGGAGTCTTGTTGAACTTGCATGTAAGGAGAAGGCAGCACCCAAATTCGTGTCTAGCTATTAGTGCACCAGCCAGTAATCAAGAGAAGTTTCAGGGAAGTGCTTACGAGAAGTCAACTATAAAATTTTTTTCACGTCTTTACCTGTAAGGTCCTTTCTGAGCTCTAATTCAAGCTATTGCCCATTTTTGCTCAGTGTGTTATTGCTGTGATCATTATTTCTGTAGGCTGGCTTTGGAAGCAGACATCTGAACTGAACCCCAGGTCCTTCATTTATTGGCTATATAATTTTGGGCAGATTACCGTATTAATTCATCCACAAGTATGTATTGAATGTCTATGTGCCAGGCAGGATTCTAAGCACTGGAGATACAACTGTGGACAAGTAAATGTGCTGTAATATGCTTGTGTTCTAGTCAAGGAAGACAATAAATAAGTGAATACAAATATGTAGTTTATCAGTGTACTCATTGATGTGTAAAAAATAAACTTGCTCTGTGAGCCTTAATATCTTCATCAGTAAAATGAGGAAAACTACCACCTCCCAGGATAGTTGTCAGATTAGATGAGCTGGCACCATGAAGGCTTGAGGATATACCAGGGTGGATGAGACAGTCTGCCTCTCGGTCACTTGCTGGCCATCTGGTAAATGAGGGATGTCTTCCCAGAACCTTTTGACCTGCTAGAATGGAGCAAGTGTTATGTTCTCTGAGAATTAAATTGGCTAAAGTAACATGTGTGTAATTTATTCCAAGTGTCTCTCTCTCTTGGTTCAGTAGGTGCCATCTATTAATTAATACCATGTAAATGAAACTTTAAGAAATCGAATCATGTTTCCCTGTTGACACCTATAATTTGAGAGATGCCACTATTATGGTAATGATTGTCCTTTACTACCTCTGTTGGTGGCTATTTTAAATATTTATAAGGCCTTATTGTTATTTGGGTAGCAATATTTGGAATTTTGAGAGCTAATAGATTTTAACTTGGGAAACCAAACATGGAATCTTTCCTGGTCAAAGTTTTTCTGTGGAAGATGAACACAAGCAGTGTATGTCCTGCACCTGTCACTTCTAATTCTCCCATGTTTTAGTCTCCTGTACCTTGATTTCAGTGTTGATTTTGGAAAAATAAATGAGTTTTTCCTAAAAATTTTGCACTTGTGTTGAGGTTTGACAGAAAACAACAATATTCTGTAAAGCAATTATCCATCAATAAAGAGTAAATTAATTAAAAAAATAAAAAGCAAAACCAAAAAAAAATTTGCACTTGATTTCTGAACCATCATATTGCTATAATACAGTTCTAGGTTTTAATTTTTTTTTTCCATTCATTTTTTTCAAGAGTAATTTCTCCAGCTAAAACCCATGATGGTTTCTGTCCCTGTCCCATTCCCACTTCAGTTTGCCTTTGATGTATTACCTGTAAAGTAATTTATAATTTTTTTTCAATTTGCTTATTTTTACTGGATTCCTCCATCTCCTGTTGTAGCTTCTACATTTGGCTTTAGCCTCTTAATAGTATCTTGTGTAAAGCCAATTGAATGACCTTCTCTTTTTGTCTTTTCCAACTTGTCCTAAGGCAAATATTCTAAATTTTGCACAACTGAACCACCTTCATTAGCTAGTAGGACTGACCCACCAAGTACTAAACAAATACTTATTACTTACATTGAGATATTCTTTTTGATAAAAATGTATTTCTACCCAAGTAACCACCCTCCCCCCGCAATTATAGAGGATTAGTCTGACAGCAGTTCCCTTGAATTTGAGTGTCAGAGTCTGCTGAAATGAGGACTTGAAGTTGAGAAAAGCACTGAGCACTAAGGGAGCACTCATTCACGTTTGGTTGACTTATTCCCTACACAGGCGGACTCTGATAGTGGAAGGTGTGATTCACAGCAGGTCAGCTTTTAGCCAGTGTCACTGCTTGAGTGGTGGTGTGAGTCTCATGTGTCGGAATAGTGTAATGATGCTTATATTCCAGCACTTGGTTTTTCTACCCCTTTGCTTCAACACTAAATTGATTTTTTTCTAACGTGAACAAAAGGGGTCTGTGTGTAAAACTTGTGTGAGATCATTTTAATGGAGTTTTCAGTGTGGCTGAAATATTTTTTAACGACCTGTTTTACTACGTTAGTATTTTAAAATAAATCTTCAGTTATCATTTGAGTTCAGAAATCTTTGTTCATTTTTTTCTCCCCCTAGTGATAGTTTAATTCTAAGGCGGCCAGCTTATATCTTGCTGCAAACTTGATTATTAGCATTATTTTACTTGTTTTTTATTTCAATCATATTTTGTTAAACTACTGGTGTTCATTCGTTAACTATTTCTAAAAAGCTCTGTTTGATTTCCCCTCTGTTCGACAACTCCTGTGCCCAATACCTGTTCTACTTTCTCTTCTCTCTTCCTTTCTTTCCATTGCCTGTCTTCTGCCACATGCCCATCAGACCTAATTGCTGCTTTGTGAGAGCTTTGTTGAGGCAGTTCCTTGGCCCTGCTGTCCCTTGGGGATTTAATGTGGGTGGGATGTGCCTGTGGCCCTCGAGCCATGTCAGTGGCTGCTATAGCTCCCAGATTCTAAAGACTGGTCCACCTCAGGCCCTAATGTTTCAAGTCTAGAGCATTTTAGTCTCAGGACAGATACGGCAGGAATAATACAATTTGGGTCATTTTTGTCAATGGATATTAACCTCCAGCTTGTCTGCTAATTTTATATAAAAATCTGTGACATGCAGACTATTTTTAGTCTTCAAATTAGAGTGCTTTAAGATAATTTTTATGAGTGCTAATGTTTTTCTTTTACAACTTAGTAATATTACTGTCACTGAATTACTAATCATATATATATATTTTATATATATATATATATATTTAACGTCACTTTGATACCATTTAAACTTTGGCCTTATATTTAAACCTTAGAGAAATTAAAAGTGAGATATAAGAACCCAAAAGACATCTAGATAGAACTTTGGGGTTCATTAAAGGTGAGTTAAATTTTTTCTTCAAGTGAGAAATACAGCTATAATATAGTAAGCCATTTGCCTTTTTAATATTCTGATATTTTAAAAATAGTTATCTTTTTCTCCAGACTTACAAAGAGATCTGTGCTCTTATGCAATTTGGAAAATATGTAAATCACCCTTAATCTGAAAATCCATTGATTAACACTTGTTACCATTTAGAGGCATTTTCTTCCTATTATTTCTCTTCAATTTTTAAACAAAATATTTTAAATACACTAAAAAATACATGGACACTCTGTGTATTGAATACCAATATAGTGACACTCAGATTTTAAACGTTACTGCTTAGAAAACAAACATGGTTACCAAATGGGAAAGGGGTTGGAGAAGGATAAATTAGGAGTTTGGAATTAACAGATACAAACTACTGTATATGAAATAGGTAAACAACAAAGTCCTACTGTATAGCACAGCGAACTATGTTTAATATCCTACAGCAAACCATAATGGAAAAGAATGTGAAAAAGATATATATATATTACTAGAAACTAACACAGGATTATAATCAACTATACTTGAATTAAAATAAAATGTTGATGTTTTATTATATTTATTCTTAGTTCATGGCCTTGTTTATTATATATATATATGTGTGTGCATCTATTGAAACATAATTGGGATCATATTATATTTATAGTTTTATAATTTTATCTTTTCTTTAACATTTTAAGTATTTTCCCATATCATTAAAATTTGTTTAGTGCTTTGTTGCAACACTAAATTTGTTCTAGTGTTTGCACAGATTTTATTTTTAAATAATGGTAATTCTATCCCTATTTAATTTTACATTTACTTCTAGTTCTTTTAACTTAATATATCACATACTATACATGACTTAAAGCACTTTTTCAAAAAACTGCAGGTTAAAACTCATTAGTAGGTCATAAAGGCAATTTAACAGGCTATAGTCAACATAAAAAAAAAAAAACAATAGAGACGATCAGGGTATTCCTGTGATTCTTTGGCAAAAAAAATGTACATCCTCTAGTCCTTTTGCTTCCATTATCTATATAAACTTAAAAATTTTTTTGACTAGGGGTCACAGTCACAAATATTATTAGAAACCTTTTTAGCCAATCTCCCTCATGTATATTAGATTTGACACCCATCTTTTATGCTTACATTTTCTGGATTGATTTATTAGAACTGGATATATTAAAGTGAGGTAGTCAAATAGTGAAACAAACTCTATACCTCTAGATTTTAGCATTGGAAGGAGTTTTTCCACTGCGGGGATCTGGGAAGTTCTGATTTTTCCCATTCAGTTGTACTTTAAGAAGCTTTGAGCTAACTAACACAGGGCTTTCCCAGTAGCTCAGCAGTAAATAATCTGCCTGCCAAGCAGGAGACATAGGTTTGATCCCTGGGTCAGGGAGATCCCCTGGAAAAGGAAATGGCAACTCACTCCAGTATTCTTGCCCAGGAAATCCCATGGACAGAAGACCCTGGTGGGCTACAATGGGGTCGAAAAAGAGTCGAACATGACCTAGTGACTGAACATGCATGCACAAACTAACTCAAGGGTGATGATCCCTTATAGTTGATAAGTTGTTTCCTTAATATTTGATTATCAGTTTACCAAAAGACTGTGATCTGAGTCACTGGCATAAGTTAGAATTATGAACTCTTGAGCATAAATCTTAGGTTTCTCTCCTCTGGTTCTGCCATCCTACCTCAGCTCACCATCTGGAACTTCCCCTACCTTCTGTTCAAATTGAGTGTAGCCTCTCACAGGCACTGCTGCAGTAGTGAATTCAGTAAGTTCTCCTAAACGAAGAGACAAAGCACTTAAACACTCCAGTATATTGAGTTCTGTCTGCTTAAAGCTTAAGAGATAGGTCCTTTGATATGGCATGGTTCTTATATAAATTAATTTTTCAACATCACATTAAACTCTCAGCATGTCATTTTGTAGTGCATTGGTCCTTTTCCCCAGTGTGGCTATCACTTTTAAAGAATCCACTATGATTTAGGAAGAGGGACTCAAGACACTGAACTCAAGGTTCAGTGTGTGTGCTAAGTACCTTCAGTTGTGTCTGAATCTTTGTGACCCTATGGCTCCTCTGTCCGTGGGATTCTCCAGACAAGAATACTG